>NC_140044.1:2684836-3113164 GCF_963513975.1 Fringilla coelebs
CAGACAGGCAAATTGGTTACGAGAGGAGCAGAAATTGTCTTGACTGCTTTGCTATTTTCTGTTTGTGTCGTATTGCAGCAGGTGATGATAAATCCCATGGAGCGGCAGAGTTCATCCTTGTGTGACTTTGAGCTGGCTGGGATAGCTGGCTGATGAGGCAGAAGCTGTTGACATTTCAGTGCATTTTTAAATCAGCTTTAGTAGGGACATTTCAGGAGTTGGAGGTTTGTCATGTTGTGGTTAGAGCCCAGCCCCGTCAGTGAATGGTGAGGGATGCTGGAGTGATCAGGGCACGACCAATGTCCTGATCTGCACCCACGTCTTAGTGGATAAACTGTTATCCCCTCCTGGAGTGAGAGTCCTGGTGGGCAGGCAGGGACATCCTGCAGCCTCCTCCTCATGTGCACTGAGAACAGCACCTGAATTTCTCACATTTCCACAGCCTGTCATCGTGGCTGGGGCCCGTATGATACCTGTGGCCAGCCCTGCCTGCACTCCACACACGTTTACTGCGTGTCTCCTCGAGGTGAGTGCTTGCTGGCTTGGGAGTGTCCCTCAGGAACGATTCCTTGGAGTGTGAATCACACCAGGATGTGTGCCTGCATCTCCAGCTGTGCCGTGGTGCCCTGGCCAGTGCAAGTGTGGGCTGTGCTTCCCAGAGCAGCTTTAAACTCAGGAGCCCACTTCAAAATAGACCTTTGGATCTGCCCTGCAGGCAGTGCCTGGAGGTGTCTCATCGCCAGGGGCTGTGCTCAGCTGGTTCTGCAGCACCCCCAGCACCCCCTGCCATCACGTGCTGTGGCAGTGTGGGTGTCCCTGTGGCAGCCAATGGGTCAGCTCTAGTGGAAATGGAGGCCAAATTCCTGGGGTCAAATGCCAGAATTTGTGCCTTCTCTGGCAGACACAAAGGGCTCTGTTTCTTTTATTCTTCAAGGAATAAAAGGCTGGTCGTGGTGGTGGCATTTGTGTGCTGATCTCTGTGAGGCTGCCAAGAGCCCTGTGCCCCTCCTTGTTTCCCAAATGTTTGTGTGATGCCGTGTCCCTCCTGACAGAGGGGTGCAGCTGTCTCCACCTCTTCAGAGCTGACAAAACCAGCTCCCAGCAGGGCTGACAGAGATCGAGGGGTCAGGAACTCCCACCTTGTTGCTCTCCCAAACTCGTGCAGCATGCAGGAGCAGCTTGCAGGAGCAGCTCATGGCTCATGTGTAGGAAGTCCTGAGAAGGTGCAGCTAAAGCACATTTTAGGTGTAAATCTGATACAAAATGGTCAAATACATGAAGTGTCTCTGTGATGAGCTCTGCTGATGAGAGCTTGTTCCTCTTCCTCAGTGTTTGGGGAGAGAAGTGGGACACATTTCCTCCTGACTTGTCCCTTTTTTCTTGCTGTCCCCCAGCCAGCCCTGCCCTGCTGATGTGGTGGGGGGACCTGAGTGATGGCAGGTTTTGAAAGGGACTTTTTCATTTGCCTGGAGCCACGGGTGCCTCCCCAGGCCTGCACCACAACGGGGCCCCTTTTGTTCTGTCCCCCACCAAAGCAGGACAGAGCCCGTGTCCCCTCTGCCAGTGGCTCTGTAACCATCTCTGTTTTGGTTCAGTTCTGGCTGCTGGGGCATGGGCTGGCACCAGTCCCTGCTGTCCCTCCTGCTGTCCCTCCTGTGCCATTGCCCCTGTGCTGAGGTTTGACCCTGCTCCTTGTGTTGGGTGGCCTTTGCCCGTGGCTCGTGGTGGTGCCAGCAGCATCTCATCCATCTGCTGTTCACAGGGTGACTTTGGTGTGTGGTGGCCACGGCTGATCACTTGGTTGGTGTTTTATAATCACACCGTGTGTGTTTTTGATGAAGTTCTCTCCTGGCTGGCAAGGCCCATCGTGGGGGATGGAGGAGAACTGCAGGGAGGGAGGAAGGGAAAGGCATCTTAAACCACAGATGTGACTCATCCTGTAGAAATTCACATTAGAGTTTGCCGTTTTCTAGAAAGAGAACTCCAGAACAGCTTGCTTTTTAAAAACATTTATCTCCTGAAAGATCATGTTCAGGAATAATGGAAGAGGGGGAAATACTTTAAGATTTTCTGTGGGTGCTAAATGTAGCCAGCAGAGAACTTCATCCTACTGCACTGGTTTGTTCTGTTTGTAGCTGCAAGTCATCAAAGTGACCTTACTTTGGATTGTGTGTTTTGTTTTGATTGATGAGTCTGTCCACCTAATTCAGAAGACCAAACTGCATAATACCTTGATTGAAATTTCTAGCTGAATTATTGAAATCCTACAGACCAAAAGAACCTCCCCTTTTACATTGACATTCCCTTTAGAAGCAGATCTTGGAGTTGCTGAGTGTGGTTTTTTAGTGCAGTACCAGCTATTATGAGTGATGTGTGCTTGTGTATGCACTGGGCTGGTGGGATGGATTTCTGAGAGCAGGGTCCAGGAGTACATTCTGCCTTCCAAGCTAATGGTGCTTTTTATTCCAAGTAGCACTGAAAAGCTGGAGTTTTTCCTTGCTGAAGGAAAAATGTAGTGCAGGATGTTGCAGATTTGCTGTCTCTGAGCACACCAAAGAGCTCCGTGTGTGAAAGCAAAGCCAACAGTGTGGAGTTTCTTGGGATGAGCTGGGGATGTCCACTCACCCTGGTGGCACCACATGGGCTGGGCCAGCTCAGGAGAGCAGTTGGGTGGTAGCAAGGGACATGGAGCTGCTCAGACAGGGTGATGCTCTGGCTGGATTGCCAGGAGTCTTTCAGGCTGTCCTGGTTGTTAGGTGAGCACAGGTGGAATTCCTGTGGGCAGGAAAATGCAGGCCCCTCCTCTGCTCCTGCCACCAGGTGGTTTTTAGTGGATTGTGCATTTTTTGTTGTGTTTGTGGAGTGATTTTAACTTTGTTGGGCCCTGGAGGACCAGGAAGCCTGGTGGCAGGGAGAAGTGAGGAGCAGCCAGAGCATCCATCCCAGTCTGGGATGCAGGATGTTGGCTGATCTACCAGGGCTAGAGCAATAAGCATGGACATGAGCATGCTCATGCCATGCCCAAGGGCCAGGGCCTGGGGGTGCCTCTGCAGAGCCTTTCCCCAGACCCTGGCAGGCCCAGGAGCAGCATTGCACCTCTTTATTTAAAACAAAATGAAAGAGAGAATCCCCCAGTGACAGGTGTGAGGAAGCTCTGGGTGGGACTGAGCCCTCCAAGAGGTGACTGCCACAGCCTGGTGTGAGTGTGTGACATGGGGTGCCCTTGGGCTGAGCTGGTGCCTAAGCTCCAGCTCTGATTCAGCTGTTCAGTTTAGATCAGAGCTGAACAACAAGGGATTCTGTGCATTTCTGCTGCCTCATCTCATTCTTGTTACCCACAGGGTGATGCTGGGGATGGTGTGCTTATGGGCTGAAGGACTGTGAGGTCCCTCTTGCTGTCCAGGGGTGTCTGGGGGCCTCAGAAGAAGGTCTTGCACTGAATCAGAGGCTGGGGTGCTGCTCACCACCATCCCTCCTCCCTGGGCATATGGAAGGACCCTGATTTCAGAGGCAGTGTTGCTGTGTGGGGAGAGTAGAGCAGTCATTCTCTTGTCATGCAAATTGTCTCAAGCAAAAACAAACTGCATATGGCAGTGGGAAAAGCAGAGAAAACTCGGTTCAGATGAGCCCTTGCTCATGGGAAGCCTTCCTCCTGTCTGAAGAGCAGATTAAACCATCCAGTGCTGGTTGTAAAGCAAGTGGGAGCAGCCCTGGAAGTGCTGGGTAGGAGGGACCAGCCCCAGGTGGATCCCAGCACGCTGCAGGTGGTGGCTGAGATTTAGGATGCTCAGGTAGAATGAGGGTAACCATGTACAGCCCTGTGCCTTGTGAAGAGCTTGTGGGAGGATTTTAAAAGTGGTTGTGTTTGAAAATGTGCTGTCAAACACATCCACACAAAAATCCCCAAAATATTTGAATCTGCATAATCTCTCTGCAGAGTTTTGCCTTGGGGATTTTTTTATTGGCCAAAATGAGTTGGGTTTGGAGACGGGGTGGCACAAGCTTTTAGGGCATGGCTTTGCCTCAGGTGGTTCAGCAAGCAGTGGCCAAGGGGACCTTCTCCCCAGGGTGGCTGTGATCTTCCACTGGCACTATGCCATTTGCTGGTGATAGCCTGCACCCCCTATTTCTTAAACAAACCCCAGATGTATCACCTTGCCACACTCTTCAGGCCACATAAATTCCCCATTTTTGCCTGGCCCGTGGCAGTTTGTGTGGATGCACCTCAACCTTCAGGTTTGCACGGTTTTTGCCTTGTTTGAGACCTGACTTGACATGAGCCCTTTGGAAAGTACAGCCCTTTCATTCTGATGCTTTTCCCCCCTCCCCTTTCCTCCTCATTAGCAGTTTCTAACAAATTAGTAGGCACTCCTGCATTAATCACCTCCAGGATCCCTCCATCTATGGACTTTAATTGACTGTGACATTGTTAAGTTGCTCTGGGCAGCACAGCTCCTCAGGGCAGGGGCGAGCTGCACTTTTGGGCCCTCAGAAAGGGCAGCAGAGATGCCAGGGGCAGATGTGACAGCTCATGGACACAGGAGTGTCACTGGGGGGAGGAAAGCAGCATTAATATCTCGTGTTTTACAACAAGCACCCTGTAGCATTCCCTAAACATGCAGTGTTGTGGAAACATGGTGTAAGTGTGTAGTAAGTGATAACACCTGGCAGGCTGGAGGGCCTGGGGTCAGCGGTCATTCCCGGTGGGACACGTGGAGGGTGACACGCTGTCCCTGCTGCCAGGAGGTGTCCCACAGGGGCTGTGGGTGCTCAGGACCCTCACCCAAGTTTGGATGGACAATGCAGGAGGCAGAAAGGCTGGCAGGGGCAGGCAGGAGGCCGAGGAAATGAGGTGAGGCTTTGTCACGGCCTTCCAGGGAGCTTGTTTTGGATTCCAGCAGCCTGGGTAGTGGGGGATAACAAGCTGTGGGGACCAGGGTGTGTGTATTAGTGCTTCACCTGGCACTACACCCTCAGATCTAGGAGTGTTTGCTTCTCATCCCGACCCCGGGGAGCACCCCTCGCTCCAGGGCAGCACCGCTGGGCCGCACTGTTTCCATGGCTGACGCACACGAATCTGAGGGGAAGAGGGGCCGCGCAGGCCAGGCCGACGCCAGCCCCTCGCTGACTCTCTCCCTTTCCCTCCACAGACTCACGCCTCACTATGTTTACCCCCAAGCCATCATCCAGCCCAGCGTGGTGATCCCTACCCCCGTGCAGTCCATCACGTCTCCCTACATCGACTACACGGCCGCCAGCCAAGCCTATTCCCAGTACACCACAGCTGCCTACGACCAGTACCCCTACGCTGCCTCCCCCGCCGCCGGCTTCGTGGGATACGGCTACACCACGGGCACGGTGCAGCCGCCCCTGAGCGCCGGCACGCCCGCGGCGCCCGCCGCCGCCTTCGTGCAGTACCAGCCGCAGCAGCTGCAGCCCGACCGCATGCAGTGAGGGCCCGCACGGCCCCCCCGGACAATCTCTCACCCTGCAAGGATACCACTAGGACAGCAAAACAGCGAAAAAATTATAAAAGAGACAAAACCAACACACACGCACCAAAAAAAAAAAAAAAAAAAAAAAAAATTCACCCCGGCCCTTTATCCCCCCCATGTGTAGGTGCATATTGATGCCTAAGCTATTTATAGTGTTGAGGGTGAACCCCTCCAAATCCTTGCAGTCTGATTGTGCTTATGAAAGTGGACTTCTGGTAAGTTTTTTTTTTTTCCCCTTTTTTTTTGTTTTTTTTTCCTTCAATCTGGACAGATACTGTCTTGAAGATGTTCTAAAAGCAGCTGAAATGTTTCACAGGAAAACGACAGATTCTTGCACACATCGCAGTCTGCTTCCATCACCTGTGGTCTTCTTTCTGCCCCCTTCCTTCCTCATCCAGCCTACAATCCTCTTATTTACTGGTGAGGTACAGAGGTACTTGGAGAACATGGAAAAAAAGCAATCTTATTTTTTGGTTGTACAAAAACTTTGTAATACTCAGAGATGCCTTACAGAAAAAAAAAAAAAGCAAAAGAAAAACTATTTTTTAATATTTATTGCGATTTTATTCGCATGAGCTGTGAATTGCAGACAGAAGAATAGTAGTAAGTATCTGCCTTGTTTAATTCTCATTTTACTAAATTATTGTATGTAGGTAAAAGTTCTTAAGTAATTGCTGAATCACTTCAACATGCAAAAGGGAATATTGGCTTGAAGGAGAGCAGAATATTCCTTTAGTCAACGCACTGTACTATTTTCTTATTGTAATTGTTACTCTGTTAAGATTATCTCAAATTTAGGTATATTTTTAAATGCAAAAAACCAACCAAGAATACTGAACATTTTGTCTACTTTGGTAGATCTTTTGTTACAATGCTGCAACCTATGGAGACATTTACAGTATTTATGTAAAAGAGATTTGGGGCTGTTGGCCAGCAAGGTTTAGGAGAATATCGTGAGTGGAGCAATAGAGAAAAAGGTGTTATGTCACTGAACAAATGGGTAAATGTAACCTTTTTATGCCTGTAATCCAACAGCCAAATAAAGGAAGAGAACAGGCGATGTAAGTGCATTTCTACAAAGACAGCAATAAACTATTTTAACTTTTAAGATTATTCGATGCTGTATGGTACCATGTTTGCTTGGCTGCAATGCCTTAGGGAATTTTTCTCAGCCCACCTGGTCTGGCCATGCTGGACTTCACCCTGCAGTGTGCCAGGGTGGGCTGTGACAGGAGCCCCTGCTGCCATCCTGGCAGGCATCAGGCGCTGCCACCATCCTGCAGCGTGTCCCACGCTGCCCTTGCTCTGCGTGTCCCCAGGCACCTCAGGGTTTCTGAGCTCACAGAACCCCGTGGGCTGCTGCCAGCTGCTTCCTCACGCTGCGTGCAGCAGAGGGTGGGAGGTGCTGCCATCCTGGTGCAGCTCCAGAGGCAGCAGGGGCAGATGGGTTCTCATCCCAGAGTTTTCAGGCTATCACTTTCCTTCTGTTATTTGCTTGAAATAAGTTGGGGGTTCTTTTTCTAAAATGGAATTTCTCTGAAAGAGAGTAGTCTGCCAGAGCCCCTTCCTGGTTAAGGGGATTTGCTGAGGGTGTCTCAGATCCAGCAGAACCAGGCAGGTGCCAGCAGCAGAGAGACTTTCACCCTGGAGCCCCGTTTGCTGCTCTGGTGCTACATTTGACTTCCCCCAACCAACTTGCTTTAGAAGTTCAGCGTTCAGGTTTTGACAATTACAAACTTCAAAAATCAACCTGTAAAAGTAAATAAAATGACTCTGTTTGATCCTGCCAGTTATCTGGTTCATCTCCATAAAGGTCGCAGCAGGCCTGGTGCCAGGAAGGGCCGTGTTTTTGGCACCAACATCTCTTGCTGGTTCAGGTGGTGATGCCTAAAGCCATCCTGGGGGAAGAGAATGCTGCAGGATGAAAGCAGAGGCAGTTCAGTACTGTGGCTGCCCTGGGGAGCTTAAATACCCACGGTGGGCATGTCTAATGTCACCAGTAGCCCACAGAGGAAAGAGCCCATCTCGATGAATGGAAACAACTCTCTTCTGCCTTGCTTGTGTTGCGTGAGAATGCAGATCCTGGTGGGGCTCTGCTCATCCTGCCCGGGGTTTTGCTTACAACCATGTGGGTGACATTTATTTCCTTTTTAAGTAATTACTTTCTGGAACCGCTGTGGGGCTGCCAAAGGAGTAAGAGCCGAGTGCTGCATCCAGCCCGGCGCTGGCGGAGCGCAGCCTGGCCCGGGCCCTGCCTTTGAAGTGCTATCGGGGCTGGAGATTATTCAGCAATTCTTCTTTCTCCCTGTCAGGAGTGCTCCTGAGGAGAAGGGAGGGCAGGATTTTTGGATGGGGGTGCTGGGAGCTGCTGGGGAGCAGCATTGAGGTGCCCATCCCCAGGCAGTGGTGCCTGGCACTGCTGAACTGGGCTTTTGTCTTCACCGGGGACACACAGCTCCCCCGCTCCATGGGGACAGCAAGGCTGCTGAACATGGATTTGTTGTTGAAAAAACCCATGTGTGCAGTGCGCCCTGAAGTGAAAAGAGTGATAATTTTCCATTTAGCTGTCTGATTTCCTGAAAGGTGGCCAAACTGCCAGGAAGCAAGGGCGCAGGCGGCGCTCCCAGCGCCCGGCACTGCCGAGTGCCATTCCTGGATCCCACTCAGTTTTGCTCCGGGCTCATTTTGAGAAACAGCCACATCAAAACAGCAGCAGGAGCGGCCCAACCTGCCTCCTTCCTGCTCGTGAAAACCCGTGAAACTGCGGAATCATGCGCTCTGCCATCCTCCTTCCCGGTGCTGCCAGGTGGTGCTGGCAGCCTCCAGAAAGGAGCCCAGGCACTTCCCTGTCCTGTGCTAGGCTGGGAAAGTGGGAAGAGCTCCAAGGGTTGCTGTCTTAGAAGGACAAGACCTAAACTACAGAGTATGAGCAGAGGGTGTGGGTGAGAGGCAGTGGCTGCCTGGCTCCTGACTGATCAGGGTGGCACAAGTGCTTAAATAATTTTGAAATTGCTTAAAAGTATATATATATGTATTTTTTTTTAGTGCATTGCTTGATTCCACCTCTTTATGTGGTCCCAGCACAAAGAAAGGTCATTCTGGGCAGCTCAGCTCTGCTGCAGCCAGCCAGAAGCCAAGGGAGGGGACGAGCAGGGGGGTCACAATGCTGGTTTTAAAAGCTCCAGTGAGCCACAGGGACCAGGAGGAGCAGCAAGGGCTGGGTGGTTTTGGCAGCACAGCCCTGGCAGCACCATCTGCTTGGCAGGTTCCAGGGGTGGGACCAGCTTTGGGGGGCCAGACCTTGTCCTGGGCACATCCCTGTGGCCATGCTGGCAGCTGACCCAGCCCAGGCCACCTCTCAGCAGCTGTGCCCACATGCCCAGTGATTTGCATGACAAATTCAAATCTTTTTTATAGGAAACATCACACTGGGGCTGTCAGGGGGAGGTTTGGCTGGTGTGGGTTGGGGCATGTGCAGCCCCTCTGCTGTTATGGGGGAAGTGGCACCATAAATACAGTGCTGGGTGCTGGTCATCATCTGGATGAACCCAGCCACAGTCTGGCATCATGTCCTGGCATCACCTCCCTTTCCACCTGGCAGCAGCCAGTGAGAGACAGCCCTGTACCCCAGGGTGGCTGCTGCCGGACTTTCCCCACTTGCCTGCCATGAAAGGGGATGTCTTGGGTGAGATTTCTGCCTTTTCCAGGCTCTCCCTCTCCCTGGGGTGTCCCCTGTCACAGAGGCACAGCCAAGGGCTCTGCTGCCAGCTGCCTGAATCTGCTTTTGACAAGGAGCAGGGGGTACCCAGCCAACAACTCTGCAGTGCTCCCCACGGTCCCACCTTGTCTGGGCACCCCCACAGGCTCCTGTCAAAGTCCAGAACTTTGCAGTGGTTCCCCCAGCCAGTGGCTATCCCCAGGATGGGATGGAAGCACTGGGGACATGGGGGGACACTGCCAGCCCCCACGGCCCAGCTCCCCCGGCTAACAAGCCCCAAAACTTTGCACTGAGACAGAAAGGCTGAGCACATGATTTATTTGCATAGTAACTGGGCTGCTGTTAGCACTTATCCTTTAAAACAGAGTTGACAGCAAAATGGTTTTACCCCCTCAAATACAGGGAATGCTAACAGCATCCTTTTTTTTTTTCCCTCTCTCTCTTCTGGCTGAAACTTGTTTTTCCCTCCTTTGTGCCTCTCTGAATCCTGCCAGCATAGAGATTCCCTTGTTCAGAGAGTAAAAAAAGAAGAGGGAGAAAAAAAAAATAGAAAAAGAAAAACTTAAGCCTGGGATTAAAAACCATCACTAAAATAGTTTGAATAACAAAGTCAACTGACCGGCCGGGAAGCCGGTGAATGCCTGTCACGTATCGCCCTTCGGCCGGGCACGGTCACGTGTGGCACTAGAGGGTTCCTGGAAAAGCTTCTGCTCAGCCTGATAGACCTGTGCCTGCTGATACTGCTGCACCCACTCCTGGAGGGCTGTGGGAAACTTCCTGACAGGGAGATAATTTAGGGGGAATAAATAAATCTCCCTTGGGTACCAGAAGGCAATGGATGTTCTTGAGTTTTTTCCACCCTAGTGGTCCTGGCACTACTGGGCCAGCAGGACTCTCTGCTTCTACTGATGTCTTTAGCAAGGGTGGGTTTGTGGGGTTTTTTTCCCTACACAATTTTTTCGCATATTTTAAGCTGCATAAAGAATCAAAAAATGGGACCTTGCATGAGATAAAAGCAGAGGGTTTGTTCCTACCCCAGGCAGAGCCAACTCAGCCGTGTCAGACACATCATTTGGGGCCATGCAGCCATGGAGTGTGTTACTGAGGGGATTTGTAGCTAAACCCAAACCTAAATAACAGTTTTATGCTCTTGCTGACTCCAGCAGCACAAATCTGGAAACAGAGGGATGCAACAAGGCACAGCGACAGGAATGATGGCTCAGATAAAGCCACACAGTGTGGGAGGGCAATTAAAGACTCAGATTTATTAGCTGCATGCCCATGCTCAGGAGGATGTTGAAGCAGTTGGAGATGGAAAAGTTGGTAATGGAAAGGTCAGAGATGGAGGCTTGTGAGAGGATGAATCAATGAGCACCCAAAATCCCAGGAGCCAATTTTTAAAAGCATTTGCCCACATAAAAGTGGAGACTGTGGCCTTTTATAAATCAGCCAGGAACATGTCTTGGTTTGAAAACAGCACTGAGCATCTTATTACATGTTTAACACTGAAAAGATCTTTTAAAATCAGACTCAGCTCATTGGAGTGGCTCCTGTTCATGGATAAATGGGGAGTCAGTGTGTGCAGATAGTCACGGCCATTCGTGGTCTCCTGTAGCATCCACTGCTGTGTTTGCATGAGCTGCTGACATGTGAGCACCTTAAACAAACCCTGAGCTCTGCAAAATGAAAGTGAAATGAAATAAATGAGTCATGCCATTAGTCTCCTGTGAGCTGGCTTTAAAATTAGCAGGTTTTAGACATAAACATGGTAGAACGAGCCCTGGGGGGAAGAAAAGTCCTCCAAAAACCACATCCTACCTTCTTTTCAACAGTGCACACTGCCCTTTATTTCATGCCACTTTAGTAAGGTAAACTAATTTGGTTTCCTGTTTCCAATGAATTTTATATGTAGAAAAACATTTCTATTATATACATTATAAATCTGATTAGAAACATGTATGTATGAACAAACACATGGTTTTTATCAGTAGCTGTGTGCATTCATGTGTGTATGTGAAAGAATACACATAAATGCCTTATTCCAACTGGCATTTTAACTTTTATTTCACAAATCCTGGCTCTTGAGGATGCCAGGTGTGCACAGTTTAGAAGATAATTTAAAATGAGAAGCATAACATAACAGTAATGCAACCAAATTTAATGGCTGGTAGCACAAGCTAATCTGGGGGAAAACCATGCCCTGGACTGAGCTCAGGCTTCAGCAGACTGGGAAAAACAGTAAAAATATCCATGCTGGTGTGAGAGCCACGCCTGGAGATGGGGCAGACCCCAGGGGCATCCCCCATCCTTTTGCCCACTGCTGCCATACGTGCTCAGGCACTTTTCCTCTCTGTCTGTCTTTCTGCATTCCCCTATGTCCTCTTCACTCAGCCAACCACGGGCACTTCAGCCTCAGTCTGCTCAGCCCAGAATACAGATATTTTGGGCATCTGCAATCTGGACGAAAGCTCCAGTCCTGCCAGGAATTCTGCACAGGCTTGAATGGAAAAAAAATAAAAATATCCCATGGAGTTGGGTAAAGGCTGCCAGGCTGCCCCGGGCCCTGTCCCGCAGGCAGGGAGCAGCCCCGGCCCCTCTGCAGCTGCCAGCCGAGACAGAGCCTGCAGGAGAGATAATAAATTAAATCCAAATGTTTATTCCATTGGCACTGGCCGGGTCATGTGCCTCGTGGAGCTGGAGAGTGCAGGAATATTTTCTTGTAGCTGTCGAATAAACTGCTGGAAATGGTTGCTGTGTAGAGATCCTGGAGGAGGCAGGGGCTGAGACCTGCTTGGATGGATGGATGGATGGCTGGATGGATGGATGGATGGATGGATGGATGGATGGATGGATGGATGGATGGATACACGCACACAGGAGCTGGGACAAATTCAGAGACTGGGCCAAGAGCTTTGTGCACAGGCAATGGTTTTGGGGGCAGGTGTGGGGGTCTGCGTGCAAGTGAGACACTGGAGATTGTGGGCATGTGAGGACCTTGGATTTCCCCTCCCTCCTTTGCACACACAGAATTAACTCTTCCCATCCTCAGCAGACTCAGTGAGCCCTGGATGTGCAGGGCCCTCAGCTCCAGCACAGCCCCAGCTCTGGTGGGTGTCTGCAGCGTGTCTTGGCTGCTGCAGGTCACTGTGCAGGGATGCTTTAAAAACCTCCTCCCCAACCCATCGAGCACAGCCCGCTGCCCCACAGCTCCCAGCACAGTGGTTACAACAGGCTTACTCATTTCTGCAGTGAGTAAGATCGAAAGGGGAGCCCCACAGGGGCAGGACTGGGGACTGATAAGGAGCAACTCCCTAATCTCCAGGCCCAGCAGCCAAAAGGCTGAGGGTGATAACTCCCAGAGCCCCTGGGTCCCAGCAGTGCAGGGTGCTGCTGTCGGTTTGTGTTTGCAGAGCGGCACCTCCTCACCTCGCCGGCTTGTCTGCAGTGCCCAGCCCAGCCCAGCACCCCCCTGTCCTCCCTGGGAGAGCCAGCAGGAGCTGGTGGTGGTGGCAACCCCAGGGCTCACACCCTGGCACACTCATCTCCTCTGCTCTTCATGCCTTCAGCACAGCCATGGGGAAATGGGGCTACGGGAGGCAGCATCATTCACCTGACCAATCAACCCTGTTTAGGATGATCCAAAGTTTAGAAACTGGAGGTAGGGAAGGGCTCAACTTCATGCTCCATCCTCATGCTCTGGGTGACACCAGGAAGCCAGGAGCACAGCAAAGCTGGCACTCCCCTGCTTCAGGCCTAGGCTGGGATTTAGGCTCACATACCTGTTTCTTTTGCTGGCTGGGTTGGACCCTGTCTCTGCCCATCCCCTGTGGGACACACTCACATCTGCACCAGCAGCATCCACCGCTGCTGCTCTGCTGGCAACATGTCACCTGCCCCAGCTCCACTGTCCCCTCACCGGCCCCATGTGCCAAATTGCACATGATAAGCTCTGCTCCATAGCACATTTTTGTCAGAGGCTAGCGAGATAAAGTCTGAAAATAGCTCACCATGACATCCATCAGGGTCTGTGCCACTGCGTTTCCCACGTGCTGCCGTCCTCCCTGCCTGGCTTCAGCTGGAACCATCCCTGCAGGAAGGCTGGGCTCCTGAAATGCAAACAGGACATGCAGAGCTGCTCCTATCCTGGAGCACCGTGCATGAAATGGCAGTGAGTGTGACAGGGCACTGAGTGTGACAGGGCACTGCCAGCTCTGCAGGGCAGGCTCTGCCTTTTCGGGGTGCCCCTCTCCCACAGGCCCCGCTGCAGGGCCCCATCCCATCCTTGGCTGGCTGCAGGAGCGCCGTGCCCTCTCAGCCTCGCGCAGCCTTTGGCTCTGGCCAAACACCACTTGGCCAAATCCCCAGCGGGAACAAAAGCAGAGAGCCCCAGGACGGGCCAGGGAGCTGGGGGAGGGTGCAGCTCCCTGCACAGCTCCTCTCCAGAGCTGGAACCAGCGGGGCATGGAAGGGAAGCATCCCCTCGCTGCCTTTGTCCCTCCTGGTGCTGCCCTGTGTCCTTCAGAGGTGCTCAGGCTGGGTGCCAAGGGGAAGAGTGGGGTGCCAGCATCTCCTCCTGGAAAGGCCACTTCCAGCTCTTTCCTCGCAGGGTGAACCTGCTTCTTTAACCCCTCTGGTGCCAGCTGGCCAGCACCGTGCCCTGCCCATGGTTCCTGGGTTCTGTCCTCACAGCGCTGCCAAGCGAGTGGCATTCAGAGCTTTAGCCTTTCTCAGCTTTTAGGCACATGCTCCAGCTCTCCCTTCTTCTGTGTTTAGTTTTGGGCAGCCAATATCACGTCATATTTAAAGGCGCAGTTTCAATTCATATCTATCTCGATTAATTTTTTTTTTTTAATGAAAAACAAGATTAAAAATAGTCATCAGAGAAAACAAACACTGTAATGCCCACACGGATTTTTCAAACCATTTCAAAAATGCCCATGAGAGCAACTGCTTTTACGTGTTGAAGAATGACAGCGGAGACTTGGCAGTGCAGACGTGGCTCTAAGGAAACAAAGCATTTTACACAAAGGGGAAATAGTCCAGGTGTTACTGGACCACAAGCCACAGCTCTGTCCACTGCACCTGGCTCACACCTGGCTGAGGGCAGGTGGCCCTGCTGAGACATGTTGGGGTTACTGGGAAAGTCATGCCAGCATCTCCTGGCCATGCCAAAGAAAATGATTCCATTTCCTCTGCCCTGTGCCTGGGAGGGGCTCATGAGCCTCCCCAGCTCAGTGCCACCCTCAGTCTCAGCCAGCCACAGCACAGGCTGTTGTGGCACACAGGACACACTCAGGTGAGTCCTGGAAAACAGGGTTGTACCACAGCTGCCTGTGGGCAGAATGCAGGCTGCACCCCTGCCTTACACAGCCCATGCTGCAGGAGCACGTGGCACAGGTTTGGCTCTCCCCATGGAAGTGGCAGCATGGCATCACTGCCCACGTGGGAAAGGCTCAGCTTTGTCCCCTTGGTGCCCCTGGACGCTATGTAAATACCAACAGGATTTTCTTAGCAGCATGAAATGCACATCTGCTCATGCAAAGCTGCGGGGGCTGGCCGGGGAACTGCAGCTGCCGGCCGCTGCAGGAAGGTCACTGCCATGCACGGGTGCCTCCCCTGCACGGGCCAGCCTCCCACCTCCAATTTTGGGCCTGAAAGGGCTTCCTGCACCCAAAACAGCCACCCTTGCTCCCCTCCTTGGCCAGAGAGCCCAGGCTGAGCCACAGCTCTGAACAAGCAGGCAGCAAGGAAGCTCCTCTGCGTGTCACCCAGGGAGAGCCCCCGGCCCTGCAGCTCTGCTGTCCACGGCAGGCTCCAGAGATAAGGCTGGAGGATGATCACTTCGTGCTGTCATCAAGACAACACAAAGCCTGGCTGCTTCCAATACCGGTTTTTTTCCTTAATTGTTCTATTTCCATGTGCCTCTGCACACCCAGCTCTTGCCAGAAAGGCCAAGTGCTGATCATTGTCAGATGGTTCACACAGAGGTTTCTGTTTTGTTTTGTTTTTTCAAGGATCCAAGATGATAGGGGGATGGAGAGAACTTTGGTCCTCTGTTTAAAATAATTCGAGCTTTCCACTGCCAGGCTCAGGCAGATATTTGCATAACAAATGAGCTTCTCCCCGGGTTACCCCTGCAGGTCTTGCACGAGGTGGCTCCATCTCCTTCTTGTCATCTACAGCTCCATCAGCTCCATCATCTCCCTCTCCCATCTCAGCCCTGAATCTGAGGAGGGGAGGGCATGGGGAGGGTTGTAAAGTTTTGGCCCATTTGTCAATCAAGACTCTAAACAGCCTCTGGAACATTTCACCAGTAAAAACATTTGCTTGGTGACCAACAAATCACTCCAGGCGTCTTTTATCTTGCTGTAAAAATGCCACAAAGCAGCTGATTAGTGGAGGTTTCTCTCCAAGCTAAAACCTGTTGACAGCAGGACCAAACACTGACTTTCCTGTTATCAGCAGAAATGGCCTCTCTGTGCTGGGCATTCTCCAGGCAGTGATGGACAAGCACAAGGCACAGCTCTGAGAGCCTGTCTGGGTGCAGAAAAACCAAGCAAAGCCCTGAAAGTTTCACAGAATTTTTGTTTCACCCCTGAGACAGATTAACACTTTGCTAGTTCAGATGGATAAATTATGCTATTGCTATTTAAACCAATTTCCTTGCAGACTGTTCCAGAGAACACCTGCTGCAATGGCTGAGGTCACGATTTCCAGCCCAGCAAGAAGATAAAACTGCTGCCAGAGTCCGTGGCCAGACCTGCTTTGTGCAGAACCACACCACCTCAGTCTCTCTGCCAAGAAACTGGGGAATTTTCCAGTTCCCATTCTCCTTCTGGGAGGCAGAAAGTGGGGGAGTAAAGCTTACATACCTTCATGAAGATCTGAGAGGCATCAGGAGGGTTTTCATGAGAAACTGGATGGAAGCAAATGCTACCAGAGTCCAAATGCCCCATTAATTATACCAGAATCTCATTCTGGGGAGAAGGGAAGTCCCAGCAGTCCTGCAACAGCCTTCTCAGACAATGACTGAAAAAATGTTGCAGTTACTCATTTTGAAATGAGTTTTTGTAAGGGTTAGATTTTTCTTGCATGACAACACATTGTGGGTACACAATTAAAAAATGAATCCATGACCAGTCAGAAACAATCATTCCTCCCTTTTTCATTTAGAGTAAACTCTGAAATCTGCTTTTTTTTTTTACATAACTGTAATTATAGAGCAAAACTCCAGAAGCCTTTGCAACATAAACATCCACAGGTCTTTTCTGGGTAGCCCCCTTATATCAGTGAGCCACTGCAGCCCCCATAGCTCCAGGTGGAGGGCACACATCCCTCCTCCAGCCTGTTTCCCAGCATGGGAAATGCTGCTCACAGCTCCTGGAAACCAGGCAGCAAATGCTTAATGTAAGTTTTGAGATTCAACCAAGCTGGGCTGTGTCTTTCCACAGCAAACTCAGAGCATCACAAAGTGAGGTGCGCGGTAAAATCCCAGAGAAATTCTCCTGAGTCATTTTTCTTCCTCTGTGGGTTTGGGACCTGTTTGGGTGGACCCTATCAGGCTAGAGCCACGTGTACCCCTCCTCCTGTGTGCTGCAGCACTGTTAGATCCCCCCAGAAGGAGCAGAGCTCAGGGCAGGCCTCCCCAGCAATCCATGGTGGCTTGGCAGTGCTGCCCTCAGCCCTGGGAACAGGTTTGAGCTGTGGCTGTCCTGGCACAGGCTCAGAGCACACACCACGTGTCCCCAAGCTCCCCTGGCCCACCTGCTGTCTGACTGGTGTCTGGGATGCTGCTCCAAGATGCTGCTCCCTCCACTTGTATCACTGACCACAAAATCATCCTCCTTTACATGCAAACCCCCCAGTCTCAGCAGCTCTGGCAGGAGACACCAACACACTCCTGAACACCTGGGCTGGCAGCCTGAGCAGGGCAGGACAGGTGCCCCGGGCTCAGCATGGCTCACAGTCCAACCTGCTGGGCTGCTCTGGGTTTTGTTCAGCCCCATCAAAGCCTCAGAGACACCATATGGCTCCCGGGGATGCTCCCCTGCAGGGCTGGGTTTGGAGTGCAGGAGTTATGCCTGGCAGAGGCAGCAGAGCAGCTCCCCCCGCCCTGTTCCACAGTGGCCTGGGGTGACACGGCTCTGATGGCACCAGGGTGTCCCCAGCCCAGCCTTCACCAGTGCCCAAAGCCTGGAAAATGCATTCCTGTCCCAGGGACTGCTGTGTCCCAGTGGAACAGGGAAGGGGAAGTTCAGCCTGGGCTTTTGGAGAGCCCTGGCGTGGGTTGGAAGCACAGGTGGGGTGGCAGTGGGAGCCAGGATGCTTCTCCTAGTGTCTGCTAGGACCAGCCTGGAGCTGCCTGAGCTGCTGCACCAGCCCCAGAGATGGAGAGGCCAGGAGAAGTTTGCCCTCAGGCTAAAAGAGCCTCCAGCTTCCTTCCCTCACTCCCATCCCTCCCTGCCTTACTTCTCCAAGTGTTTTGAGAAGCTCATCCCCACGAGCTGGTCTCACCCTGGCTCAGCCAGGTGCAAGCACCACCAAACCTCTCATCTTGGGACACTATCTCAAACCAGTGCACTGAGAACTGGGGAAACTGAGGCACGTACAACCACCAGGACACTGCTGCAGGCTGTTCTCACATAGTTTGGGAGGGACAGCGAGGACTGCTGTGCCCTGGACCTTTGGTTTGACCTGGCACCTTCCCCCAGCAGCTCCTTGTCCTCCTCTCTGTCCCCTCCCTGAGCTGGTGCCAGCAGGTGACAAATCCTGCAGCTCCAGTACGTGCTCCCCACAGGTACCAGGAGCTGCTTCAACGGTCACTGGCTAAAAAGAGAACAAAAACAGCAACAAAAGACCAACAAATAGTTGACTCTGTTCCCAGGCAAATAAAAAAGAATGGGTTTGGATCGTCACTGCTGTCCCTTTGTTTACCAAATGCAGTAACAAAAACAGCCAGGAAAGAAAAAAAAATATTCCCTGATAGGGACAATTTATTGTGGGTGAAGCAGGCTGGGACATGCCCCAGGGAAGGAGGGCCAGGCTCCGTGTGGATCTGCTGGGGACGGGAAATAAACGTGCTCAAAAGCACTTAAAAAAACCTGAAAGGACCAGCCCTGATTGCAGCAGTTAGAAGTGATATATTCTTGGCATGGAAACAAAAAGCAAATTCATAGCAGGTTTGGAGCTGATCTTACTGGCTTACATGGGATTTTATACTTAGGTAATTCTATTGTTGGCTGGAGCTACCTGATTTATGCCTGAATAAGGTCCTGATCCTGCTAACATTTACTGATGTACTTTAGTTTTACCTTTGCCCCAAGACATCCTACTAATTTCCCTGCAGTGAGGGTAGTGCCTGTCTGCAGAGCTGGGGCCTTTGCAAGAGGAAAATCTGTGTTGTAATGCCTGAAAGGGAGAGGAAATTTCGCAGTGAGTCACTAACTCCCCCAGGCTGTGGTTGCTCCCAGGCTGACAGTGCCAGCCCCAGGCAGGACACCCAAGGCTGCCAGTGCAGCCCCACAAAATTCGGGAGCAGTGGGGGAACATCCTTAGCACCAACCTGCAGCTGCTTCGAGGTCTGAGTCTCTGCAACACAAACCATCAGTTTAACACCGAGTTTACTCTCATGACAGCCCTCTCCCCAGGGCAGGCCCTCCAAAGAGGATGTCAAACCCACAGAAGACATTTGGACTGGTTGATTCCGTTCAAGAAAATGGCATTTATTGTCCAAAACACCGTGTTTACCCTGTAAGGTAACAGAGATGGATTCATCCACCAAACACTGTCCTTTGACAGTGAAACCTCTGGATGTGCTTCAAAGGGAGCAGAAGAATAAAAACCTGTCTGAGCTGAGAGGAGGATGTCCAGGAGGAGAAGCTGTGAGCTCACTCCCAGCAGTGAGATGCCCCCGTGGCTCCCTTGCTCCTCACAGGCTGCTGAAACCAGACAGATGCAGTCAAACAGGGGCACTGAGTCCCGGAGCAGCTGCTCTGCTCCCTGCCAAGCCTCCCTTTTCGGGGCTGGGGAGAATTCATTTGCCTTACAATGGGCTGTGCGGGGGTCTGAGCACCACCTGCAGCCAGCCCTGAGGGTGCTGGGGAGCCTGGGGGGCCCCCAGAGCGAACCCCCCCTGCATAAACCCCTGCTGGCTCCTGGGGACACCTGGCCCAGCAGTGCCAGCCCCAGCCCAGCGAAGCTCAGGTGCTCCTCACAGACCTCAGGGCACTGCTGTGGGATCTCCATCCCCCAAAATACACCTGGCAAAGGCTGCCAGCAGCAGTGGCAGGGCTGGCAGAGGGGCGGTGGTGTGTCCAGAGCTTGCCTTCATCCCACAGCCCCCAGTGCACCCAGGAGTGATGGGGTTTATGTCCCATGGACACTGCCACGACCACACAGAGGTTCTGCACCATGTCTGCTGAGGCTGCAGGACTGGAGACAGCACCCAAAGGCACTTCCAGAGCAGCTCCTCTGAAATGGGCTTTGTTTATGCTGTAGCAGCCTGGAGAAATGAATATTGCCTGCCCAGAAAGATTTAAATATACATAAAATTAGAAGGAGGAAGTGTTAGCTAAAATCTCATACTTCTGGAAGGCAGACGGTTCGTTAGCAGTGCTTTAATGAGGCTCTAACCTCACTGTAATGCTTTTATTAATGCTTGTTGCTTACTGAGTGCCAACTGCTTGGCTCCTCTCCGACAGCCCGGCTGGTCCACAAAGAGAGGGGCTGAGGGGTCCTTTGATGCAAAACGTGAGCACATTTCCCCCACAGCCAGGACAAACGACAGTTGGTGAGATGAGACAGCCCCAAACTCAGCAGATGGTGCCCAGAGCAGGCGGGGCAGCCAGAGCAGGGTGGGCAGGAGGGGACACGGGAGGGAACAAGAGAAGGGAGAAGACGAGGTGCCAGTGATGCCAGTGATGCCAGAGCTCCTGTTGGCTGCAGCTGGGTCAGCATGAGGGTCAGGCAATGAGCAATGGCAGGGCATCAAGGATGGATGTGCTGGAGATTTGGTGACAAGGGCAGACACGAGGAGGTGCAGGACTCAGGAACTCAGCACTCAGCCTGCTCTCACCACTCTACTGCTAAAGACATTTTGAGCCCAAAGCCGCATCCAGATCTCACCCGCTTTGGTCAAACCAGAGTCCTTAATCCAACAAACTTCCAACCACCCAAGGCACCCATACCCCAAAAGCCCCACTGTGACCATGAAGGGAGAGCCTGTGCCTTTGAGGTGCTCCCAGCCCTTCTGTGGAGCTGATCCAGCTGAAGGAAAACCAGGAGAGGATGGAGTCCCTCCTGCAGCCCCTCTGCCCTGCGACACCCTTGTCCATGCTGTTGGGAAGGGACACCACCTGCTCATGGAGCTCACCTGCTCATGGCATGATGCCCAGGCACCCTGAGCACACCTTTGGACGTGGTTGTGGAAGGACAGAAAGACAAGGATCACCCCAGCAGCTGCTGGGACACTCCCCCACCCCTCCTGGGAGCCGAGGTGAGCATATGCCGTATGCCTCTCCTCCTGTTCCTGGAAACACTCTGAATAGAGGGATTAAAAACCACCCCTCACAGCCTGAAACAACAGAGCTAAAGCTCTGGCTGATATTCCAGCACAGCAGAGAACAGGTGGGCTGCTGCAGGAATGGGAACAGCTTGTGGGAGCCTGGCCCTGGCTCTGCCTGCAGGGCCACCCCTCCCAGGAGCGTGCCAAGCGGAATCCCACGCTGCTCCTGGCATCACAGCACAGAGCCAAGTGCAACAGGAGCTGGGGCTGGTGTCCCACCATTGTCTGATGGCTTCAGAGGCAGCCAGCGAGTCCTGGCAAAGAAAAGTTCAGCATCATGTCATAATCAGCTGAAACAGAATTTCATGTCATTTTAGTCAAAAAAAAAAAAAAAAAAAAAAAAAAAGAAAAAGATTATCCAGAGAAAAAAGGAGGAAGCCAGCAGGCTGCCAGGGCACAGAGTGAGGGGTGAAACAGGGTGAGGCAGGAATGACCACGGAGAAAAGCTCCTGTCCTCAATGTATTCTGCTCAAACCACCAAACTACACAGTCTCTGAACAAGAAAATTCACAATGTATTTTTTTCTCCACGTAAAACTGACAAATTCAAAGCCGAACATGGAAATATCTCAGGGTGCTGATGTGCATTTTTCCTGTTAAAGTTTTTTTCTGAAATCTGGCCTGCTTCCTGTGAAGGGAAAAAAAAAAAAACAGAAAGAAAAAAAGGAACCAGGATATTTTCAAGTAAAATTAGTTAGATGTAGCCATTTTTTAAAGTGACTGCTATAGGCAATTGGGAAATTGGTAAATAAAAATGTTTACCCAAGTTTTTTTTTTTACCAAAATGTGGTTGTTTGTTTTTGAAAATAAGACTTTCTAAATTTATCAGAATTCAGAATAAAGCAGAACCTAGAAATGAAAACGAAACACAGAAAATAAAATAGGGCGAAATATGACAAATGCTGTGAAATTTTCATCTGGAATTTACAGCAGCATCTAAAGCCCACTCACACCAGACAGTAAATTCTCGTTCCTAGCACAATAAAATAGTCCCATAATAAATCTTTTTAGTTTCTACTAAAAGAAAACTTTGGTCCCATCCAAAGCTTCCCTGCACTGATAGTGAGACGTTGCAGGTCTCTGGGAGCCTGGGCATCACTTTGCACATGAGAGCAACTCTGCCAGCGTGGAACACAACATCCTGAATCCCACAGCTCCTGTGGCAAAACAGGAGGAACTTGGTGTTTAAAATGGATTTTATCCATGGCATAAAGCAGATGAGTTTCGTCCTAGTGCAAAATGGGAAAACAAGGCAAAAAATTAGCACAGCTGTAAACAAGATGCACATTGGCAGCCCTCATCACCCTGGCAAGGGTAATTGCCCTCGAGTTTAATCAAGGTGGAAGGAGGGATTAGGAAGCACCACATCCATGGCACACTTCCCTGTTTTGTCACATCACACTGAACACTCGATAAAAGATCCCTTTGAAGAGGAGCCAAGCCCATCCTCACTTGAGGACAGTGATACTGCACTGCATTCGCTGAGCTGGGCTTCCACTTGTGCAAAGAATTTGTAAGAGGCAGAAAAAAGAGTAGGAGTGAGCAGACAGTGTTACAGCCCAAAGAAAACTACCAAAGACAACAATTAATTATTGGGTTTGCCCCTATTTTTTTGCTGGCAGTGGAACAAACAGACTCCTGTGTTAGTAAAATGTATCCTTCTCTATAGATTTGGATATGTGTCAATAAAGATTCAAAAATCACTTGCCACCTCCCCAAAATCATGAGATGTGTAAGAAAAGAAATAGAATAAAAAACCTAATAGTAACAAAGGGTTTTCTTTTGTGTCTTTGTTTCTGAGCTGTTGGCCTGCCAAGCTAATTTCAATAGAACCTTGGTTAAAGGAATATTAAAGAAGGGAAGGTGAGACTTTCCCATCATTACACCAGAAGGGTTTTGTTTCCCAGGAAAGCAAATCTGTAATGCGATGAGATCACTTCCAGCTGACAAATCTGAAGTTTGTTTTTAGAAGGCTAAAAACAACAACAAAAAAAGATAAAGTTTAAAAAACCCAGCACCCAAATGCAGATCACTTGGACATTGGGTGTTTGGGCCCAGCCAGAGTGCGTACCACGCCATCCTCCTGCTTTACAGTGAGGGCAAAATTCCCTGGTTTCCTTAGGGAATCCAGCTTGGGCAGAGGTGTGAGTGGTGATGGATCTGCTGCCTCAGCCAGACAAGTGATTTCCCAGTGCCATTTGTGCTGTGGTGTGAGCCCAGCCCAGGCAGGAGCAGCAGGGGCTGGGGCAGTTCCACTCCAGGCTTTGCTCCCGGCAGGCACAGAGGAGCTGCTGCCATCCAGGGCAGGGCAAGGCACCCTCTCAGCAGGGCTGATGGAGGCATCCTCCTCCTCCTGCCTGTGCCAGAGCCCCACCCTGGAGCACAAACAGCCTCTGCCCACCATGCCTGCTCCCTTCCAGCCCATGCCCAGCTCCTCCAGGTGTTGTTTGCTCTCCCAGCCCAGCTCTTGTTCAGAGAGAACTCCCCACAAAGGGCTCAGTGCTGTTGCTATTGATTCTCTGCCCCAGCCTGGTTTTGTTGAGGTGAACAAGTGAGTGGCAGGTGGTTGGTTCTTCTGCTTATTTTCTGCTGGATGGGGACACCAAATATTTGCTTTCCGAAATATTTGCGGCAGCTCCATTACAATTAAGATCATCAGCTGAAATGCTCAAAAAGGGTCGGAGAGTGCTCCCGTGCCTTTGCTCAGCCCTGGGCTTTGCTAAGATGACACAGAAACTCCATGGCTGTGTTGCTTTGCCATGGAGGGCACCTCACAGGCAGCACATGTGATGGATTAACCTCTGGTTTCACTGGAAGATGCCCACAGGAGTGGGTCTGGACTCCTGGTTTCTGATCCATACCAGACCACTCTTAGGGAACAGCTTTCACTAGCACAAGTACAAATGCAGAGCAGTTAAAGCACTCACCAAACCAATCCTATGGCAGCAGAACAATTTAGGCCTTGCATTTCAGGAACAACAAAACTGCCTGAGGGCATGTGCTAATTACAGACTACTCCTATCATTCCAGTTTACATTGTAAGGCACCATCCAAACAACCAACCAGAGCAAGAGTGACTTACCTTTGATGAGGGGAAGCTTCAGCTACAATCAAGTATGGATGTTGCATTCAAGGCAAATTTAGGGAAGGCTGAGCCAAGTCCTCCTCTGTATGAGCTGCACAGACTGGCCAGCAGCTGTTGTCAGTAGCAGAATCATCAAGTGATGTGTTCTCATCTGAGACCTCCAGAAGTGCTGAGCTCTGGATAAGTTCTCCCTCCCTCAAATCACACTCACATCATAGCCATATTTCAAAAATAGACCAGGAATTTTGGAGACAAAATTCTCCATTGCTGAGATGTCCAAAGGCTTTCGTGCTCCAGAGTTCTCACAACGTCTCCAGATGCAGCAGAGGCAGAGGGAGAAGAGTTTCCTTCCAGGCAGGGGCTGCTGCTGCAACAGGGATTCAAAGCCACAGCTCAGCATGAGCTTTGCAAAAAGGAGACACCTACACAGACCACAGGATTGCTTGGGCCTGGGTGCTGCATCCAGAGCCCTGCTGGTGAAATGCCACTGCCTGCAGGGTGGAACACTGGATGGCAGATCCATCCAACCTGGCAAGTCTGGGATAGAGACTCTGGCCAGTGGGTTCAAGCCATGGCAGCCTCCTCCCCAGCTCTCACTGCTCTTCATAACCTCTCCTGGATGAGAGAGGAAATCATTTAGGAGGGGATTTTTAACTCAGTGCCACAGATCACTGATAGGATCAGGCCCACAGATCATGCAGGGTATGACTCAGTGCTAAGCACCTTTTATTCTGCAATCTTCCTAGGCAGACAATATGCTTTTGGATTCATGCATTCTGCAGTTTCTCTCTTTTCCTTCTTTTTTTTTTCCTTCCTTTTTTTTTTTCTTTTTTTTTTCTATTTTTTTTTTCTCTTGTAAAGACTTTGCTATGTCAGAATCTGTCAAACAACTCCTTGTGCCATGTTTTCACAAGAATCCTACTTGCTGGCCAGTGCCAAGCTCCCTTTTAAACAATACTCAGTGAAGCATTGCACTGCCTGTGCTCTGCTCTCATGCCATATTTAGACAAAAGCCAGGGAATTCCCTGCCCTAGATGAGGGCTTGAATGAGTGTGCTCTTCTCTCACCTCAACTAAAAAAGTATGTGTTCACATCAGCCAGGCCTTCCACCCAGCTTTATTTTTAATTCATTCTGCACTTGGATTTATTTACCTAGAAATCTGAAAGGGGGAATGAAAATTTAAAGAAAACAAAACAAAACAAATGAATGCAACCACAGACACATGCTTAGTCCGCTGGGTCCATTCCCAAAGAAACCAAAACCAGTGGAATAAAACCACCCAAACCCCACACTGACAAACGTGAGAAAAACATGCAAACCCCACCCCAGCTGGCAACAGCTGGATCAGGTGGCTTTTAGCACATTAGCCCAGGGCGAGAAAACAGCTGACACTGCTGCAGGCACCTCGTGTGCACCTGACTGCTGGGGGGGAAAGGGGAAAGGGGAAAGGGGAAAGGGGAAAGGGGAAAGGGGAAAGGGGAAAGGGGAAAGGGGAAAGGGGAAAGGGGAAAGGGGAAAGGGGAAAGGGGAAAGGGGAAAGGGGAAAGGGGAAAGGGGAAAGGGGAAAGGGGAAAGGGGAAAGGGGAAAGGGGAAAGGGAAAGGGGAAAGGAAAGGAAAGGAAAGGAAAGGAAAGGAAAGGAAAGGAAAGGAAAGGAAAGGAAAGGAAAGGAAAGGAAAGGAAAGGAAAGGAAAGGAAAGGAAAGGAAAGGAAAGGAAAGGAAAGGAAAGGAAAGGAAAGGAAAGGAAAGGAAAGGAAAGGAAAGGAAAGGAAAGGAAAGGAAAGGAAAGGAAAGGAAAGGAAAGGAAAGGAAAGGAAAGGAAAGGAAAGGAAAGGAAAGGAAAGGAAAGGAAAGGAAAGGAAAGGAAAGGAAAGGAAAGGAAACCCCTCGGGCAGGCGGAGGGGTGGTGAGCAGGGCAGCAGCGCTGCAGACACCGCACGCACGGCCCCGCACGGCCCCGCACGGCCCCGTCCTGACGCTGCAGAAGTCAATGGGGCTGCAGAGCCTTCTGGAGCGCTATTGAAACGCCGCATTCCAGAGCCCTGTGCTAATCGCTCCCCGCCAGCCCTCCAGCAGCACTGCACTCACTGATGTTTAAATTCTTTGCCGTACTTTTGTCCGCAGCCTTTGGGCCCCCCAGATTTTTTGACATGTGGTCCTTCCGCTCGCTGCCAAGTCTGCAGGGAGAGGATGTCAGCCTCACAGCACCAAAACAGATGCTGTCCATGCACTAACTCTGCTGGAAAAGCTTCAGATAAAGGCCTGTCTGCCCTGCTCCTCTGCCCCACGAACACTGCAAAAAATTCATTACATCTACCCCAAGAATCTGCTTAGGGGAAAATCTGAATCGTGAAATTGAGAGTCAGAGCATTGTCAAGTGCAGTGTACATGGCCTGAACCATGGAATGAAATACTCTGAAGAACAAGGCAGGATTTGCTCTAGATCATTGTTTTCATGTATGTATATAAAATCCATTACAGCTATCTCAAATATATCCATACTGCTGGTAGTGATGATGCACACAGGATGCAGACAGGCACCTTTTAACTGCTGTCACTTAATTCTGCTCAGTGTGGCTGGAGCTGACATCTTAACTGAGACATCACTCAAGCCTTGACTAGCCTGGTGCTCCTGGTGTTATTGCTGCTGCCAGGAGCATTCTGGGGACAGGGAGAGAGGAAAGAAATGATATGGACAGAGCTGTAGAGTTATGAAATGCACCCTTAGGATCATATGTTCAAGAGCACTCAGTTCCTGTTTAGGAACCTAAATGAAGTTGGCAGGATTTCAGAAGTGCTTAGCATCTATCAGCTCCTACTGAGAACATGCTGAGCTCTTCTTAAAATTGTCAGAGAAAAACAATTTGAAGATAAGAGCCAGCTTGTGGCTTACAATTAACATCATTGTATGGGTCTTCAGAGCAGCCTGGCAGGAGCAAGAATAGCTGCTTTCACAGAAGATATTCCACATGAACCCACATCTCCAAGCACAGGGACAGGTCTGTAAGCAGTCACCCCGCTGGCTGCCTCCTGAAAGAGCTCTGCACCCCAAGGAGAAGTTTCCACTTTGTGTCACTGATGCCTTAAAGTGTTGAGTAAGTGGGAGTTTGCACCTGACCATGCCAGGACCAACCACATCAGTGGAGTGAGAAGGATCCAAATGAGTGCTTAAAAACTCAGAACATAACCCACAGGGCTGCAGGCAGGGCAACTGTGAAAATCTGGAGAAATGCACTAATTTGGGCCTAACTTATATTAGATTCTGGCATATAATAAAGTGCCAGTTGGTACCTTCTGTCTCTGAACCCCAAAGTGCTCTTTGTTCTGAGGTGATGTGAAAGATGTTTTCTCCCAGTGGTGACAACCAGCTAACGCCATGGAACCTTCAACAGAGAGAAAGAGTTGTCAAATCTCTCCAAACACTTCCAGAGGCATCAATTCAGCAAAGAACTGAGTCAGCAGCAGTCCCACTTGCCCTCCTGGAACCACTGATATATTTAAAAGGAAGGCTGTGAATTCAAATCCTCCCGCTGCTCGCAGCTCCTCCAGCCCCGAGCCAGCTGAACCTTGGTACCACACCAAAAAACCCCAAACCAAGCCCAGCAGCTTGTGCCAGGCTTCAGCTCACCCAGGGACATACTATAATGCTTGAAGGGAACAAAGAATGAATTCTTCTCATCAAGATCCTCTTTTTCACTGTGTCCTTCATCTTACACTGAGATTCCAGCAGCTATCTTCCAGGTAGGAGCAGCTTGCTTATCCTTACTTTCCATGTATTTCAGGGGTCACAATGTCTGTCTGCTCCTTGGCTGGCTGTGTTGCTTGGCCTAATTCCACAGAAAAACTCCAGAGATTCCTCTGGGGACAGCAGGAGCTGAAGGATCTCATGAATCTTGCTACCAAGAGGTCCCTTGACTCCCCTTGGTGTTGAGGTGGAGTTATAATTTAATGTACTTCTCTAGATGAGGGTGCTACTCCTCAACCAGAGCTGCCAGAGGACACTACCCCTCGTGGTATTAAGACATCACTATTTTTTTTCCCCATTCTCTTTTAGCTTAGGAGAAGCTTCATGTTTTCTCAGTAACAGATCAAAATCCCTCCTGTTGAAGGTGGAAGCAAAAGTATTGATTCCAGAGGAGCTCCTGCTCCAGCCCAGCTCAAGGACCCAGGAGAGAGATTAAACATCATGCAATCAAGCAGTGCCAGACTTTACAAGCTCTGGCCATATTGATTTATCTCCTGACATCTTGACACGAAAGCAGAACGGCAGAAGAAAGCATAGCACTATTTTCCATTCTGACTGAAACAAGTAGTCCAAAACATGCATGAATTTAATTTGTCACTCCTCAAATATAATGACTCATTATGATTCATTACTCCCAAGTATTCTAGCTCATTTTCTACAGCTAATTAACCTTGTAAGCAACAATTCACCCAACAGAGGATCACTCTATTGCCATGGGGAGGCTGCACTCTGCTTTCTCCTGTAGGAGAACAGAAGTTCTTGCCATGGTTTGGCCAAGGGGCACTGCTGCCCTTTCTCTCCTGAATTTGCTGAACAGGGACAGCCTGAGAAAACTCATTTGAAAAAAAATGGGGAATTCTCCATTCCAGTGAGCAACATATGTTCAATCCAAACACAGTCTCCTTGGGAGCGGGGAAGGGCTGGTTGGCCATTGCTGCAGCCACTGAAGGGCAACAAATACTTGTCCTTTGCACAGCTGAGCTGAGCTCAACTAGGCAGGAGAGAGGAGGGTGACCAGGAAGGTAAAGATACTAATGCTCACCCAGAGCAGTGAGAGGAATGGTGACTGGTGCAGCTCCCTGTCCTAGGGAAGCCATGGGCTCACACAACTGGGTGGAGCTTGGACAAGACCTTCCAGTCTTTCTCTTGGTCCCTTTTATACCCTGCTCAGATTTAAACATCCTCTCAACTTCTCATACATATTTAGACCAAAGAAAAACACCATTAAAATGCCAAGGAGGCTTTCAAGACAATTGTTATATTAAACTAGCTTCGATCCTAAACTCTGCTCCTGTGAAATCACTCACTGGACAGCCCACTTTAATCCTGCATTACTAATTAAGTGCTGCTGTCACTGTCAGATGATTGCTGTTTTCACAGGTCAACCACAGCAGGAAAGGGAATTTTAACAAAACACTGCTTGACCCCAGGGATTTACAGGCAGCAACTTTTGCATCAGTCACCAGGGTATAGAGTCACAAAATCTTCACTGCAAAAGTCCTCTTCATAAAGCAGCAGTGGCAAGAGCTGAGCAGTGCTGCTGGTGGTGGAGCACCAAATGCCATTTCCCTGGCGTGCCCTCGCGCTGCTCCCACGGG
The DNA here is from genome assembly GCF_963513975.1 of Fringilla coelebs. Lineage (NCBI taxonomy): Eukaryota > Metazoa > Chordata > Aves > Passeriformes > Fringillidae > Fringilla > Fringilla coelebs. The sequence goes on from NC_140044.1 coordinate 2,714,041, forward strand.
GCTGCGCCGCAGGCAGTCACCCCGTGAAACCCAAGAGCTGTGTCCATTTTTAGAACCAGCCTGCCCGAGGATCTGCTGCATTATCTGGGCAACACGTAAGGGAACAAGATGAACTGCAGCTCCCCCAGCCACTTATTTACCTCCTGTTTGAACAGAGCCTCTGCACTCCCGCCCGTGCTCCCACCCGCTCGACACCTCGCGCAGGGCTGCTGCTCTATTTTTAAAGGCATGCTGCTGGCTTTCATCTGAAGCTGCCTGGGTTTTTTTGGTTGGTTGTTTTTTTTTTTTTAGCTCCCATACTCTTTAAACTAATTTAAAACATGCTGGCGGATAAAGGTGGTGAGGGGAGATACAGCAAATGCACCATGGTATTGCAAGTTGAGATTAAGGCAAGAGGTACAACCCAAATAGCATAAAAATGAACATTTCAAATCAATTATTAGGGCCAGACAGCAGGAGTCCTTGCTAAGGGGACCCTCTCCCATGTATTTGGAGTGGGAATCACTCCAAATTTGAACCAAGACTTGAGGATTTGTTCCGGCAGCAAACACACCGGGGTGCTCCCAGCGGGGAGGAACAGCGAGCGGCAGCTGTGAGGAGTCCTGTGAGGGAATGTGCTCCCTGAAACACAGTTTGAATATTCTGGGGAGTTAAAGGCTCTGCTGGTCCCAGTCCTGAGCGCACATGAGCAGCCCTGCCTTCAGTGGGCTTGCACAATCCCATGGGCGAGGAGGTGCTGCTGAGAGTCTCCAGCGTTGTGGGAAGGTGGAAAGGTGCCAGAAACACATGGCATGAAAATCCAGTGTCCCTACCTGTGGCTGTTGTCCCAGGATGAACTAAACACCCTTGAACAGGGAGGCTGTCCAAGCTTGGCCCAAAACCCTCAGCAGTAATTAGAAAAAAAGTGTTGAGGCCATGAACACTGACAGGTTGTCAATAGGGAAGATGGTTGACTAGAATAAAATGAGAAACCACTTCCAAAACTTCACATTTTGAGAGCTTGGAGATTTCCTAGCCCATGCTTTTGGTCTAGAATTTTCTCTGAATGTTCAGGTGCCAGGCTGTGTCAGCACTGCAGAGCTGCCCTGAGCATCCTGCTGATGGTCCTGGTGTTGCAGACACACACCTGGCTGTGCTGCACTGGGCAGGCTGAGCTGGGCTCCATTTCAGATTCAGGACATCTCTGAGAACTGGTTGAAAGGGGACTCTCTAACACTCCCATCAGATGCTGATGGGCCTTTTTGTGCCAGGAAAACGGATGTGTGCAACAACAGCAAAAGTGCCTGGAAGCCTCCCAAAGGCTGAGTGAAATGGGGGAATGTTGAGTGGCATCAGACAAAAGGAGCAGTGATTTAATCTCCACAGATGGGGAGGAGGGAGCGGTGTCAGGAAAAGCAGGAGGATGAGATTAGCTAGGCAATAAAATGAAAATGAGCAAGAGGTGGAGAGAACTGTGCTGAGATAAGAAGAGGTGGATTACAGGGCTGGCAGATGGAAGGGGAGCAGGCAGCCAAACAGTGAACAAAAAACAGGTAATAAATCTGTAAAAATCGTCATCAACAATGTTAAATACCATTTTCAGCCCATTTTCTCCATGGAAGTAAGTGGTTATGGCAGAGGGATGTGCTGGGCCGTCCCCTCAGGGTGCAGTGATGCTGCCTCCAGCCCCAGCCACTGCAAATGGCCAGCAAGGTGTGTTTGCTTGGCCTCTCAGCTCCTGCAAGACAGCCAGAATCCTTTCTGACACATGGATAAGCAGCCCTTTACACAAAAGGTGAAAGAAATTGCTTCTTTCTGGAGGGCCTGACCATCCATTTGACTCAGCCTAATTCAGGAAAGCGACACCTCGTCTCCTTTGCTGCTGAAAAGAGAATTTCCTCCAGCCTTGCTGGAGCACATTAGGCTGGGTATCTCAGTTCCGGGTGATAAGGCAGCTTTTATCAAGAGACTTTCATTAATGCAGTTTAACTGGCAATAGACAATTGATAACAAGCAGACATTTGACCACAATTTAAGTCATTAAGCCCTTGACCACCACGTTTTTGGAAGATAATCTCTGGAATATCTTAATCTATGTCATTTTAGCAAAGCCACGCTGCAGCTTTCCAAATCTGTGAACCCCCCCTGCCTTCCATTACCCACGGCAGGTCAGAGCCTGCTGGCAGCACATCCCTCTCAAGAGGTCACTTAAATTCATTTATTTTTCATTGCACTTTAAATCTGGGAGAGGAAATGAGTGGACAAAGAGAAGTGATTTCCTTGTGAGTCTGAGACCTCTTCAGGATGGGGATGCCTTGCTGCTCTGTGCCTGGCCCAGCAGGGTTTGGGCAATAGAGCAGCACTGCTGGCTCATGTTTGTCATTGCACACATCTGTGTGGAATAAAAAATACCTGTTTTGAGCTGAAAATTTCCCACCCAAATGTGGGACAAGGTGACATTAACCCTGTCCCTGCTGAGTTGGGTTACATGCCCGCCCCTTTATTCCCAAATTCCTCTTCCCCCTCTGCCCCTTTAGCTCATTTAATGTCTCTCCAGCCTCCAAGACAGGACACAAACAGATCACAGGGTGCTGTCTGGGGAGAGGGATGAGGTCAGGGGGAAGGCATTGAGAGCCTAAGTCAGAAGTTCCTCATCCCAGACCCTTCTGGAAAATCCCATTCCTCCCTATCAGGGATAAGAAACATTTCTACCATGCTGAAATGAGTGCATTTAAGAGCATTTTTTCCTAGGAAGGCACTGTGGTTAGGCAGTTCTTGGACAGACTGTGGGAGTTAAGTGCAGGAAATACAATGCTCTCTGTTATACACCAGAGGTCAGGCTAAGGGTCCCTTCAGATCCAAACCATAAATTTTGCAAACCATTACCAAAAAGCCCCTCCAAAACCCCTTCCAGTCTTCTACTCATTGAGAAAACTTTTCAATAACGAGACCTGATTGCCAAATGTTAACAAAGAGGGCAAAACCATCAGGATCCACGTTTGACTCCAGTTTTTGTGGCAGCAGTGTTTGAAGGCTCTGGAAGCAGCATTCCCTAAAGCAGCCCAGAGCTGTAGCCTGGGGCTCCCAGCTCCACAGGCACCTGCTCCTCATCTGAGCCCAGGAGCTGCTGCATTTCCCAGGCTGTTCCAGGCTGGGGTGAGGGCTAGCTCATCCTGCTGGAAGCCAGAACTGACAACATTGTGTGAACACAAACCTCTGCTGTGCCCAGAGGGCAGGAGCAGCCCCAGGCTGCAGGGAGAAATGGGCTTCAAGGAATGGTTGGGCTGAAGGGGACCCAGGAGGGCAGCACGGAATGGTGGCTCTGAGGGAGGTTTTACAGGAGGACAGCAGGCAAAGAAAGTGCCCCACATTGATTTACCCAGCTGGGATATGCCCAAATCCAAAATCCAGCCCAGGAGGCTGCAAATGCTGCAGCTGAAATCAGTTGTGTCAGGTCCTGGCAGCCGGTGTGAGGAGGAGCTGATTTCCACCCCAGGATTAGCAGCAGGATATAGAGCACATTCTCTCTGCAAAAGTGTGATCATATCAAAGCTCCATCTGTACTCAGGCTGGAGCTCAGAGCTATTAATGACTGTTGGGGGAGAATTAACATTTTTTTCTTATTACCAGTTAAATAAGCTTCCCACACCTTGAGAACTAACCATTCCTTTTTCTTTAAAGATATGTCCATACATACATCTTTCCTTCAATACAGATAATCTACACATATCTAGGGAGAGGGACAGTTGCACAGATTTTAAACCCCAGAATATTTAAAATGCTGTGTTTATCCTTTTTGTTTTAGAGGAGCTCAACTGTTCTCAGCTTGGATGCAAATACACATATTTCCACTCTAGGTATTTTTGGTGAGGAGGAAAAGATAAATAGATAGTGCATTTCAAACGTCACACTTTCAGCTGCCTTTATCTAACTTTGGTCAAGAATTTAAAGCTTTGCACTGAACACCAGCACATTTCAAGCTTCAGCTGTAATTCTCTTCTCCTGACAAGAATTTGCTGCTAACAGAGCCTATCTGTGACATGGGAACCAACAGGCTGAAGCTGAAACCAAGGCTGTCAAGCTCACTTCACTTATTAGTTATGAAATGGGAAAAAACAGCGAGCAGTGGTGTCACATGGAAACATGAGTGCAGCAGTGACACCACCTTCCAAACGGTGTCAGCACTAAAACCAGCCTATAGATTATTTGGGAAGTAATCACTGACCTCGTGATCCTATTCTGGGCTGCTCCTGTGACAAAAAAGGGAAAAACCCCTAAACCATCAAAACAAAAGCAGAAGCTGACAGCCCTGAGCAGTTGGCACCAGGGGTGAGGGCAGTGCCCGGCTTTGAGCAGGGACCTCAGTGCCCAGTGCCAGCCCCTGGGCTGGGGACAGGGTGATTTACACGGGGACAGCTGCTGCAGCCACCCCAGCTGCCTGCTGCAGGGAGAGGGGCTCCCAGCCCCAGAGAGCACAGCACCTTCCAGCTGCCTCTTCCCTTCCTTAGTTTTTTTCATTTTAAGGCAAATATCCAGTGCCAGGCTGCCCTGCTGGCTCACCCTCACAGCTCAGAGGTGGTGTCACAAAAAGGGGAGCTGCTGTGTCCCCCAGCCATGCCAGGAGGGCTCCCATCCCCAGGATGACACATGACTCCCTGAGCCTCCCACCCTGAGGTCAGCTCAGATGCTCAGAATGACTTCTCCTAATCTTCAGCACGTCAAACCTTATTAGTTGATTTTATTAAGTCGCTCTCCAAACATCTCTGAAGTAACACTTGGTGTTGCTGTATCCCAAAATAGCCACTCAGTCTGAGCTCTTGGCAGCCAGCACAGAGGCTGCATGAGACCCTGGAGAGTCGGATTCGGAAGGAAACTTGCACCCAACCCACTTGTCCTTTTGACTTGCACAGCCCCTTCCCAGCCCCAAACAACCCCAAAGCTCTTTTACCTTAGGAACTCTGCAAGCATCTCTGCTTCTCCAGCTGCCCTGAGCTCCAAACTGGGCCCAGGACAAAATCCTGCTGGCAAACAACTCCAGTTGTAGAAGATCTGCACTGATGGTGCAGCTGCAGGAGCCTTCCACCAGATCATTACTCTTCCTGTTGCAACAGGCTTTTATTTCTGCTGTCTGAGAGGTGAGATATCCATGAGACAGAGATACAAAGCCCCTGCCACTGTTAATTATTAAAAGCATTTATCACTGAATCTGTAGCGATGGGCGGGTGGCAAATCTTGGGTGAGCCATAACATTTCCAAGAGAGGACTTAAAAGGGGAAAGAGTTGGAGGAAATCATAGTGCATTTAAAATGTAATATGAATTCATGTCAGTGACTGTTTTGACACAGCTTTAACCTCTGGCTGCAGGGGTTTACAATTTAAAATGCATCTGGTAACGGACAATTTTGCAAGGTAGACAATTTAAAAGACATCTGGTAACTGATGATTTTTCAAAGCCAGAAGTCCATTACATACATTCAAATGAGCTTGAAAAAAAAGCACAAGGCACATCTGGTGTCATGAGCAAGAGCTCGGAAAAAATCCCCATTCTCAGTTGCAGTGCTGCTGGTTTGGCCATCAGTGAAAAGCAGCACAGACCTGACCCCAGGGCTGCAGGGACAGGGTGGGCAGGTGCCCTCCTGGGCTGAGCAGTCTGGAGCTGGGCTTTTGATACAGCTTGGTTTTCATCCTTCCTCTTAGAGCCAGCTCAGCAGTCTTGGCCACCTTTCCTCATCCTGAATATCACCTTTCTTCTCCCACCCATAGAATTGTTTACGTCTTTCCTGTAGAAGGAAAATGGTCAGATTCAGCTGCAAGCCAAAAGATCCTCATTTGGCCCTGGATGTGTTGAAAGCATGGGTCACACACCAGAGCTGGAGCACAGAAAACCTGGCTGTGTAAGTACCAGGGAATTCTGCCAAAAAGACCAGGGATTTTTGTCTGTAGTCAGCCCTTGGAGAATGCTTTCTTTGACAAAAAAAAAAAAAAAAAAAAAAGAAAACTATATAGAAAAACTCCATCTCTTGCAAGCTTATGAAAGCATGGCCATGTGCCACAGAGGCTAATGGGCTCCCCAGCAATGTCCCCCACCATAATTCAAATGGCAGGAGCAGACTAAGTTCCTCACTCTCTCTTCTCTCTCTTTTTTTGTTTTGTTTGTTTTACATAAAGCCATTAGACCCTTGAAAAAGCAGCCATTACAAACTGTGGAAAGAGTTTTCCAAACAGCAGCTGAGGGTGCTGAGCAGCCCCCACCAGAACCAGAGGAGGGCTTTCCACTGAGAAGTTTTCCATGTTCTCCCCTGCACAGAACAAAAACACTGAGAGGGAAAAACTCTGCCTTTGGAAAAGGAAAAAGTTCTGTTCCAGTCGCAACTGAGCAAGGTGTGAGCTCCATCTTCCTCCTCAAAGGGGATAAACTGAAGATGCCACTTCCCTCAAACTTGACCAGAAGTTTTGCACATCCCACCTGCCCACGCTGGCACAGATACCCCCAGGGCCAGCCCAGCTGCTCTGAGCTCTCTGCACTACAAAAGTAACCTCAGTCTTTTTTCCTTCACAGGGACAAACCTTTCAGGCTGAAAATCCCCTTTCCCTCTCCCAGTCCATTCCATCAGCTGCCCCAAACCCCCACCAACATCCAGGCACTGTGAGTTGTCTCCTAAGCAGGCTTTGCCAGGAGAATGACCTCAAGTCCCATTCTCCAGGGTCTGCTTTTCTTCTGCTGCATTTAATGGGAATTCTCTGTCTCCAGCAAGGGGAGGCTCAGCCCTGAGTTTCCCATCTGTCACTGTTCTCCAGGGTTCATCCTAGCTGGAGATTTTCCTGAAGCCAGCCTGGCTTAATTCCAACAAGTGGGAACGAGCTTCCCTCTCCCCTCTTATCACTCCCTGCCTTAAACAAGTTTGACCTTTTGATTGATTTGAACTTTGGGCAGCACTAAAACACTTGTTCTGGCAGATGAGGTCAGTCCCTCAGCTCTCTGCTGTGTGTAATGGGGCAGTTAATGGCACACTGGTTTTAAATCATGGCATATCCCAGCTGTGAGGACAGGGAAGGAAAACAAGCTCACCAGAGGTTGTCCCCTGACATCATGCTGGGCCAGGCTTGTGAGCAGTTCCAGCTCCTGCCTCATGGTTACTTCTGGTTGCACACTTGGCAAAGAAAAAGAAACCTTTTAAATAGTATAGAAGAAGGTCCTGTCTCTATGTTCCTCTCCTCTCTGTCACTCTCTCCTGACTTCCTGAAGCTATCCATGCAAAATCCCTGAAAATGCCTCCTGCAAAGGATTGTTGTGTCTCTGCTGACCTTGGGCAGAGGTTTTTAATAACCAACGATGACAAACAAAACCTCAGGAGTAAAACGTTCCCGTGGCACTTAAAATGGGCTTGGAAGGGAAGATATTCTGTCCAAACACATAAATATTCCTCAAGCTATCACAGGCCAGAATTTGTAAAATCATGCTATATGTCATATTGGAAAGGGGAACAAAAACCCAACTGGAAATGGAATACAAAGAACAAGTTGAAAGAAATGCAAAATCCAGCCACATGGGGAAAACCACCCTGGAGCAAGCCCAAATCTTTTCATCACTGTAGAAGCATTTTATGTTAACGTGAAGAGGAATTTATTCTTTTATTAATGCAGGAATTTTTTTTTTTCTGCCATCTCTGCAGGACTCAACATAGACAAATAAAAGCCCTGTCAGTGACTTCATTGCTCTCAGTTTTATATAAAGGGGTTGGACACACACTAATGGGCACTTCTTTGTGGCAAACAGGAGTTAATAACGGGCATTTTTTCCCTGCTTGCAGAAGAATGCTGGTGAATTTAACACATTTTATAATGTTTGCTTATTTACAGTTATGGTTGTAAGAATTACAAGAGGAAATCTTAGTTGTAAGAGGGAAATTTAGAGAAAAACCTAAGCATTGAGAAAGCTTCTTTTCAGAGGGCTGTCTCAAAATAATCTGATTTCTCAGGCTAGTAGGACACACCCAGAGGGAAGGACCCTGTACATCATCACTTCTGAGGATGGTGTGGCCACCACTTTAGAAGATGGGTTGCTGCATCCTCTGTCTTAGTCCATAGATTGATTTTTAGGTGCAATAAATTCCAGTCAAAATGCATGGAAATCTGGAATATGCTCATAATACAGCATTCTACTTCAGCAGTACAACCCTGGGGCTAATTTCCTAATTACTCATTTCCTGTATTGCCCCAAAGCTCTGCAACTGCCATATTCCTTTACTCCCTGCCAGCTCTAGTGAAGAATCTGGAGTTACTTACCCAAAAGATCATTTCTGCAGGGAAATAAGGCTGAACCTCAGGTCTGAGGTGTCTGATGGTCAGGGTGCACCCTGGGGTCACAGCAGTGTGCTCTCTGCTCAGGGTATCCCAAAACACTTCCAGGAAGGACACAGCCCTGCCACACTGACTGCATGGGAGTCCAGAGGGAGGGAGGGAGGGAGGCAGGAGAGCAAGAACATCACATTTCAGAGCCCATCATTCAACACTCACACTCAGAAAATCCCCTGGAGCCCTGCAAGGCCCTGAACATCTGCCAGCAGGGAGAGGAGAAAACAAACAATACTTTTTAAATTTAATTTTTAAAACAAGCACATAACAAATATGAGTGCCCATAAATTATACACAGCAACACTCTGTCCTTCCCAACCCACTCACGTTTGAAAAGTTAAATAAAGCAAGTTATATTGTAAAATATTAATCAAAGTAAGCATTATATTGGGTTTGTGTTCAATATTTGCAGTGTCACCATGGTGAGGAGCTGCACCTAACACAGTGCTTTAGTTAAGAAAACCAGTGAGCTCAGCCATTGCTACTGGCTTCCCAAACCATAAACCTGTCATCTGAACCAGGACAGCTCAGAGAACATAAAATGAGGCTTCAAAATCAGCATCCCTGTTTGAAGTTAATCCATGGCTCATGCCAGCTGTAAAAGTTAAGGTTACAAACACTGGAATGTCTGCAACAGGAAAGTATTGACTGCTAAACACGGAGATAAAATCAAAGTGAGGATGGGCCCTTTCACTGAAACCCCAGCCAACCAATTAATGGGACAGAATATGAAGTGTGAGAGCTTTAATGATCACAAGAACAAGAAAATAAAGTCATTTGAAAGCTCACTACTGTGCTGTCTCCAGAGATTTTATACAGCCCAGTTCCAAGGCTCTAGGTCACTGGGGAAAGCCTCCCAGATTATATTTCTTGGGAGAAATATAATCTGTGCTCCTACATCCCCACAGACCCAGGGGCTGCTTACAGATATTCAGTGTTTTGTGAAAAGCTGTGCCTCATGCCTAGCAGAACTGTAATAATAGTTGTAATTTTAGTAAATGCAGATCCAAGTACAAGGTAGGTGCAGGTTTCCAAACATGAGTGAGCATGGGAAGATGAGCCACTCACAGAATCTCTGCCACCTGGCAGCCAAAGCACTGTGCACAAAGTGCCTCAGACACCGAGTACTTCTAGATTAAATCAGTCACAAAAAGAACAATTTAGGATTGTTGAGCACGACATCTGGACCAGACGCTGCCAGGGCTGTCGTTTTACGGGCTGGCTCTCCACCGGGGGATGCTTTTGGTCCTCCCCAGGCTCTGTGACAGGACTGAGCCCTTCCCTGGCACTCTGTGTCAGCCCAGACCAACCACAGGGCAAAGCAAACCTCCCCTGCTCCAGCCCCCGATTATCTCAGCTCATCAGTGCTCTGGATGGCCGAATAAACAGGATTATGCTCTCCCGGTGCCGGCTAAGTCACAGCTGTAGGGCGATGCTGTCAGTGCAGGGCAGGGCTGTGGGGATGGCCAGGCAGGAGATTAGCTTTTGCTTGCTCTGTGGAGCTGCAAACAGCACCAGGAAATTTTTAATCTCCATGAAGGGGACACTAGAGCTCACAGAAAGAAAATCAAATTCATCTTTATTATCCTTCTCAATCAGCTGCCTCGCTTAAAAAAAAAAATTAAAAAAAAAATTCCCGATTGACAAAGCCATAACCTCCTTTCACTGATAGAGCAGCAGATTTGGGATGCCCGTGAAAAACATCTTACATGCACTGCCTTTTTCATCCCAACTGATCCCAGGATGCTTTACAAGTGCTGCATGCAAATGGCACGTGGGATTAGCAGCACTTTGCAGCGCTCTGCCTCTGTTCCCACTGAGGTTAGAGGGAATAGAAGTGGGACTTGCTGCTGAGTAAAATGTGAACCAGGCTGGAAACCAGCCAGGACACTGAGATCAAGACTTGCATTCATTTGGAAGCTGCTGGCACAATGGCCCCATTGATCAGGACTTTGGGTTTAGGTCTTGTCCAAAACAATGGAGCAACCTACAGTGGGGCATGAAATGATGCTATTTTAAACCTGTTGGTAATTCATCATTATTTATTTTTCGAGCCCTCAAAGATAAAAATATTGAAAGAGCGAGCAACGGGGGAAATACCCATATCTAAATTAAAATCTTCTTACATAACCTATCCAGATTTTAACACTGCAGCATGCAAGCAAAGCCAGCCAGCTCCCAACCCTCTCATATACATGCGCACAGAAAAATAAATTCCTTCAAAAGAAACTTTGAAGATCATAATTAAGCATGAAAGCTACCATATATTAAATTATACATCTAGTAAAAAAGAGTCATTAGCCCAACAAATGGGCTGTTAATGATTTCAGGTTTGCCTAAGGCCACCAGCTAATAAACCAGTGATTAACCAGCATTTCTGGGCTGCTGCTGCTGCTGCAGGCTGGTGTCACAGCACTCACCCAAGGCTTGGGAACTGCAGAAAAACCAAAACCAAAGGAAAAACCACACTGGATCTGGGCCATAGGAAGTGCCAAAGTTTCAGGGCCTGCTCTGAGGCACCGTGAGCTCCATCTCTCATCCACATTCCCCACTTCCACCACCCACTGGGGTGCCAAAACCTGGCACTTCCCAAGGCCAGGTGGGACCAGGTGGGGCAGCCATGGGACGTTCCACGGGACATCCTCCACGACACAGACATGCCCAGGAGAGGTTTCTTGGAATCTACATGGCTATGTCATGCCAGTCATGTGCATTTTACCTGATTTTTCATACACATGCTGTATTTTTTTCCTTATTATTCCTACAAAAAGAATATAGATGAATTTCGGCAGCAGTTGCAGCGACTTCAGATTAAATATAGCAGTTATTGACTTGCCCTGAAATTCAGACACTTCTGAAAATAAGTTTTTTGGCACCCACTAAGGAACACACTGAACATCTCCTTTAGTTACAAGCCCCCAAAATAAAAAATACTTATGAAGTTCTTACATTTATCTCTAAGAATTTGATCTGAGATGTTATTTAACTCTCCTTGTAAATATTCAGGGCTGGTCCAGCTCTTGCTGAAGTCAGAAGGTTTTCAGTGCAATCTGCGTGAGCATCACAGCACACAGCTGGACAAGGTAGTAATTAAACTGAAGAAATTAATTATTCCTTTTAACAGCCTCACCTTTCCTTGCAGGGTTATACAAGGAAAGTTGTACAAGGGTTGTTGAGGCCATTTACAGAGCACCTCCACGAGATCTGAGCTCCAAACCTGCCCAGCACACACAGCCTTGCCCTCCAGCCACAGTCCTTCGTATTTAAAAGGACTTTCCAAATTTGTTTTGTTTTTAATATATTAAAAAGCCTTTCCCACTGATGTGGGTAGATTTTCCAGTGAGCTCCAGCACTTAACCCTGCAGCATTTTGCTATTTCCAGATTAGAGCACGGGTTTCAAAATTTGTCCTGCACAACAAATATCTGCACGAAGTTCTGGTGACGTTGCACTGAGACCCAGAGTCATCCTGGAATAGAAAACAATCCAAGCAACAATTTTTGGCTCTGGATAGAAATTTTCCCAGAAGTTCAGGAGTAATTGCCTCCTTTCTGTTAAACTTCCAAGTAATTCTGTCTGGGCTCCTGTGCATGGCTCCTGAGGCCAACACGCTGTATAATGTGTCAAAATTAAATATTCCATCATGAATCATTTGTGTTATACCTTTCCCAAGTATTTTAGTTCTAAAGATGAAGGGGGATAGTCCTGAAACAGTTTTACCTTCTGTACAAACAGACTTTGTGAGGTCTCCAGCATTTCCCTTCACAAGGAACTACAACAGATTTTGAATTATTTCTTATTGACACCAGTTTGGTTTGCTATGAAAAAAAGTCCAGCTGGAGTGTTTTACTACCACAGCTGACCACAAGATGGAAATCCTTTTCCACAAGATGTCTCCTGATGAGGAAAAGTACTAATGAGATAAAAAAATACAGCCTCTTTCCAGGAAAATGTTTTAGAGGAAGCAAAGGAGGATTCTCATCCCATCAGCAACTTCTTTTGGAGGCTTCATTGATTTTAATTTGATCAAACCCAAGTTTTCTTGGGAAGTTTTCCCTTTCCTAGGAGGGCAGCTCCCCTCAGAACTCATTCTGATGGGAACCCCTCTCTAATCTGGGCCAGCAGCTCAGGCACAGCAGGCACAGGAAAGCACCGTGGAAGTGTTCACTGTCACATTTGGAAATGTGCAGGATAAAGTAAACTCTTCTCTCATACCATTGCAGGTTATTTTTAGAGCTAAAAAGCCTCTGAGGAGCAGCTCCAGCCACCCAAAGCCTGGCATGGCAGAACTCAGGGAGCTCAGTGGGGTTTTACCCAACCTGCTGCCCTGCTCCCTGCACAGCCAAAACCTCTGGACAGGGATCTAAATGCTAAATGTCATTTATTTCTGTGATTGCTTATTTACAGAGGCTTGCACTGGGATGGCACTGGGCACAAACAGAACCAAAAGGCCATTCCTGTCCCCAGGGGCTGTGTCCCTGTCCCACCTCTGTGGGATTTTCTGCAGCTCCCAGGGCGGGGATGCTGCAGGGACCCTGACAGCGCCCAGCCAGGCTCACTCCAGCTGCTTTTGAGCAAACTCTTGCAGCCAAGAGATGAAAGAGGAGCTCCTGTGATTGCCATTATCTGATGGTGCTTTGCACTCTCAATCCCACTGAGCAGCAGGCAGGGAGCTGCACTTGGAGACAGACAAGACATTTGCATCTGTTCTGCTGATTACAGGAGCTGCACATTTCACTTTAAACATCAATGGGTTGCAACTGCTATTCAAATGATATGGAAATTGCTGCTTTATACTGAAATGTCCCTTAAGCAACAAAGCAAAAGATTAGCACAGGGCTTTGGTTTTTATCTTTTCTCTTCTTTTCATTTTAATAAAATGCTGTGGTGGTAGTGGAAAACTCTTTGATGGCTCAGGAACAACACCTGTATCTTTGAACATTTTATTTGTACCAAGCTGCAGAATATTTGAATCCTTTTGTGCAACTATTATGACAACAATTTCCAACTAAAATATCATTCTTTATCTGAGACACTGAATTAACTTAATTTTCGCAAGACTTCTTCCACAGAGAAATAAACATACCCAGGCTATCTGGATAACAGTTCAAGGCAATGAAAGTACTACCACCAATTCAGGATTATTTTCAGATTCAGATGAAGCTTATCAGCCTGTCCTGTTCCCACACACCCAAGAAATATTTCTCATATGGTCAAACTCATTCAAGATTGAATCCTGCCTGTTTCTAGCAGTATTTAATAGAGTCACTGCACATAAGAACCAGACCACAGTGGGCATTTTTCCCATGGAAGTTCTCATAAGTAAAATCAGTTCCATTCCAACAGTTTTCAGGACTGATCTTTTCATCCCTGCCCAGCTCTGCACCTTTTTGTGCCATCTTGAAAGAGCCACCTGTCAGTGAATTTTAATGGTAAATTTCACCCTGGGCAGAAGAGGTAAGGGATGGATAAAGACACATTATTAGACTGCCGAAAATCAACAGATTTTGAGAGTTAGTGCAAGTTACTGATATGGCAGAGAAACATGAGCAAAGAGGTATCACTGGCTTCTGATTACCTTGAGGGCATCTACCAACAAAAGGTTCCAAGGGGAACACCATCCTTGTCCCTGCTCAGCAGGGCTATCCTGGAACTGAAAAAAAAAGTAAAAGCACATTACAAACAAAATTATTTTTTAAACAACCCAAAGCAGACACATTGACAGAATTAATTTGTAAAGCACTCTGTCTAGAGAGGCTGACTCACAGTTGTATTCTGATGTCAAAGATTTGAGGCTTTGGGGTGCTGAAAGGTGGGAAATTATCCACTCTTGACCAAATCAGATACATTGCTATTCTTGACATTAATTATTTTAGAAAGTAAAACACTGAACTCAGTCTGTGGGATTTGTGTTCTATAAGCATCTAGCACAGATCTGGAGAGAAACTTTCGATTCCTCATGGGCAGGTTCAGAGCAGAGATGCAAACAGAATGAGCAAACAACTCCCTTCTGTCAGGAACAAGTTTCAGTGCATCACCCCCAACAGACAGCACTGCCCAATTCCAAAACTGCCTACATCATCCAGGGGTACAAATCCTGCTCTTACCCACGTGCCCCTGCCATCCCACTACCTTTAGTGGGTTTTTCCCTCACAATATGTAAAAATAACAGCATTATTCCAAAACATTCACGCTGCATTCATCACTCTAAACCCATCACAGCGTATCCACACAGGAGCTGTGATAACCACACTCACACTTTGGTTTTGTTGGTGCCATTTTGAATAGTGATGAATATTTATGTCCATTTCCAGGCTGTGCCCCCTGGTTTGCACAGGGCACAGGTTGTTTCAGCAGCTGAAGCATTTCATTAGCATCTGACACCTGCTGAAAGAGCTCCTTGGGAACAAATAGGTGGTGCCAGGCATTGTGGAGCTGGCAGGTGATCACAGCATCATTACAGGGACAAGGAGGGCTCCTCCTGCACTGCCCAGACCCGCCTAGTGCAGGGGGGATTTAATTATTTAATTATCACCACCAAATGGGCACTCTGGGGAACCTGAGTGGAGCAGAGAGTGGGCAAGCACAGGGCACAGCTGGCAGTAAGCACCCTCCCAATCAGAGCACACACTCTGCTCCACACAGAGCAAATGTTCAGGTGGAGCTCCAGAACAAGGCAGCAGAACGTTGGTCACAGAGGATGCTTGGGATGGGCTGAGGGCAGAGAAAATCTGGGGGCAGAGAGAAGACACCCAGCACACAGGGCATGGGCAGATACTGAGAGGGGCCAGGGAGGAAAATATTCCTTGGCCTTCAACCCACCAACATCCTCTGCTCCAGGACCTGCCTCGTGGATTTGATTCTCAGGGAGGGAGAGTGGGGTTGGCCAAGAAATTGTAATTGGGCTCAGAGGAAGAGGGAGATGAACCTCGTGCCCTGGGTGGGCAAGGTCCATGGTTTTCCACCCCAAGTGGGCAGCCATGGGAATGTGAACAAACTCCTACTCACATTTGCCCCTCCAGGTGGAACAAGTTGCACACACGGCAAGAAAAAGACTCTGCTGGATTTTTGTTCAAGTCATGGCACATTGCTTTGTCAAAAGCAAAATAAATGCAAGTGTTGGGATGGTGAAATGCACAGAATAGAGACACAGCCCTTCTGAGATGCTGGAAATGCTTGTCTTTATACCCTGCTAATGAACACAATCATTCCACTCAAGGCAATTACATAAGTTATTTAAAAAATAATTATGTAAAAGCAGGAAATGTCAACGTGCACATTACTTCCTTTCAAACCATTTTCTTGGCAACCAACCCATATGTTTTACCTCAATCTTCATTCCAAAAGAGAATTAATGCTCATCTTCATCAGCTAAACATTTGAGGAAGTTCTGAAATGACTTTACCTACACAGCATCACCTTGTGCTGCTTTCACCATACTTGCATTCTTTTTTTGCTTCTCTGTGTGAACAATTACCATTGTAAACACATTTATATTTCAGTTTTCAAAGGAAAAAAAAAGGCCATACTCAATAGCAACATAAATTTGGGCACACAGCACAGTCCCAGTGTAAACAAGGCTGTCCATGTACAGCTCCACTGCCTTTGATGCCCAGCCAGAATTGGATCTTTTCAACATTTTCTTATTAAGGATAAATTACAAAACAAAGCGAGCGTGCTCGAGTGAGAGGGCCTGGATGGGAGCAGTGTCCAGGTGCCAGGGTTTCTGTGTGAGATGTTGACAGAGCCTTTCAAACACTGCAGCTTTTCCCTGCAGACTCAGAATCTGCAGTTTTAGTAAAAACACGATAATGTCCACCTGAGGAGAGAATCCCACCTTTTGCTTTTGCCTGGGCTCAGAAGAAGGGCTGGCAGAAAAGGTGACTGTGTGTCTGTTGTGTGTTGGGAGCAGCTTTTCAGTGCCACATCAGCAGCTGCAGGGAGGAGGATGCCCCTGCAGGGACAATCCTGGGTGGATCCTGTGCCCAGCCCAAGGAGCAGCTGCCAGCACTGCCTTTGGAGGAACATTTCCAGGAAAGAGTGAGGTGTCCCAGGGCCAGGAGCTGTGGGAAGGCAGCTGCACTCTGTGGGAGCAGCAGGACCCTGCTCCAGCTCCCCACAGCAGCTCAGCCTCTCCTGAGCTGAGAGGGAATCCAGCCTTGCTCTCCCAGCAGAGTTTTTCCCATGTTCTCTGTACACACTTACTATTATAAGCACAATCACAGTGAATGTTTGTGCAAATCACCAGCTCTGGATCTTGGTACTTTATACATCTTTGCTACTATTCTCAATTTCCCTTGTATTTTTGGAAATACACCCCACTCTCCTGGAAGCAGGTGCACAATTCACAAACCTGGAAACCAATAAGAGCAGCAAATTTTAGACACTTATGTCTAAAACCATCAGTGAAGAGCTGACCCCCGTTACCCAGTCCCAGGGCTCCCAAAATGCTCCCTGCTGCATGTTTGTGCAATGTATTTTTAAAGCAGGCACTGTTTAAAATATGCACAATTAATATTAACAAAGAGCTGTCGTTCTGAGTGCGAGGGCTGGAACAAGTGCTGCCTTCTGTCTGCTGTGCAGTGACCTTTGGAGGTATTTTTAGGCACTGTCCTATAAGTAATGTGTCTTGCACAAATTACTTCTGCCCAGATATAAAGCAACATTACCCAGAGGAGGGAGAGGGCAAAATGGGGAGGAATTTGTGTTTTCTAAAATTGGGGAAATTAGAAAAGTACCAGGTTTTATAAGAGGATTTTTAAACTGAGTTTTACAGGATCATGGGCCGTGGATAAAGGCATTCACAATGGACTGAAGTGTGTGATCCTCCTATTTTTGAGTAAAGAATGCAGCAATCATTCTTGCATTTTCCTTGCAAAAAAAAAAAAAAAAAAGAATTAATAGACTCAATTATATATTTAATTAGAAGTGCTTGTGTCTCCCAGGGAGGACAAAGATTAATTTAGGTAACCACTCAAAATTTTCAATCTTCATAACTTTAAGCTAAAAACTAAAGTAGAAATCTGTGTGGAAAAATACTGTTGGAAGTGCTCTCCTAGCCACAGGAAAAATCAAACTGCACCCACTATGTTCTGTGGTATATAAGTGGCTCACACAGCTATGTAGCAATATATATCAATAATGGAGAGGTCTAGGAAATTACATGAAAGATTGGGACAATATAAGGTTGAAGAAAACAAAATGAGCTGTATTTAGCTGCCAACTAAAAAAAAATGGGTTTGTCTGTGTGGTTAGCCCACAGACAAAAAAAATAATGTAACTGTTCCTCCCCACTTATAATTAGAAAAATCAAGTTTAAAGATTAATCCTCAGCATCTGAAGGATGAAACATGATCTACATTGCCATTTTATTTTTTAACCAAGATTTCTGAAAGGAAAAAAAACGAGGGGGGGGGAATAATACTCAACATGGAACTGCCTCTGATGCAGAGAAAAAAACCAGGGCATGATTGCATAAAGGATCACTTACTATAGGTGACACTGTCAGACAATTTTCTTCCCTGGCACATCACCATTAGGCTCCTTATGAAGCTCATTTCTTTAAAACTCACACACAAAGACCCCATGGCAACAAAATTACTTAGTTTAACTGACACCAAACTATGAAGAAATAGCAAAATAAAGCCATTAAATCAGATTGAAAGGTGTAGTCCATAGCAGTTTTTCATTTGACTTGTATAATAAATTCCTCTGGTGTAAGGGTGCCACCAGCAGATAATAGTTAGAACTGGGTTTAGCTGTAAAACCTTCATTTCTCTGTGGAAGTTATTGAAGCTTCCAAGAACATATCTTTTCAGTTTTAAAAACAATATTTTGATAGGAACATGGAGCTAAAAATTGGTTCTAAATGTGATCTATCAGTAGATAAAGCTTTGGATTCCTAATCCTCAGTGTAAGATCCTCTGTGATTTATAAAGATGGGGAAGTGCTCGGGACAGCGTGGGGGTTTTTCCCACAGCAAAACCTGGAGATTTTCATGCCCAAACAACTGAGAAACACTGGAGCAGTAACAGCAACACACAACTGTGAGAACTGAATGCCTGGAACTCCTCAGTTTTGTCTGGAGGAACACTGACCTGATAAACACTGAATATCTGAGTGGAGCAACTCCTTGTGCCACGGAGATCCAGGATTCATCCCTCGTGCTGCAGAGGGAGAATTGAGAGGACTTTGTTCCTCCAGCCACATCAGAGTTGACATTCCCAGCATAACTGTCAGCTTTTTATCTACAGCAGCTTCATTAGGTTTAAAATTATCACTTCTCTTTCATATTTACTTAGAGGGTTTAGGAATTTGGGATATAATTACAATGGGAGGAAATCCCTGCCATGCAGGTGTGGATTTCCATTCAGCCAAGGAGTGAGAGCATGGTGCAGCAATGTCACCAAACTAAACTCAACTGCTCTAAGAGTTACCCCAGGCTGGAATATAAACAGGGCAATGGGAGAAGCAGACCAGTAAGATCATTTTACAGATTTGGAGTACGAAGACATTTGTAGGAAACACACAAATTCTGCAATCCTTTCCAGCCACAGCCTCTCCCTGTGCTGCTCTCAGGTTTACTGGAGCTGATCTGGAGCACTCCTGGCCACCCTGCAGGGTCCCCAGAGCTGAAAGTCACTGTCCCCCGTTGTGCACTCCACTAGTGCACCTGCATATTTTATTTCTCACACAAAAGGTCAAAAGCTTGCCAGCAGGCTGCCTGCCTCCTCAGACACACAATGCGTGCAGAAAAATAACTCCAAGGAGCTGCTTGCTGTAATTTCCTGCAATTTAAGACTATTTATTTTTAAAACTTTTGCTGCCAGCCTCCCCATCTGACTGTCACCCTCTTGCTGAATTTCACCATCAGAACATAGTAATTTATTAGAGATCAAATCCAACCGCTTATTTGACTGTCTTGGTTTTAAATACTACTCAGGCTTTTTAGGCTTTTTAGTTCTGAGTCCTTCTGGCTCTCTATAATTAATGTTCCTTCAGCAGAGGCAGCGAGGGCTGGCTGTGCACAGCCCCTGTTAACCCTTTGCTGAGACCACCACAGCCCCCAGTGATCCACTCCACTATTTCCACTCCTGGGATGTGGGAATGATCCTCCCTGGAAGTGGGGTGAGCACAGCCACCCTCTACCCACAGGCTCAGGAGCTGCTCTGCAAATGCTCATTAACAGATGGGGGGTCACAGCCACACATATGGCATTTGGGGAGGGACTGCAGCTTCCACAAAGCTTTGGTGGCAGCTTGGAATTGAGATGAGAGAAGGGGATGACCAAGGGGGATGGCTGTCTGCAGCGCCAGGTGTGCACACGGTGGTGCAGCACCAAAGGTGCATGTGAGACCAGGGGCAAGCCAGAAATGGAGCCATTTCCTGTGGAAAAGGGGGCAAAAATCTCAGATTGAGTGAGCAGGCAGAGCCAACAGGATGCTGGGCTGCTCCAGCAAGGGCATCACCAGCAGAGATAAAAATCATCATCCCACCCAATGCAGCACTTGTCAGGCCTCACCTGGAATACTGGGGTCAGTTCTGGTCCCTGCTATGCATAAAAAAAGATGTGGAAAGGCTGGAAATGGTCCAGAGCAGGACCACAAAGATGATCAAAGAACTGGGAAGATGCCCCACGAGGAAAGAGAAGTGGGGTTGTTCAGCCTTGAGAAAAGAAGGCTTAGGGAGACTTTCTCACCGTGTTCCAGGCGACAAAGAAGATGGAAATTCCCTTTTTACAGGGAATATCTCTTACAGAAAAATCTCCCCAGGGGACTCCCCAGTGCTGGACACTTTTAAGATTCAGCTGGGCCATTCTGTCAAGGCTGTGATTTTGCCTAGAAGAGTTCAGTCATATGATCCCTGAGGTCCTTTCCAACCTGATATTCTATGGCTCTATGAAAAATATTTATGAGTAAATATTGAATTTATTCCTACATTGAAAGATAATCTCCCGTGCTCTTTAGGTCAATATTAGCATAGCCCAGAGAGGTCAAATAGCAGATATTTGGCAAGAAGTAAAAACCACTGCACAGTAAAAGGAGGTTGACAGTGAACACATTTTCCTTTAAATTTTATCATCTTGTTACCATACTTTTTTCCCTCCAGCTCTGTCCTATAGCCATGAATGGCAAAAAAATAAAGAAAAGCCAAGAATAGGAAAACAACAATATTAATCAAGGTCTACTCTCAGAGATCTATTTTTCCTAGTGAGTATTTCATAGTTAGGAGGGCTGAATTTGACCTCGAAACATTCCAATAATCCCTCCTAAAACAAATTCACAGAAAAATTACTATATTTGATATTTACTTATTAGAAATTGCAACTGCCATTGGAATTCTGAAGGGGCTGCCCTAAGAAAGCCTTTCTGGGTGAACTATTTAAGGCAGTATCCTTGACTGAACTTCCAGCATTTTAGCTAATTTGACCATGTTTGTCTTCTACCCAAAGCACTCCCAGCAAAAATAGCTGAGAGAGCTCCTGTGCAGCAGTTGACTCAAGAACTCTGCTTTTTGCAGCTCTCTTTTGCTGTATTTTAAGGAGATTTTTTTTCCCAAGTCTCTTATCAAATAGCTTTTAGTAGTGACAGATATGTTTGGTGTAAGCTTGTTGGTTTCCCATGAGCAAGAGCTTCAGGGGAAATTCAAGAGTATATTTCAATTATAGACACCAAATGAATCATAGATAAATACCAAGATCTCTGGAAGGCACAAAATACTGTTTTCTGTTTTGATGAATAAGTGGCAAAAGGCATAAACCAAATGACCACAGAATCAGATTATAGCTGTTATTGAATTAATGTAAAACATGTAAAACTCTATTCTGAGCCACACTTCTGTTATTTCAAAGGAATTTCCACTAAAGAAAGCAATTTTTCAGACTGCATGCATATTCTCCTGGGCTAAGTGGAGTCTGAAACCTATAAACAATTTGTACTAATCTAATTATAAATTTACTAATTTGTGTTGGCACAGGACCATGCTACTACCTACTCATTTCATAATAGTAAAGACAAGTTTAAATTAATACTTGCAGGGGAGGTATATGATGTAAAACCATTATGTCTCTGACAGCACAGCTTTCATCAGGCTGGAAAACCCCAGCAATTTCACTGAATAAAAAGAACCCTGAGTGGATAAATTGTAAGAGGAGAGCAAAGCTTTGTTTTTAATCCCACTCTGGGGTGTGGTTTAGAGACAGCTCTTCCCTATCACGCTTGCTTGGAGTCGGTACAGAAAAATCCAGGAAGGAGGAAATAACAGCAGATGAAAAACCACCCAAGCAGCTTCCAGAAAATGTTCTTCTGGCCCTGCCTTTGTGTCAATGTGGGTCCAAAGGAACATGCCTGAGCCTGCCCAGAGAGCATCAGAGAGGAACCAGCCTTTGTTCAGAGCAGCGCTGGGTACCCCGCACTTGTTCATCCTGTCAGCTGGTGGAACCACAGAAAGTGGGACAGGGCACACACAGCCTGAGAGTGAAAATGCTGCTCAGAAACAGGCTGGGGGCTCACCCACCTTCCCCACCAGGGCTGGGTAATCGTCATCCCTTCTGGAGCTCTGACAGAAAACAAACTCTGCAGCTTCTTGCAAAAACAAACATTTGCTTCCCATCCCTAGGGCCTCTCTGGTAAATGAAAAATTCCCCTATGGGCAAAGAAAGAGTCTATTAAAATAGGAAGTGTTGTGTGTTACACACAACATTCAAAGAGTTTGAGGTAAAAAACACAATCTGATTGTTGCAGCTGAGGTAGTTCCTGCCTTTTCAATTCCTAATTACTGAGCACAACCTCTATTGAATCTTTCTCATTCTTCATATAATAAAGTGCCAAGTGCTAAGGGCTGACTGATTGATAATGGTGTTATTTCCCTAGTTTCATTCAGCAATGCAACCACAAAGCTTTTGGATTTCTGGGCCTTGTGAAGGGGTATGAAAAAAGCTAATTTTGTGTCAGGACTGTAGCTTGTGTCCTGTTACTGTTCAACTCTCCCACAAAAAAGCTTTTTGTATTAAATTGTGATGAAGTCACTGGACAAACTCTAGAAAAATGAGTCAATCACTGTAAGAAAAAGATGCACTTTCAAGCTAAATATTATGAATTATGTATGCTCATTCATGCTGCTTATTGATATTTGTTGTGAAGTAACAACAGCTTGTGTATTCATCAAAGGGTTTAACACTAAATGGTAATTTAATGTTTAAATCACAATTACTTCCCTGTTTCACAATGCAACCATTTCCTAATCACCTGACAACAGGAGAAAACACGCTTGGATTGAGGGAAAAAAATCAAAATAGCTTTCTCCGTTTCTATCTGATGAAGGAACTTCTTTGATTTAAGGCACGGGATGAAGTTCACTGCCAAGCACGGATTTACCAGCAGTCACTGCCTGATGCTCGGTGAGAGGAGCTGCATCCTCAGGGTGCAATTACAGCAATTATCTGGATGGATCTTCTCATCAGCGACCTTTGACTCATCCCCTACGAACTGTCAGGCTCCATCACAGATGGGGAAGGCAGTTTTATTGTTCCCACCATCAGCTGCTCCTGGGAGGGAGGAACCCCCAGGCTCTGCCCGGCTGCCCGTGGGCTCTCCTGCAGCCCTGGCAGGACCTGCGGCTCCCTCCTGGCTGCCATCCTGGCAGGGTGAACCACGGCACCCTGCACACTCCTGCAGCCCTCACAGGCACTGGGAGGAAACAGAAAAATGTCCCTTTGTGTCCCAATTACAGGTGCATTGCCTGCTGTTAAAAGGTGGAGGTTGTTGGTTGTGCATCCCTTCTTGGAAGTTTAGCCCAAAAGAAGACACAGCTGTCTCACTTTGCATCTAACAGGAATGAATTTACTATCTATCTCTATTTACTTTTATAAACTTACACCTCTGCAAAAAAGGAGCACAGGCTTACCCTAACACTACTATGACATTTATTATCCCACAAATTTTACTGGAGCAAAACTGCAAAAGTTTTGTCAGAGGACATGGCCTGGAGGGTACAGCTCTGTAAAATTAAACTATTTCAATTCACAGTCAGTAAAGCTAAATGGTGAAAGGATAAACAACTCCCTTCAAGCAGCAGGACACTTAAAATGGGATTGGTAAATACCAGCTATAAACAGCTTCACAACTTTCACTTTGCAGTGAAACAGCTGATCAGTTCCTATGACAGAACAAAAAATTACCTTTGCCATAAAGGGACTTGAGCTTAGTTCTCCCAGCTTACAGCTTTTCCAGAAAAAGGATGGCAGTTCCAGGCTTAATTATAATCACCATTAGCTGCTACCTACCATTTAATTAGTTGGTAATAAAATCAAGTCTCTTTCTTATCAAAGCAATCAGCAGTGTCACTCCTTTGCATCCCTCCCATTAGCTGCAAATGTTATGTGGACAGAGCAGGGATAGAACCAATAATAGTTCAATTTGGGGGGGGAAAAAAAGCCCAAAAGTTAAAATAAAATAATTTAGAGAAGCAACTCAAACAGCTACCAAAGGAGATAGAAACGAAATTCTTCATTGTCAAGTGCCAATTCAAAGTGAAAACAGATTGAACCAAAACTGTCCAAGAATGCTTTCCCACTTTGTAATGCTCACACCCCTAACGCCAGACAGAGCCCAGCTGTTTCTGCCACTGACTTCAAACAATAGCTGGGCTGTTTAAAAGTTTAAAAGCTGTTTAAATCAGGGAATGATGTTTGCCTGAAGACATACTTTATTAATGCAAATTGCTTTCAAATGCACATCCAGCTTCTTAAGCAAAACAAACCCGAGATTTTAAACTGAGTGGAAGTTGCTGCTAGAGCCATCCACAACCTGTCAGCCGTAATTCAGTCACCACTGGGAGTGAGCTTGCATTCTGCAAAAGGGGCCTCTAAGGTTTGTATCAAAGGAAAATGTTTCTTCATTTCACTCTTCCTACTTTAGAAAGGCCTTAAGAGTACAGAGCCTGTCTCTCCTTTTTGGACCTTCCAATGACCACCAGACTGCTCGTCCAGGGTGCTCCACACCACTCGTGCCCATGGCTGTTAGTCATGCTGCCACAGTGCCTTCCTATCAGCTTAAGCACTGACCTTTAAGAAGTTATAAATGTTATTTCAGCTTTAATATTCTGATTTTAATGTCTCTGGAAGGGATTAACAGCACTAGCTTTATGTCTTTAGGTCCTTGCCTATTTGCTCACCACCTTCTGCTAATGTAACTTAATCATCACATGCTGCAGCCCCCCAGGTTTCTATTTCTGGTTCAGTGAGACTGAAGTAGTAATGAGCAGAGCACACTGTGGGTTTCATTGCTCATGAAAGCAAGAGGATAAATCTGAGATTCATTTTGTTCTGTGTGTCATCTTTCTCATCTGTACAATGGAGACAACACAGCTATGGCTGAGAGACAGAGAGGCTTCCTCACAACAACAATTAAACTCCCATCTGTTAATTTTTTTGTCAGTTATCTTTCCAGTATAGTAGTGAGATTGTTAAATAACCAAATTCATGTAACTAACAGAAAAGCAATCATGGCAAAGATCTCCAGGAATGTGCCGACAGACAGCAGACAAGTTTCCCTGATCCAGACTCAGCAGTCAGCAAAAAGATTTGAAAGACAGGAAAGAGACTAGCTTGGATACAAAGGAGAGGATGGCAGGAACGTTAAGATGACAATTCAGGAACATTTCTTGGAACAGTCACAAAAATGGAAATCAGCTGGAAATCCATAATTTCCTTGTATAGTGTACAAGAATAATGCTTAGACAGTGAGTAAAGACCATCTCGTGGTACAATGTTACATCACAGCCTGAGAAGTCCCAGTCCTTGTGGTGATGCTGACTGTGCACCATTTCCACATTGTATCAACACTTACCTTGGAGAATGTTGGAAAGAAATCTACTGGACTTGACAAGCTCCACCTTTATCAAAGGCCCAGGTCACACCTCATGGCCTGTGCCCACTTCACCTCACCTTAAAGGACTTTTTAAAATTTACCTAACAAATGTGTTCCTTGTTAAAAGCCCTAACATCTCTTTAAGTAAAGATTTCTTAGATAGGCTGCTTAAATTATCAACAAACAGTAACTTTCTTGATATATTAAAAATTTTATCAGCAACAGAAAATATATTAACATTCCCTAGTGCACCTGCCCTGCCCTGGTGCCACTGACCCGACCTTCCACGGAGCCCGCTCAGCCAAAGGGAAACACGGAGCTCCCGCGGCCCCGTGCTGCCACCTGCGGGCAGCGCCGGGAATGACCGCGCCCGGGAACCACCGGGACCGGACCCGGGAGTGACCACGGCCGGGAACGACCGGTACCGGCACCGGGAGTGACCACGGCCAGGAGTGACCGATACCGGACCCGGGAATGACCACGGCCAGGAATGACCGATCCTAGCACATGGAATGATCACGGCCAGGAGTGACCGATACCGGACCCGGGAATGACCACGGCCAGGAGTGACCGGTACCGGCACCGGGAGTGACCACGGCCAGGAATGACCACTCTGGAACCCGGGAGTGACCACGACCGGGAGTGACCGATCCCAGACCAGCACTGTCCCTGAACTCCGACAGGAGCTCCTCCAGGGACACCAGAGCCAAGTTCCAGTCTCGGCTCCTTCTTCTTTTGTCGAGGATTCTTCGGAGGTCAATTCTTCCAAATTTCAGGATGCAATTCATCCTAATTGACACATCACTCCCACAAGGTCATTCTAGCATCATTGAAGCTACTCCTGTGTCAAGTCTGTTTTATTACAGAGCCTAAATAGTAAAAAAATGTATCCAAAGGCCTGGTTTTACTCTTTCTCTGCATTTTAACTGCTGGGTCTCTGCAAAACTGTATTTCCTCACACATTAACTATTCAAAGCATAGACAATTTCAGCTTGCAGAAGAAACCTGGAATGCAAGTTTTCTCTTCTTTCCCAAATAACTGAATTATCTCAGAACACTGTTACATAATGCTACAGAACACTCCAGTATTATCCACTTCAGACATGAATAATTCCTGTGTATTTAACAACTCCTCCACAATTAGTAAATTAAAATATTTTAAATTTGGCATCTGTTCTGAATATGCATTGCTTTAAAATATATTAATACATATCTACTGGTCCAAAATATGTGAGTAATATAATGAAATTAAATTATCTTTGTAAAATATAAATCAGAATAGTGATGCAAATATTTGCATTTGCATAGTTATGCAAACTCTTAATCATGAAGAACAATCACTGCTGTTAAAAAGCATAAGGCCACTAGGAATGGCTCCTGAGGAGGTCAAAGCATTCTTTCTTGATTTCCAAAATGACACATTCATGGCTTCTAACTACTGAAATAATAATTTGAAAGTTCAGAGATAAAAATATCTTTTATTACTACATTCACATTCCACTCTATGTAGTCTGATTTTTAGATGTCAGCACAGAATGAGTCAGCTTTGTTATTAACAATTCAAATGAACAATATATATTCAGCAAATTGATCAAGGAATTTAAACAACTTCTAAAATTAATTTCAACCAAGCAATCTGCTGCTTAGAATTAGTAACACAAATGGAAACAGCTCAACAAGAATAAAGTTAACAATATTATTTAAGCAATTATAATGAACAAAAGAATAAAGTCCTGTCACTTGTAAGAAATGAACTTCTTGAAATTTCACCAGCATGAAAACAGACACAGAGCAATCAATATAAAACTTTATAAACACTGAAGTAACATCATAATGGAGGGACAGAATCAATAAGGAATCTAAATGAATTCAAGCCCTCTGACTTTCCAGGGTTTGCCACAAAACTGAAGGAGGTTTCTGTCACCAAAGTGGTAATTCCCATTCATGTGTTTCACTGAGATGATTGATGAAGCTCTTGGTGAGGCCTTTGGTGTGGTCTCTATAAATGGGATTATTTATTTAAGACTGCAATTATCTCCTGCTAATCCCAACATCCTCCCTTATCTGCTCACTGAGCACAGAGATCTGGGGACACTGCGTGGCACAAAGCTCCTGGCATGCTTTGGGTCACAGAACAGCTGCTGAATTAAAGAAGTTACCCTAGAACAGGC
Organism: Fringilla coelebs; assembly: GCF_963513975.1. Taxonomy (NCBI): domain Eukaryota; kingdom Metazoa; phylum Chordata; class Aves; order Passeriformes; family Fringillidae; genus Fringilla; species Fringilla coelebs. The sequence continues at coordinate 2,741,413 of NC_140044.1, forward strand.
ATGTAGACATGTCACCAAGTACAGGACAAAGGTGCTATGTTAATAAACTAACTGGCAAAACCTTAAAGTTTCACTGTTTCATTTTTCAAAGTAAAAAAGTTAAAAGTTGCAGTTGCTGTGAGCCTGCAGCTCACCTGGGGTGCACAGCACAGGAATTCTGTCCCTGACCACATCAGCAGAACCTGCAACCACAGCCTGCCCAACCTGCAAACCCAAACCATTTCATACTGGGCAAATTCCACACCATAATGAAGTTATACACACACTTTAATCTTGAAATTGGGATGAGGGTTTGGCATTCTAATTCAATTCAGTTGGTACATGACCTAATATTATTAGTATTTGTTAGTTATGCTGGCACTCATTTATAATGAAATGTAACATAAGAATAGCAGCATTAAAGATGAATATTTAAAAAGTATTTAAGATTTTATGAGGCTTCCAAGTATTAATGACAAATTACAAAAAGTGTGAACAGTGCATAAATGGCAATTGTGACCATTGTAATGAATCATAAAAATTAATAGCACTTACAGTAATGACTCTAGTAATTATTAAGAGTTAAACCCAGTAGTTCTTATAACCTAAGGAAAGTCAGAGAATTGTATTTGACAGTTAAATTATTTTCTGATTTTTAAGTATACTATAAACATGAACTTTCCTAAATAATACAGTTGTACTTTATTGAAGATCTAATTAAAATCAAAGCTGTGGGTGTGGTTTGGATCTGGTGCTAAATGGAGAATCACAAACTTACACTTGCAAGGCTGGTTAAAGAAAAGAGATCCCACCTGTATTCAAAAAAGAGTCATTTTAAGGTCACATTTCCAGGTTTTACATTTCCAGAATGTGGAGTCTTCCAGACTTCTCTGCTACCCTGTTCTTGCTTCATTTTTGCCATGCAGTTCTGTTTCCCCAGCTAAGTGAGCTGAGAAAAATTCAGACAAAAGATGAGTTTCTAATTACCAGAGGCAAAAAAAAAAAAGGTGCTTTTCCACAAAATTGTGTCATGCATTCTATTGCATCATGAATTCGATTAGAAACTTAAGTGTTTGCAGAAAGGAGATTCAGTAAATGTACCTTGTACTAAAAAATCATTGCCTTTCATGTGCTTACCTCAGCAAATTGCAAACACTGAAATTCAGGCAGCTCTCAGTGATACTGAGGGATAAACTTGCCTCAGATCAGTCTGCAATCCTGTGAGTAAAGCTGGAAAAAAACAAATGTAAGGAGAAACAACCAATCTATTCTTTAATAAAGAACTCTGAAATGAGCTGATATTTGCCACTCTGTTATTACCTGTATGAAATAAACCAGATGAAAGTTACCTCTACCTTTCACACTTTGCTATGGTATTTAGGTCACAGAGTAGAAACTGCAGCAAGAAGAAACATGAGCACAGAAGGGCTTCAACAGCTTCCAACCAGCATCTTTTCCACCCTTCTAACTGGAGGTAGTTCCACACTTTGAGCTGCTTAGTTACAACTACTGAGAACAAGAAAGACCAGTCTGTTTGTGCATTATTTGTCCATCATGTTGAGGATCCATTTAATGAGTTGTTTCTGTTCTGTGTTCCCTTGGAGTTGCTGTTTCTGACCCATCTGAAACAGGAACAATCTCACTGGCACAATATTCATTTTTCACAGTAGAGTCATCTGGGAATAATTTCAGGGCAACTTGGAAAAAAAAATTAAATATTGGGATGATTAACCAGAAAGACAAGTAAATATTTCAATAAATTTAACAAGTATGCAATTTAATTTAGTGGAGAAAATGCTGCCAATATGTAACTACAGCACATCTTTTATCTTGCATTTTACTTGGGGAATGAATTTATCTTCTGTTGAATATTACATTACAAGCCATGTTCCTGAGTTTGGTATTCTCATCAGAGGAAAACTAAGCATTTTTTAACTGGAAATTTAATTATCATATGCATGCTTTTTCTTTTTTAATTATTAGCAACAGCAAATCAGTGACAGCCCCAGTCTCACAAGTCATCATCTGCAAAGCCACACTGAGGATCCCATAGGCCCCTTCAAGTTGTGCAAGTGGACTGTGATATATTTAAATACTTGCAAATGTCAGTTTTGGGGAAAAACCTTCTGGAACAGCACAGAAATTTCTAGGTTTTGTGTGAGTCAATTAATGAACTGAATATTTGCATGAACAACATCTGAAGATACATTATCACAGCCCTAGAAAATCAAGCTTTCAGATGAAGGTATTTACAAGATATCAAAAAGAAATTGTTTGCATGTAGGAAAACATTAATAAGCAGCAAAATCTAATTACTGCAAAAACATAAACACTGCAGCTGTAACACTTCTCTCTAACCATACCATTACAGCCTCACCAGTGAAAACAGAAGTGTCAATGCTAATGTAAACTCAGCTGCTGATATATATTCATTAGATTCAGAAAAGCTCCAACATTTTTTCTTCTCACCACGTCAAATTTTCTCTCAGTGCAGACACAATCTGATACAAAGGGTGAGGTTTAGGGACACCTAGGCCTGAGGTATATCTCCATCCTTGTCCCTTACTCCCCAAAGATCATCTGAAAGCATTGCTAAAAAGGGAGTTTAGGAGCAGGGAACAGCCCAGGATGGTACCTGTGCAGAGACCCAACTCACATGGCAAGAATTTCTGACACACAATAAAGCCTATTCTCAAGTATTCTTCCATTATTAGCTTCACTGTGAAACAGCAATTAAGCAGCAGGGAAGATTCAATGCCTTAGCCTTTTAGTCTTGATTCTAATTTACATGATTAAATCCTAACTTAGTCACTGATTACCTTCTGGTTTAGCACGCTTCGGGTTCTCATGGATTTTATTTTTGCCTTTGCTTCCTTTTCTGGGTGCAGCAGTTTTTGCCCTCTCCAATCCACAATTTTTAGCATGCTTACACATAGTACTCTGTTAGCATAATGAAGAACAAATATATCAATCAAATCTTAATCTATGTAAGCAATTTAACAGACACAAAGCAAATATGGCTCTGACAGACAAATTCTGGAACACTAAGTGGAAGACTGACTTAGTTAACAGCTTCAATAAAACTCCTGAAGATTTTCCAGAATATATATCAAAATTCTGCTTTAAAAGAACATTGCCATTTGGTGGGTATAAAATAAAATTTATCATTTTCTGCTTCCTGGATAAGCAATAAAGTTTCACATGTAAAATCTGTACGTGGAAAAAGGGTCACATTTACTTTAAAGTGTGCGCAGTTAAGCCAAAATGAGAATATGTTCTCATTGCATTTGGTTTTGAAGTGAATAATAATTTCTTACTTTCCTTGCTGAACGGGTTCTAGCTACCCTAAAAGTACTCTTTAAAAGAAATTTTTCAGTTCTGACTGAATTTATTCTGCATCACCACTGAAAATCACATTTCAGGCTCAAATGCTACATTTTGTTCTTCATCACAACATCCCTGAAAGTGACTGCTCTTACTTTATACTTCTAAGCAGTCCACGTACCAAAGACTTATCAAGAAGATAGACTCATCCATCCAGCATATCAATTTCAATTTGTGAAAGATTTACCCTGGAAATAAGCACCACTACCCTATTTTAGTTGGACTGCGGTCACAAAAATTTTTATTTTCTGAAGGTAACTATAACCACAAAGCCAACTGTGTCTGACAGCACCACCAGCAGAGTGAGCAGTATTTTCCCAGGAACTGAAGTACCTGGTTGCATGTGCAGCTGCACTGAGCACACCTGAAGCTCTTCTCACTCCTGTGAGTCTTCCTGTGCTGAAGGAAGGCGTAGCGCTCGTGGAAAGCTGCCTCGCAGTCCCTGCACTTCACCGCCTCTTCCATGTAGGAATGCAGATTCCTCAGGTGGACACCTGGACAGTTGTTCAAAACAACTTGTTTTAATGGCAAAGTTTTTATTTTCAGAGTTTTGAGCAAGAGCTGGGCTGTGTATAGCCCTGAGAAATGCAAATCTTGTAGAGGAAAGCAAAAAAGGACCTTCCATGCCCTCTGCAGTGGGGTAAAATAGACAAATCAGTTTAAGATTAAACAAAAGCTGCAGCAAGATGTTGTAACTTCCCAAAGAAATCAAGCAGTTATAAGCCTAAATCTTACTGATTTCAGTGGAAATCATTTAGCAAATCAAATACTTCAAAAAAATCCAGTTTCAACATAGAATTTTTATGTATTTCTGGAAACTTACAATTCTATATAGGGTTGGTTGTTACTGGTCAGCTCTATTGCCACCAACACTACTTCTGAAAAAACAAAGGGACAGTGCCACAGGTATCAAGCAAATAATAAAACAGAAAAAGCTAAATATTTGCTACTTTCCATTTTAAACAAATTAAAATATCAACCACAAGATGTCACCACATCTCCTTGCAGGAGGAATTTACCTGCAAAACTACAAATACATTTTACTTAAAATATTCTGTGATAATATGGAGTCAGCTATAACATATTTGCTGAAATTTTGTGAAAATTAGAGATTTCACCTCTACCTATCTCTACATTTTGTTGTCAGTGTTTTCCTCTACACTCACCCAAGTCACTTTTTCGGGAAAGGAAAGTACTACAATGTGGACATTGGTGTTTTGGCACATTTTCTCCATGTTTTTGTAACACATGGATTTTCATGGTACCACTCTGAGTGAATCTGGCTTGGCAAACATAACATTCATAGCGTTTTTCACCTATTAAAAAGAAATTAAAATAAGATATACTTAAAACTCTACTTATTTAATATAAATTCAAATTCCCAAAGAATTCAACATCCATGTTCTAACAGCAACAGTCTCCAGATCAACCAAAAGTTAGTATTAGTTGACAGTGCATAAAAGGCCAAACAAGTCTCCAGAAGTTTACATAACTGATTGCAACACAAAATCTTGGCTTTCTGAGTCCACAAGTCAAACTGCTGAAGCATAAAGCCTTTCAGATAATTCTAAACTAGGAATCAGGCATTATTTTAAATTGTCATCTATTCTTCCTTGAATACTTCATGTACAAAAATGCAGAATTATCTTCAAATATGCAAGGAGAGAAAGTCAACAGCAGTAAAACATCACAATAAGAGTGACACACCATCAGCCATTGATAATGGTGGGAAGGGAAATTAGGAAATTATTTTCTTGCCTTTCCTCCCCAAAAAGCCCCATCAGGTGTGACTACCATTAAAAATTACATCAACACTGGCAACTGGCACAGCTTTGAACCAACTCCAGACTGGCTCTGTGGAAGAAGTCCCTGCCAGGAGTGGGTAACACTCTTGAAATCTTCCAGTTGGACTCTTGTGGTCGGCTCTCATAAAAAAATAATTCAGTTTAATTGCACCAAACTGTCTCAAGATATGAACCAATGCATGACAAGTGGGGATATTTGGAAAATTTGATTCAAACCACGCTGTCACACTCTGATTCAACCTAAAACATTAATCAGAGCACAAATTGCATATCATAATTGTGCCAAGTTAAACCCTGAAGTACAGGATTGATACCCACTGACCCTGAGATGACTTGCATGTTACAGAGCTATGACAAGAACACACTACTTTCAATATTAAAGCAATTTAGTTCTTTGTTGACCAAATTAGTTGCTGGCAATCTGGGGTCACAACAATATCCATGTTCTGAAGAGATAGTTAAAAATCTCTCATAGATACCTCTCCATGTAAAATCAACTAATTGAGAAATAAAAGTGACAACTTGATCCACAGAAAATGAAATATTACTCTAACATAAAAGAAGTTTAGGAGGAGCAGCAAGACTAACTACTAGGCTTCCAACTGCCAAATCCAGAACACTGATAGATAACATGTTTCTACTCCAAATCACAAATAAAAAAAGGGCCAATTTTAAGGCTGAAATATGATTGCTCTATGAATATTAAGGAGCTGAGGCCCTGGACTTTATCCCTAGCCCAGAATCCTACCTGTGTGAGTTAACATGTGCCTTTTCAGTTTGTAGGCATCTTTGCTGGCATAGCTGCACAGGCGGCAGGGGTAGGGCCGCTCTCCCGTGTGCGAGCGAACGTGGCGTCTCATCTTGCTGGCCTCAGACAGAAATGAGAGATTTTCTAAAGTAACATCTACATTAGAGATGCACTGAATTAAAATATAAGCTATTTTACATGCTGCACCTACTGCAATTTAAAACATTGTATTAAGTCCAGAATTAGCACTCTAGCATCTGTGTTTTTCCCTGCACAATCAGCCTGTTGTGGCTTTAGGACACTCCTGCACTCCTTACTCATATTATCTTAATTTCATGTTTAGTGTCCACATTAGTAAATGGGAAATTTTATAATAAGAACAAAAAAGATAAAATATTAAAAAGAAGATACCTACTACTATCAGGCTACTTGGATATACCAAACATAAAATTCTTTGAAAACACTCAGTAAAATAAATGAAAACCAAACTCATTATCCAGAGTCTATTCACCTTCAAATCCCAATGAAGAACCTTAGTTACAAAGTTTAATTCAATTCTACTTTTTTATGCTATTTTTCTGATATGTTCTACATAAATATTGTAGGTATGTCATTAGGAGTTATCAAATGCTCAGTTCCTCCATTTATGAACACAATTAATGAATTCACTGCTAGATTCCTTCAAATCTACACTACTATTCACTTAAATAAAATTAAACATGTCTGCCAACCTTTGATACACAAAAGTCAAATAATTTGCATGGCAGCACAGGAGCTCTCTTTCAGCCTTCTTCATTCAGGTAAAGCTTACAAGAATGTGAGTTCTGTAACAGCAGTGAATGCTGAATAGCTCCTTATTGAAACAAGGGAAAGAATAGGGTAATTTATTATCAGCTGTCAGGCTTTTTAAAGAGGCAAGCTATCAAAAATCTAATTATTAAGATAAGGTGCATGGAATAAAGTTCAGGATTGCTTACAGGTTTAGATCTGGACACAGCACAAATTCAGATATTGAACATCCACTAAACTATGACAGTGATTCAATCACAGGTGCATTTCTAAAAGTCTGTGCACCCAATTCAATTGCAATTTCTAAGTGCACCCTTAAGCAGACTCTAAGGTATTTTATTCCGGATGAAGAAAATTCTAGTCCTGGAAAAAACCCATACATCATCAAGTATATAAACACAATACAAGAACTCCCTTTTAGACTTTAGGTAGCATTGTCCTACAGTACATGGAACATAGTGGAAATGAGGACCAAAAATGCCTTTGTAGGACCAAAATCACACAAACACATTGTCTAGCACCAATTTTAGCATAAAAAAAGAGAGAAAGCTCTTATAATGAAACTAGTTTAAAAAACCCTAAATATTGTATGAATATTAATTTGGAGCAACACATTAGCAAATACTACATGGACAAAGTAAGGGTTTCAGGAATTCAGGTTACTTGATCCTTTTTTGCAGGATAATGGGGATGAAAAGATGTGCACACAAATGAAATGTAATGCAATGTAATGATGTAATGTAATGAAATGAAATTAAATGAAATGTAATGTAATGAAATTAAATGTAATGTAATGAAATGTAATGAAATAAATGCATGGCACCACAAAGTTGTAGCCATCAGCCACCTTGCAATAACACTGCAACATCATAACAGATAAACACAATCCTTCAGTGTGTCCAAGGCCATCAGCAGGGCCTGGAATTCTCGTGGTTAAAAATCTGGGCAAAAATTGTATGTACATTAAAATCCTGGCTTGTGAAAACCTTCACACCCTCCCAAAAGTTTCAGTAAGGCTGTACTTACTTCTACACTGGAGTAGTCACATATTGTGCACTTGAAAGGCTTCTCCAAAGTGTGCTTGTACCTCCTGTGTCGTACAAGTTCCCCTCGGGTCACAAAGGCTGTGTCACACTCACTGCACTTATGGGGTTTGTTCCCTGCAACAATACATGTGAGACTTTTATTCAGCACCACAGCAATTTGACTTGTCTGCCTTAAATCAACATGCACAATTTTTTAAGAAAACTGTTTCTGATATTCTTATTTTTCACATACAATAAATCATAGAATGATTTGGGTTGGAAAGACCTTAAAGCTCATTTTGTTCTACCCCCTGCCATGGGCAGGGACACCTTCCACTGTCCCAGATTGCTCCAAGCCCTGGACACTTCCAGGCTTGCCACAGCCACAGCTTCTCTGGGCAGCCTGTGCCAGTGCCTCACCACCCTCCCAGTAGAGAATTTCTTCCATATATATGTACATAGTAAGTTTATTATAAACACAATTTATCACTTTGCTTCATATGTTTATATAGCTAAATGAAAACATCACAGAAAATTCTATTCTGCATGTAGGAATGAAGCACAGCTGAAGTCACCGTTCAGCTGACAAGAATTGTTAGAATGATACTTAACAAAATAAACAAATACACACACACAGAGCTCCTAAGCACAGACCACGTCTTTTCAGTGCGGAACGCCAGAGAAAATCAGAGAAATTTCTGAGCATAAAATGATCACAGAACACAGCTCTAAGGCAGAGCCACTTGCCTGCTCATTCAGTTCTGAAGGCAGTATGTAAGGCAGTATTTTCAAGCCTTAGGTACCTGTGTGTGTGTTGACATGGCTGTGCAGCAGAGCTGCTGTACGGAAGGCCTTCGGGCAGAGGTGACACACGTGACGTTTCTCATCCGAATGGGTTTTCAGATGACGCCTCAGACTTGATAACTTCACTGAGGTGAATGTGCAGAAGAAACAGTTGAAACTTTTCTTTTCTCCTGTTGGAACAAAGACACATTTACAGTGTACATGCCACAAAATAATGACTTTACTTTTTAAAAAAATGTTACCGATCTCTAAAGAGTCCCTCTAGTCTGGGTAAAACTACTTTGAACTTCTACATCAAAGGATTCATTAAGACTTAAGTGATTTGCCCCCAAAATTGTGTTAGTTATTGGTGATACAGTTTAGAATCTAATCCCAGGAAACCTAACTCCTACCCTTGCCCTCATCACCAAGACAGGATGAGATTTCCTCTCTGAGTATCATCTTAAGACTTACAACCTGTGCAACAAACATCTTGATAACAACTGTGTCATTAGCACTAAGTAAATTTATTCAAACATTTTAGAAATGGTAGGTTAAGCTATTCCCAGCTTTCTGGTGCTCCTGAATCTGTAAAGTGCATATAAAAAAATCATGATGTGAAAGCCTCTTTAAAATTACTGGCTGAATTTGAGGGGAAGAAGTCACTTTGGAGAAGTCATAGAATAAAGTTCAGGGCACAAGAGTAATGAACTTCTTTTGAGAGTAACAAGTTAAGATTAAATGTGCAACACTTTTAGTTATGAAGAAGATCTGAAACTGTGAAATGGCAAATACATCATATTTGAAGAGTCTTTCCAGAACAGTTGTCTCAGCTCCCAAGTGTGCTCTCTGTAATGATTTTCATGCTGAGACCAAAATGCATCTTATACAATGCTTCATACCACACAGAGATGTGCAGATAACACTTCACTTCAGTAAAAGCAAACAAAACCACTTTATTGTCATTTGTTCATTGTGGATTCATGCCCACACAAAGGAACATTGTTAGCTTTGTTAAAACTGCTCAAATGTGCTTCCTATAAAGGCTGTAACTGAAACAGGGGACATTAACAATTTCTACAGTATCCACAGAGAACTCCAGCCAAGATACCTTAACTTCACACATTTACAGACTCAACATCATTGATGTCATCCAATTTTTACAGTACACGAACAGTTTCTAGGGAAACAGATGCTTATCTGTTCTCTTCTGAGTCAGTCCTTAACTTCTGTAACATACTTTTAGGTTTCTAACATCTTAAATCAGCCATTTTCTGTTACTCTTATTTAGGCTCTGGGAAAGGGTTGGCTGACAGGTATTGACTGATAAGTGCCCTCCACCTTCAGCTGGCAATGTGGAACCACTCTAAGCTCAACCATAAACCCTCAAACAAGCACATTTTGAAGCTGAATGAGTGGATCAAGACACTAAATAAATTACTAGGTTTATTCAAAGGCACTTATACAATATTAACTTTGAAATCTCCCTGGCGGTTTCAAATACCACACACTGTTCAAAAGACCATTAATTTCTAAATGCCATCCAAAATGTCTCTCCTGAACACAAGGCAGATGACATCAGCCTGAACAAGATCTTTGAGCACTTAGGGCTGAAGGTATTATTTCTTCTTCCAAATTTCCACAGAATGTTACTTAACCTAATCTAAACAATTACCAGCGTGAATGTTGAATGCAGAACTTCAACCTCAGTTCAAAATCTTACTTAACATGCCTTATCTAAAAATTAACTACAAAGATTATTAACTTTTTACCTTTTCCCTGATGTGGAGCACAAGCCTCAAATTTTAGATTCTTGAGATTTCTTACAGCTGCTTGTTCTGATGCAGTTGGATATTCCTGCTCTTTACTTTCATTGAGTAAGTCTGACGAATCATCACTCCCTTTGCAGCTCTGACTCTTTGTTTCCCCAACAGTGGAAAAAACTTCCTTTCCTTCCCCCTCTTCAGATGGACTCGGTTGCTGGATGTTATTTTCAAATGCAATGGCATCCTTATCTCTGTCAATCTATTTTAAAAAAGAATATGTTTTACAACTTTCTCAATTAAAGGCAAATCAACTGAGCAGTCAACAAAATGCAAACCACCAATTCATTCTGATTTTCAGTCTTACATGTGATGGACAAAATTTGCATTTAGCATACAGCAGTCTAACTGGTAAGTTACAATGAAGTAAGAATAATTACAAAAATTATGCCCTCCCTCTTCAAAATTTTATATAAAATTTCAGAGCATCATTTTAAGATTGCAGCACTGAGAACACAGAAAAACATATCTTTATTTTTAAAGAAAATATTTTAAATTTCATTTCAGTACTTTTAAAAGGAAATGAGAAGTATGCTCTGTTTTTTAAACAAATTTAGGACTTTTGCAGGCTAATTGTAATGCCTTCTCTGTCATATACCAATGAACCAGGCTGTGATACTTCTTGCATTAGGTAGACTCAAATATGGCAGTATGACCTACCTCAGAAACCATCTAGTGATGCATGAATTTTATAAGAAAAGAGTGCAGTTTTTAATTGTAAAACCAATGTAATACCTAGCACAGAACAAAACAGCAGTGTTTGCATGTCCTTCTTAATAAAATTAATTTCAAATGGGACTGTATTACATAACCAGCTTTAACAATGACTGCAGGATTGAACTAATTGAATTAAGGAGAAAAAGGGAAAGTCTGTAATGTCGTTTAAGAGATGGAGGCTATCAAACCAAATAGTAGCAAACTGATGAACTAAATTAAAAACTTGTCTGAATTTCAACAGTTAAAAATCATCTCCATATCTTCTTGATAATCTGGGTCTCTTCCAACTCAGAATATTCTCTGAATCTAGAAAGTCTAAACTTCTAGTTTGTCCTTTTAAAAATAAGATGAAATTATAATAAGATGTACAGGGGACTGTATACTTAAGCCCAATAAATTATATTAATGCTTAATTCAGAACCAAATCGGTGTGACAGTAGATTCTAACAGGGAACAACGAATCTCTAATTCCACTTTATCCAGAACTTGTACCTCCATCAGGAGCGTGTCTAGTGCTTTTTCTGTCGCCTGGTTCCTGCACTCTTTCTTTACCCTTCTTCTTGCAATGTACGGGTGTGCGCCAGCTCCGAGCCCCGGAGCACGCAGACGCTGTCCCGCAGGGTCAGGGCCGCTCCCGGGGCACGGAGAGCTCCCGGCCCGGCCCGGCCCGGCCCGGCCCGGCCCGGCGGGCTCGCTGCACACACACCGGCCGTGGGCTCGGCCTTCTGCCCCTCCTGGGACACCGATCGGGGCCCTGCCCTGTGTCCCGCTCGCCCTGCGCTCCCCGCTCCGCTCCTTTCCCCGCTCGGCTCAGCCTGGCCCCGCCGCCCTTTCCGCTGCAGCCCGAGGGCCCCGCGCTGCGGAGCCGTCCTGTTCGAGGTTAAACACCAGGGCAAAGCACGGGCGTTCGGGACCGGGACCAGCCCCAGCCCTGCTCCTCGCCCGGGGCTCCGAGGCCCCTCTCGGCCACCGCGGGGAGCCGGGTCCCCCCGGGCTGCTGGGCCGGGGCCGGGCTGCCCCTCGAGGGGAGGCGGCAGGGAAGGGGCTCGGCACCTGCCGGGCACCTCGGCATGGCCGCCTCTGCCTCCCCGTGCCGCTCCCTCAGCAGCGGCTGGGGTGGGAGCTCACTCGTGGGTAGCAGCTTTGGGGAACAGCTGCTTCTCACTTGTTAATTCCCTACAAAACACAAAGCCCCGAACCTGCGGAGCTTTCCCTCCCAGTGCTCCAGGTGCCCGGTGCTCCTCGGTCCCCATGCATGGCAAGTCCTGTCAGGGCAGCTGCCGTTCTCTCACCCTCTGAGCTGGCAAAGATGAAGATCTCTGGGCCTTAATTGTAGGCCCTTAACCTTTTGCTCCCACTTGGCTGGAGACCGCGGGGCTGAGCTCAATTGGCTTCTCCACTTGGGAAATATCTGAAGCACTTGCCATGTTTCTGCGACGGAAAGCCTCCAGCCGGGAGCCCGGTGCTGGAGTGCCGCTGAAGGGCCGCCTGATGCTGCCGCCGCAGAAGTGTTGTACAAAATTGGCTCAAGTGGCTTTGCAGAGGCACTGGAGCGATGTTTAAGCATCGTTACACTGTACCTTAGGCCAGGATTGGTTATTCAGTGAGAACAAGTTGAAATACTTCTTTCTCCAAAGGCATTGTGAAAATGTCTTTGAGGTAAACTTGCACAGTTTGAGTGACTTAACATTTAATCTTGTGTACCCTTCTAGACTAGTAATTTCCAGCCATCAAACATTTTATAAAACCCACTTACTTTGAATACTCTATTATGTGTCAGTGCAGACGACAGATTTGGAGCTTTACCTCTAAATATTAGCTCTGCGCATTGCAGGGTAGAGCACATTGCACAGGGACTGCAGCCCAGTGTGGTCCAGATCCTGTTAAACTGAATTACCAGACACTAATCAAAGCCCCAAACCAAGTGGTGTCTTTCCTTGTCTGTGGAAGTAACCCAGCACAACTGGCATTTTTGAAATATCTGTAGTACAAGCAGCAGCCCACATCACTACCCTCAGGTGAGGTGGGGTTATTAGACCTCATCCTCAGAGACATCAACTGAAAATCCCATAAACACCCTTGACAACAGCCACTCCTATCCACAGTTCTGTAAAATCTTAAATGGAGAAATAATACAACATGTTTATGCTTAACAGTTGCAGGTTAGTCATAGCTATTCTACAGCTTGGAATCAACACAAATCCAAAGCAATTATTTAAGGCTGAATATCTATTCCAGCAATTTAATGCTGATATTTTGGTTAGACACCACATTATTCATCATCCACAAATCCACGGGCTCTCAAAACTAAAGAACAGGATGCAGAGTTCACAATATATTCACATAATTAGGCTGCCAGTAACTGTGGCCAGAGATTTTACTTCTTACACATTTCTAAATCTTTTCAAGTTGCTCTGTATACTGTGCAATTATGATAGTTGAAGGGCACTGTAGGAAAAAAGTTATTATAAGAGTACACCATCCTTTAGGTTGTTTTAATGAGGTTTTCTGCACTTCAGCAGTCATCAACTTCTAAGAGCTGTCCTGCCTTGCACTTTTGCATTATTAATACCAGCACCATCCATGCAGCTACAGTAAAGGTCTGTCATTATTTCCATTATTAACCGATATTTCCAAGGATTTACGGCTCAAATACAGAATAGCCCTTCAGTTCATTTTTTGCTGAATTTAAAGGAACCACTTGGATCAGCAATCTACGAATTCAGCCAGTTTCTGAGCAGGTTTTGACACACTAGAGGTTAACAGCTCCATAATGGCCATTATGGTGTGTTGTGTGAACAGTCTCCAGTTACTGCGGCTGCTGCATTGTCTATCTCTAGCTGCAATCAAGCTTCTACCCACTCCTCTGGGAGTCTGGTTCCTTCTAACACATCAACAGCCTGCATGAAAAGTCTATCACGAAAGAATAGAGATGTATTTTATATTTTAAGTCATAATTATACTTTGGGGAGTAAACATTCAAAATGAATTATTGTTTGTTAGGAGTATTTCATAAGGAGCAAAAGGAATTTAATGTAGGCACATTTTCTTGTGCTAAAGTAATATTACATAAAGAAACAAAATTCAGCCACAAAATTGCAGATAAATTACTGATAGGAATCTACCAGTGCACAAAAGTGAATACATGGACAAGTAAAATCCTCAGTCAGCAGAGTAAATTTCCTTGACTGCACTAAGGAACGTTGTTCTGATCTGTGGTTTTCCACCCAAGTATAAACAGTGCAGCTGATTTTTTAAAGAAAAATACTGGGTTATCTGTTCGGCTTGACAGTCATAAATCTGAATAATGTCTTTTATAATATTTGAGGTGTTTAATGTGGGTTAGGTGGAGCTGATTTTTTAAAAAGCTCCATTACCATATACATAAAGCATATTTGACCTTGAATGTAGTTGGTTTGCTTCCCTTACTGTGTTTCAGAAACTCACTTTGGATGACTGCAGAGGCTGTTTATCCATCCTCTCTGGTGATGCTTTGCACCTCCATCACAGGTTCTAAACTGCAGTCCTCTGATGCCAATGGAAAGATTGCCATCAATTTAACAGGGCTTGGAATTAGGCCCAGAATAGATAACTATTTGAAGCAATGACAGTGGGATTTATTTACACATTTTTGACCTGTCCACAAACTGCAGAGCAAATCAGGAATGCTGCAGTGCACTTGAAAGAGAAAAATGAAAAATAAAGAGAGCAAAGCATAAAATTCCAAAACAAATAGGTTCAAAATTAACCTCCAATGCTCATAATTGTTTCATTTATGACACTCTGCCTTATAGCTGAAACCTCCATTCTTCTTCAGAACATGACTCCTGTTAGTCTAGGAGAAAACCCAGTCTTTGTTGTGACTTATTTTGACAGCTTTAATATCATTTTCCACCTGGCATCTGGAAAGTTTTCCATTTTCACTTTCCACCAATGTCTCACTTTTGTTTCCCAGCATGTGTCGCGTTCGCGCCGCACCTGTCAGCGGTGTGTGTGCCTTAGCGCCGGGCTGCAAACACGCACGCCTCCCCTTTCCTCCTACCCCAGGGACAATCACTACCTTCAGCACCTCTTTTGCAGTGAGATATTGCCCCTCTTAATAATGACAGCACCAGATAACCTCCTTCACGCCATCACCTGCTTCAGAGAAAGCGGAGATGCTTTTACAATCTTCCAATTCATCTGATTCCTTTAAATGTTGCTCAGGTCTTGAAGCTGTCACTAGGTGGTTGAAGTCTTTTTGCTGTATTTCTTGGTGCTCCTTGTTCCTTTGGTGTCCCACTTTCCCAAATATGAAGCATTTCTTCAGAGACCACCAGAAACCTTAATTTAAAAAAAAAAAGAAAGCACATCAGCTAATGAGTGAGATAAAAAGTTATGTTCTTTTTGATGGTGTTCTAAGCAACTGAATCTTGCAGATTCAGAATTAAGTCAGTGCTTCAGTGCTGGCCTGGAATATTCTCAGGAGAAAGTATACAGTTTGATCACTTGGAAAGAAGATTATTAATTTTTTATTTTTTCCCCCAGACCTCTGATTCAGAGATGGAAGCTACAGTTCATTTTAGCAGACATCACTTAGGATTTAGATCTGACTTGGATTTCTTGCCTGCTCCAAAGAACACAATTCTCTGCTCCCTATTGCTACAGTCATATAAAAAACTAGTCAGACCTCAGACCCAGCAACATCAGAACATACAGTCCTACTTGTTTCCATGCTGAATCCCCGAAGCAGAGAGAAGATGGGAGCGCAGCAAAGCAAAGCCAGATGGAAATCATGCTGGAGGGTATTGATTGACTAGTGTCTAGGCAGGCTATAAATTACCACTTCTCATGCAAAGAGGAGGGTGAGCAGAGCTGCAGAGCTGTCTCAGGGCACAGTGCTTGGACTGTGCTGTTCATGCAGGATCAGCTAAATTCGGGTTATGCCTGTGGCATGAGGAGAGCCAGGCTTTGCTCTCTCTCCAGTGCTCATCTTGACTTGGAGAAGACAAATCATTTTTGTAAATATGAGTGATTCTTGCAGCAGAACAAAAGCAACTCCTGCTAAGTTAAAAGACTTAATGCTTTCAAGTATTGTCTATGCTCTTAAAATCCTGCTCCATACTGTAAATAATTATAATTATATAACATGACAAAAAACCAAGACCTAATAAATGTGGGATGTATAAAAGGGGAAGTATTTAGCATAAGCTTATTGGAGCTGAAAGTACCAGGGATGATTGATTGCTTAGACGCAAGTCAGGGAAGTGGTCTAAAAATTATTAACCATAATTGCAATTTGTCTATTAACTGTTTCATCTAACATCATGATATATTTAGAAACAATCCTGCCACCTACTAATACACAATTTGCTCCTTGTGGCAAACAGCAGAGCTGCGTGCCTAGATCTGTTTGGAAGAAGGATATTTATTGGGAAGCATATCACTTATTCCATTTCAAAAGACATTAGTGTGGTTATACAGTTAACTACACCTCAGTGACTTCCACTGTTTTTCCAGAATACTCTTTAATCCAACAGATAGCAAAGAAAGTTTTTAATACAACTCGCCTTAGTTAGTTATTACAGGTTTCTGTTGCTGTTTGTGCAAGGGTGGAACAGTTAAAGGTTTAAAAGGCAGAAAGTTTTCCTCTTGTTTTGACTAAACTAGGGGAAACGTGCTGGAGCTGTGCAGAATTTGATTGCCAAACACAGATAGAAGATACACAGTGAGAAAAGATAGTAAAGGTTTAACCCAGCTGATGTAAGAAACAAACTCCAAGGATGCCCATGTTTCCTTCTTTTATCGCACTGTTAATCTTTAATCAGGAAAACAGTTCTGAGAACAGCTCTTTGTGCACAGCTGAACAGACACCGAAACTTGGAAGTTAATAGGATCACTGAAGAATGAGACTATTAAATTATTGTCCTAATAAATCTGGGAGTAAAATGTACAAACCCAGAAGAGTTCAAATTCTGCTTCCACGTGGATGTGCAGCAAGTCCAGGTTAAACCTTGCAAAATCAGCAGTAAGGAGGCAGTTTGTGGGTTCAGAAGAGCAGTGGGTTCCTGTGCACTTTTTTCCAGCTCAGATAACACATCCTCTTGGGCATTAAACTTTCTGAGGAGTCCAAATCAACTTCTTAATTCAAAAATCTAAAGAAATCAAGAAAATTTAAGGGAGTATTTAACAACGTGCATATTAATGTCAATTCACTGAACAGCAGGTGGTGTAGTCCATGATATTTATCAGCAGAAATACCTTAAATCTTAGTTTTATGCACTGCTACAATATTGAACCATCACTTAAAGTCCACAACCAGATTGCCCTAGGCCTCTCCATCAGGAACTGGTAATGGAAATATAGAATAACAGGCTTAGTTGTACATCTTTTCTGCTCCTGTAGTAAACAAAGTCAATCTTATAGTCTTTGTAACTTAAACATCAAGATGAGGCAGTGTCTAGAAAGCAGATGAGAATACCTGGGTGACACGTTTTGTGAATCACAGTTATTACTCCATTCAGAGCTGCCTCTACAAACTGAAAGTCTCTTGATCTGTCATTCATACCCATCTTTTGTTTCAGGTTTTCTGGGCAGAGAACATCTATGCTTCACCTAAAATAAAAAGGTACTTAGTGCCTAGAGTACATACCAGAACTCTACAAGGTTAGCAAGTGCATGGGGTTTTTAATTTTAATTGCAGAATGCAAGCTGGTTGCTGTTCATTTGTACACAGTGGTTTAAGCACACATGTAAGAAGGTTCTCTTTACACGAACAGTATTCACATATATCATCCTGAATCAGTAAATTTGGAGAGCGTTACAGATGGTCAAAGATGCACATGTAGCAGTCAGAATTATGTCTTCCTAAAAGCATAAAAAAAAACTCCCACGATTTCCAGGGTCCAGTTGAACTCCTGATCTCTTTACTGAGTGTTGTTTGTAAAAATAATCATAATTGTGGCATTTGTCTGGTAGGAACCATTTACACTGACCAAACAAAATTGCATTTACATTGAAAGAATCCCATTGTTGTCCACTGACGTTGTCTTATGCCTCTTAGAATGGTGCTAAGCAGAAATGTACAGTATGTAGGATTTCACCTGACCTGTTAACACTTACATAAGAGTTTTCCAGTAAACAGAGGATTTGTTACAGGGGTTGTTGGTTTTTGTGCAATGTTGATTTTCCTCCAGCTGCCAGGTTCAAGAACCAAAAGGTATGTAGTGCTTGACATAGGCACTTTTGGCTTCTGACCTTTATGTAGCTTGGCTTTCATTTCTGCATAATCAGCTTTTCTATCCTGTTGTTTGGCTTTTAGTGTTCTAAAATGCTTGAAATATTAATCAAAGCTGTTTTTGTGGGGAAAAATTATAGAACAAATCTCACTTGAAACAGAAGACACAGTTCAGCCCAAGTTGCTGTTTTTGTGTTGCTATTGAAGGAGAAAACAGTTTCTAGTAAATGCTTTTCATTTCGAGTAAGAACTTACTATTTACATTACAGTAACCTAGAGAGAACCCAGCAGGGATGGTCTGTGGCACAGATAAAAATGAGAAGAGATAGTGATCATGTTTAATTAGGTTTTAAGCTTCTCTAGCTGGGAGCTATCAACCAAACTAGGAGAATTCATAAGAACAGGGAGAAATTGGCATTGTCACCTCCCAGCCACCTTCCTAGGAGATGATAAAGTCTTGGGGATGTAGTTACATGTCCAAAGTCAAAATGGGAAATGCATAGCAGAGGAAGAAACAGAACCTAAACCTTCAGAATTTGCCCCCACTCTTACTGACTAAAGCCATCCTTCTTCAAAGGCGTCAACTCAAGAAGGATGTACAGAACTATTACCAGCGGGTCAGACTGCATGTAAAAAGGGACCGAAATGTTGGAGGAGAACAAAGGTATGTGGGAGGATTTAAAAGGACAACTGCCAGCACAGTGCTGCTAGCAGGCAAAGCATTGCAGAGAAATAAGGAACAGCATGCAAGAGGAAGGAGCCAGGGGAGCTAGGGTTGTTCCATCCTAGAAAAAACAAACTAATTTAGAATATAAAAAGGTGCTTCCATGAAATTTCTTTATGCCTGAGGAGGTGAGGTCTCTGTAAAAGGGCACAGCTAGCAGAACACCACAGGAAGCTGAAATTCTTGAACAAGAGGTGCTTGAACTCATGTGCAAGCATTTGTCTATTCCCTACTCAAGTAGGAAGCAGGAAGTCCTTGACAGCTGCAAGCACACACCTCTGTGGTAAAGAGATTTCACTCCAGGAAAGGTAACCATTTTTATTTGCAGACTGGATTTGGAGCCATCTGGGCTTTGTGGGACTGAGCAAGCAGATGCTGAAAGGTAAAGGGAAACACAAACCTTTTGCTGACTGTTCTTCACTCTGGTTAGTATGGTTTGTCCCCTTCTCTCCTGGCTGTGGTTCTGTTGTTCATCCAGAAAAAAAACCCTGCAGTAACCATGCAAAAAATCATAATTCTGTAGTGGCTAGGGTAAAGTTGGTCAAAATCTTGGTGGGCCCAAACTCTCCATATGACTGAGACCTTCTGCAGTAGATGGGAAGAGCTCCCAATCTAACAGAATTACACATACCTGGCCACTGGTCAGGTCCCAGTGGCTACAGAGCCTATTACTCACGTACTCACACTGATTCTTGACAGGGTGCTTTAAAAAAAACCCAAACAGTATTCCTTTAGGGAAGAGTCCCCAGATTAGAGTCACAGCTCAAGTAATGGCTCCAGAGGAGTGACTGCTTTTCAAAGTTAAAATTACATCTCAATCCCATCTCCAGGGCTGAGCCTGTAAAAGTGAGCTTAAAAATAAAGTAAGAATAATAATGACAGTAATAACTATTTTATCTGCCAAAGCAGAACAACAAGCAAGAAACCAGTGTGCCCATGGCGTAATGTCAGCCTTGGCAGGTACTGTGGCACAACCAGGACTTTCTCTATAGCTCAGGATTGAGCACTTGAGCTGATACTACACAAAGCATCAAAGCTTGGTGACTTTGTTTAGAGATTTTAAACATGCACCAGTGCATCTTCCTGGCTGCTGAAACTTGCTTCCATTTGTTTTGAGAAATGTCTGCTGAAAATGTCTCCAGCTGAAAATGCTGGACAGGCTAATGGAAGTACAGTCTAATAGTGATAAATCTGGGTATTTTTTTCCACTCCTCCACCATCAGAACAAGCCACTTCATTTTGAACATCGGCCAAAAAAATTACATTGCCTTTTGTAGGCATCCACAAACAGCATATTTTACAGTCTGCCCACTCCTGTATGGGTTAGGGTTGGAAAGGAGGTGAGCAGGAGGTAAAGCACTGTGCCCCCAGCTTGCCGCTACCTGTTGTGGCTGGTGGCAGAGGCTCAGTCTCAGGGTTCACACGTGGAAGGGAGCGTGCAGCACACGTGGCAGGGCCCCCAGCCCTCCTGCAGATGGGTCAGTGCTGAAGAGCTGCTCCAAGAGAGGGGCTGTGAGGTGGAAATGTCGCCTGGCGCCGCGCAGCGTCTGGAACAAGCCCTTGGCTGGCTCACAGACTCTTTTGTAACTGCAGGCAATTTGCACGGTTCACGTTTTCTTTTGGAAATTGAGAGAACGATCCCTGCCCTGCTCTCTCTGAGCCTGCAAGGGCTGCCCTTGGGTCTGGACTCTGTGGCATCCAGTCCAGCAGCTGTCAGAGTGTGCTCAGTGTCAGCTGAGCAAAACACCACAGAAATAGCAATCCAGAGGCAGTGCTCTTCTGTTAGTAGAACAGCTCAGAGAATCTTTAAAAAACCTACAATTTTATAGCAAAATACCCAAGTGACAAACTCCTTGGAGGTGACAATATGTAGGAGAATTAGCAATGGGAGGGAAGTAGAATTTTGAGTATTATTATATGCCATTAAGAACTTTCAGATCTCACTGTGAGTGCTTTGTTGCACCTTGGTTTGTAGTGATGAGTTTAGCTTCCTAATGACACTTTTTCTAAGCATCTAGAAACCTTTACATTTATTGAGTTCTAGTAAGTCTGTAAAACCTGAAGTGCTCAAAAACTTCTGTTTTGAGCAACCTGAATGGTGTCCATCAAAGCCAACATCCTAAAGCCCCTTCTTTCAAGGCACTTGTTGAACACTGTCATCTTGAAATGTCAGATTCACACACATTTAAATGATTTGACAGCTTCCAAGAAGGCACCTGATAAGCATCACATTCAAGTGTCAAGTAGCACAGAGAAAAAGTGCCAAAAAAAGTTCAATCAGAAGAAATCGTATCAGCTATTAGATGAGCATTATAATGCAGTTACTACTAAAAAAGGCTTCTCATTTAAATGGAAAATAAACTTTACATTCAAGACAACTGTTTTTTAAAAGACCTTACATTTCCCCATACCACCTCCCATGTTTGCCATTTGTGAAATCTTCCAGAAACTGAATCAAGACAGCAGCACCCACTGCTACTGGGTGACACCTCAAGACCACTGTAACTGAGCTATTGGAAGTGCTACATCTGGGTTTTTGTGTGGGAGACAGTGGGTGTTATGAGAATTCACTATCTTCACATAAAGCCTTTAATGCCTTCTGTTGGCTTTCTAAAAGCTGAATCTCTAAATGAGAAGATTCTTGAAAAAAAATCCTGGCCTTGATTTGCATATGCTCCAGTTATTTCACTGCAGCAAATACTATGTGTGTTTTATATAGGGGCTTGAGGCTTACTGTGTGTTTGTGATATGCTTTGAGATCCTCTGATGGGAGGTGTTACCTAAATACAAGTAATTTGATGCTGAAGTGTCTAGAATTCCCAGTGGACATCTGTACTCGAGCCCTGCTGCCATCACAAATGAAAAACATTTGGAATCCTTAATGTGATTTTTAATGGACATATGTTCATAACACAGTGCCACCAATTTGGCATATTTAGTGTCTTCTCAAGAGAAGCCCACAGTTTGTATAGCAAGATTGTGGGAGGTTAGGATTGCAGTGTTAGAAAATTTGCACAACACCTGCCTGACTGTAATTTAATTGGCAGAAATTAATGCTCTGGGTTTGGGAATTTTTCCTCTCAAAACCTAGAGACATGAGGGCTGATTCTGCTCTATTACATGTAAGATTTTATTCTGATTTTACTTGAGCTGCAATATGATAATTTCCTGGTCTGCTGTCTTCCTGACAACTGAGCATTGCTGGCTTACTCTCAGTTATTTCTATGTACACTGACTTACCTGGCCAACAAAAAGCACTCAGTATTTTTGTACTTCTCTGAAGAAGGCCTCTGCTGAGTATTACTAAAGATTATGCTTCATTTTATTTTTAATGAAGGTACTTTATGACATGTTTTAAAAGGAAAATATTTCTCATCAGCTCCACCAGCAACACAGTATGTGGACTCCTAAGACAAACACCAGCTTTGTCATTATTAATTTGGTTTTGGATTTTATCTTTGCTTACATCACAGCCCTATCTGGAGCAGTCTTTAGCACCTCTTATCCCACCAGATTTTTGTTTTCCTTTTCAGGAATGTTTGGCCTTGCCATGCATCAAGGACAGCCCCTCTTACCTCACTGTTTTCTTCCCTTATTTACAAAACACAATAAAAGGCTTTGCAGGGGAGATAGAGGGTGCAGTCCCAGAGGGTGTTCCTGCAGAGAGAGAGTCAGCTCTGCAGTATTTTAGACTTGCAGGTGGTAAGGTGAGCTACAATCCTGATCCCTGCTGCTCTGCCAGCCTGGCTTTTTGGGGGGTTGCAAGTCACTGCTGGCTGCCCCAGCAAGAACCTTGCTGGGAACGTCCAACTGCCTCACAAACCTGAGCAACAGCTGGGTTGTGAACACTCTTTATACAAGATAAGTCAATTTTGTTGCTTTTCAGAACTGTCTGAAACTTAGCTGGGAATCCCAGATTTCCTGTTCTGCAAACTACCAATGACAACCATGGTAAGAGCCCCAACGATACAAAAAAGTCTCAAGTTGGCACAAATGCATCACCTTATCCAGGCTCCAGATGCTTTGCTAAGACTGGGTATAAATAGAGGGAGAGGAAATGGCAGCACGGTTCTTTCTACAGTTTTATTTGTCTGAAATACTTCAGTCTTCACACACCCAGACTGCATGAACAAATCAACATGAAGACCACCTTTCTTTATGGTCACAGTTGTCTAAAATGGAATAAGGGAAGCTAAAGACAGGCTTGCCAAAACAGAGACAAGAGCTCAAAGTGTCTGAGATGACACTCAAATGTCTGATATCACACTGAGATAACCCTCAGAATTATAAGAGTAGTAGTGGCTGTTGATACCAGATAATGCCACAACTGAAACAGATACAGACTCAGGTCTGTGTATGTGCACATGCACACAGTGCACTTCACCCACAGAACAGTGTGCAACCCCAGTCCTGAGCAGCTCTGAGCTTTTGCTCTGAGTACAAATTTAGGGATGGGTTAATATTTTATGACACCTCAGCCCCATAGAACTCCCAGTAAAATAAAACATAATATTTGAAAGAGGAGGTTAATTATTGAGGCAGTTGCCGCTCTGCCTCTTCTGGGGTTGTAGCGATAGGAAATAACTGTTTCATTTGCAGAAGCATAAAACAAGCCATAAACAAAAACTTCCTTGCCTACACTGAAGGAACCTCAACACTTAGATTTATATTGCTAGGGATTTTTTTAGAACTGCATAGACAAAAATAAGAGCTGTGGGCCCTACGCAGTGGTTATTCAGGCCTGTCAGTGCTCACTGTTGAACTTTATACCCAGAGCAGGCAATGTTCCCAAGGTGAGTAAACACTCCTTGGACGAGCCTCCACTTCACAGCCAGCTAGTGACCATCTGCCTACAAAATGTGCCAACTGCACTTTGCCTCCGTGCATGACCTCCGTGTTCCTGGTTCCAGAGACTCTTTGTACTCAACCTTTCCCACACGCCGAGAAGTTATGACGTTTTTGATTTCAAAGCCAAAATGGATCAAAGTTTGGTTAAACTGCTAAATTTTGTAACTGCTTCAAAACAGCAAACCCAGGGGCTAAGAACCTCCATTTTCAGCATTCATTAATCAAGCCTGTTAAATGATTACCCGGCCAGGGCTGCTTTGTTGACAACTCTGCATGATGACAATGTCAGTGGCACTGTCCCAAGACACATCCAGCGGTGATGTAAAGGCCAAGCCTCCTTCACCTCGACTGGTGGGATGGACACTACCATGAAGAATATTTAAGGAAGGAGGTGCATCCTTGGAGAGCAGCAATTGCAAGAGAGCTCCAAAGCAAGTGAAACGGGCTCAACTGACAGGTACAGCAACATCCTCTCTGGCATCCAGCTCCAGCTTCCGTAGACAGTAAGTAGAATGGCCTCTAATTTTTCCACCTTAAATTACTAGAATGGCCTCTATTTTTTCCACCTTAAATTAGTAGAATGGCCATAATTTTTTCCACCTTGAAATTAGCAGTGATTCAAATTCCCTACCTTGATTTAAAAGCAGTACATAATCAAGTCCATTGCAAATTCTTTGTGTTATACATTGTCAGGCTTTGTGACGCTGGTTAGAACATAACTAAGCTAACCCACCTAATCTATTTGATTTTAGATTGTGATCAGTATTTTACAGCCATCAACCACACCAGTTCAACAATGCCCCCACAGCTGAAAGCCGATATGAATGTCATGCCCAAGGTTGTGCAGGGGGATTGGGAGAGTCTGTCTCCTGAAGCCAAGGATTTCATCGAGACCAATGCCAAGCTGTGCCAGCCTGAGTGCATCCACATCTGCGATGGCTCGGAAGAAGAGAACAAGAAAATTCTGGACATCATGGTAGAACAAGGCATGATCAAGAAGCTGAACAAGTATGAGAACTGGTGAGTAGCCTAAATTAAGTCAAGTATCATCTCAGAATTGGAAAATTCATTTTCTATCCTGTTTACTTTAAAAACTTCTTATAACTCTCCAATATTTGCTTTCCATGAACATTTTGGAACTTTAGCTTACATAGGTGAAATACTCAGAAAAAGCAAACTTTTTCCTCTAAAAATTAGCATAAAGCATATTATTCAGTTGGACTGTCAACTGTACATTTTCTCTATTGATTAGTTACATCAGGGAACTGAAGTAATGTTATAAGACTTACACAATTTATCATTAGCAACGGCTAAATATTATTGAGCAAATCTTCTTTTGAAGAATTCTACTATTTTAGCCAATTAGTTTATTCATCACATACTTTTTTGTGGCATTCAAATAGGTCTGTGGGTGTCGAATATTATTCAGTACAGGCATTATTCATATCGTGCCGATGAGCTTTGACTCTAATGTATTCCGCAAATACTTTTTTCAAATATTTCATAATTTCTCCCAGCTAACTGAACGTGAAAGGAGAATATTAACAACAAGTGCATACTCGAGAATTACGTGCCAACCACGAGATCTTCATGGGAGAAATCTGCAAAGACTTTTGAATAACTAAGTGCAGGAATTTGGCAATCTGTTTGCAGACTATTTGGGAGAGAAAAGGGCAAGATTCACCAGATAAATTATTCATTGTTAATTATATGCTTAGCTGTAGTGATGATGGTTATGACAGCCCAACTAGAACATTTTTATACTCGTGGAAAATTTCGATGCACAGAGGTGAAAATGTAAAACAATCCCCTCTATCGTAAATAGATGGCAAAAAATTCCTTAGAGGGGGAAAAAGAATCCCCTTTAATGAACTCCTTCACTTTTAATGATCGTGCTTATACTCAGTATTTCCTTTGTGATGCCTCTAATTTAAGGGACTATGCCAATCCACTAAGCTGGGTTCTGATCCCTCTGGCACTTACACCAACACTTAAACTACTTTGCTTGGCATCCACTTAGCTTGAGGCATCATTTTGTGGTCCCCATACAAAACAACTTCACACTGATGAAAATGAGAATTAAACAAGATTAACTTTTCCCTGAAAGTTAACAACAGAGAATAAGGCTGAGATAAGAGGCAAAGGAGTATTAATATGTAACAAGAATTTCCTAGGCCAGTAATAATTTTTTATTATTACTGGAAAGTCTTAAAGCAATTTTTATGAGAGAATGCATCTAACTGATTTTTGATATTATCTGTTATACTGCTTTGTCACTAATTCTTACAAAGCATTGTTTTAGCAGCCGTTTGGGCTAAAGTAGACCCACAGAAGGGTAAAAATGCTATATTGATAAATAAAATTTAATTTGCTGATTTTTGCTGAAATGCAGCTGGTTGGCTCTCACTGATCCAAGAGATGTGGCAAGAATTGAGAGCAAAACTGTCATCATCACTCAAGAGCAGAGAGATACCACTCCGATACCTAAAACTGGAACAAGCCAGCTGGGGCGCTGGATGTCTGAGGAAGATTTTGAGAAAGCCTTCAACACCAGGTTCCCAGGCTGCATGCAAGGTAGGCAAGAAAAAGATATTTGACACTGAACTTTCAGCAATGCTGAGACACTACTGTTGCAAGTTACTGAAAATCTTTAAAGAACAGCTTCAGCTGAAGATTTAGCTTTATCCCCCCGATAGTCACTTCACTGATTTTGTGCAGATCTTTACCATAGACCCAAATCCAGGGCAAGGACAGTCCTCAGTCTCTTTACAGCACTCTTGTTTTCCCCGAGAGGGGCAAAGTACAAAATCAGGAAGTCACACAGAAACTGAGGAGCAGATAGGAAGTGAGATGAGAATGAAGGACCTCCCATCCACAGCAAGAATTTCAGATTCAGGGATTTACACTGAGAACTTGGCCTTCACCTCCCCTTCCTCCTGGCTAGACAATCTGAACTGCTGCTTTCAGCATTTAAGATAAAACTTCTTGCTACACAATTGGACAAACAGAAAGCTCCAGCTCTTTAAACATCATCCTAAGCTGTCACAAGACAAACAGCTTTTAAAGGACTGAGAAACAACCTCTATGTTTATAAAGGTTCCTTCCAATGTTCCTTGTTTTGCTCTTGGCCACATCTTGCTACTCTCTGTTTTCCAGGACGTACGATGTATGTCATCCCCTTCAGCATGGGGCCCATTGGGTCACCTTTGTCCAAGATCGGGATCGAGCTGACAGATTCACCCTATGTAGTGGCCAGCATGAGGATCATGACACGGATAGGAACAGATGTTTTGAAAGCCCTGGGCAATGGGGAGTTTGTAAAATGCCTTCACTCCGTTGGATGCCCTCTGCCACTAAAAGGTAAGAGCCATAAAAAACCCCAGGAGCCATTAAAAACCCCTGGAAACGCCCAGGGCTGTGTTTTGGAGCTGAGTGTGTGTCCTTAGCACATGGGACACCCTCACCACAGAAGCCCAGAGTGGCTCTGTAACAGCACTAGGTACAAAACTCAGTTAAAGGAATCAAAGCTCAGCGAGAGTTTGATGGAAAGGAGATCATTATCCCTAGTACTTACCAGGGATTTCCTTGAAGCATATGCTCTGGGTTGCTGTCAGAGGCTCGATGCTGATGAAACAACAGCGTGATCAAGCATGGAAATTGCTGCATTCATGACTACAACATTCTGTTCTGCAGAGCCATTAATCAACAACTGGCCGTGCAACCCGGAGCTGACGCTGATTGCTCATCTCCCGGATCGCAGGGAGATCATTTCCTTTGGCAGCGGCTACGGAGGGAACTCCTTGCTGGGGAAGAAATGCTTTGCTCTTCGGATTGCCAGCAGACTGGCCAAAGAGGAGGGCTGGCTGGCAGAGCACATGCTGGTAAAAATCCATGCTGTTAATTCTTGTGTGTTTGAACAGCCTTGTTAAACCCCAAATTAGAGGCACGCAAATCCATCACCCGCCTGGCCATCGATGGAGTTAGTCTTGTATGGATAGTCCTGTAACTTTAGATAGGAATCTGTCACGTGCCAGGCTCATGAGGAATAGAAAACTGCTTGCAAGGCCAAGTGCTAAACATTTAAAATGGGACCTCTCACGGCATAAAACAAAGTTTGGAGCTTCTGAGAGTGACTTCTTTCAGGCAGACCCATGTACTTGAGCAGAGCCTGAGCATTGTCACTGGGCCAAATTTTAAAGAGACCTGTGCACTCAAAACCTGCAAATATCAGATTTTCTAAGGGAGTTCTGCTGTGTAACCTTCCAGGCTTCAATTTCTGCTGTCCTTTAAACATTCTACCACCATAAAATACCACTGAAAAAAAGAATTTCAAAGTGCATAAAAGAGCGGCCTTAGAAAAAAATATCTGTGGTCTTTGCAAAGAGCAGAAGTATCCATGTACAAAGTGTTTTCCCTTCACTCCACTTGTGCAGCCAAAAGAATATTGCCTGGTTTTCTTCTGTCTTGACAGAGAAACACAGATGTATATGGTCTTTAATCAGCAAAATAAAAATAAATGTTTATTATATACCTAACAATTTTTAAAAATATAAGAATTTCTTATAGATATTCTAATGGGAAGAAGAGTTGACTCTCTGATTTAAAAAATACAGCTTGAGTTATTTGTCAACAAAACTATTTTGTGCTTCTTCTGTAGGAACAAATGTGCATAATTAAGTATATTATAATTTCCACTTGCTGGGAGACAATCTCCAAAATGAAAAGTGCAAGAAAAAAAGGCTGTGTTTAACAGTTGCATAAATTTTTCAATAGATCCTGGGAATTACCAATCCAGAAGGTAAAAAGAAGTACTTTGCTGCAGCATTCCCTAGTGCATGTGGAAAAACTAACTTGGCCATGATGAACCCAAGCCTGCCAGGATGGAAAATTGAGTGTGTGGGCGATGATATTGCCTGGATGAAATTTGATGAACAAGGTATGGAAATTAAATTGGAATGTTTTACAGGTTGCTGTAGGTGCAGTAAGACATGCTACAAACTTCTGGATAGAATTAAATCAGTATGGTTCACTTATATTTGATCATTTAACTTCCAGGCAACTTAAGGGCAATCAATCCTGAAAATGGCTTTTTTGGTGTTGCCCCTGGAACCTCAGTCAAAACAAACCCCAATGCTATTAAAACCATATTCAAGAACACCATCTTTACCAACGTGGCAGAAACCAGTGATGGAGGTGTTTACTGGGAAGGCATTGATGAGCCCCTGCCAGCTGGAGTGACAGTGACCTCGTGGAAGAACAAGGATTGGACCCCAGACAACGGTACCTGGCCCACCCCGTGGCCCTCTCTCTGGCTTTCTTTGGAATTAATGAACAAATTCAAGTGAATTCTGTTTTGTTGTGTTCTGTGCAGGAGAACCTTGTGCTCACCCCAACTCCAGGTTCTGCTCCCCAGCCAGGCAGTGCCCCATCATGGATCCTGCGTGGGAGTCGCCCGAAGGCGTTCCCATCGAAGGGATCATTTTTGGGGGCCGCAGACCAGCTGGTAAGAGATGCAGCAGCCACCTTCCCAGGCTGAAATGCTGGCCACAGAAGGGTTGACACACAGCTGGGCATAGCCACAGGTTTTGCTTTCACAGCTGCAAAAGCGAGGAAATAACCACGTTAGTCCAATTCCTCTGTGTTAGCCTTTGGCACACACGCTTCCAGCCACTGGTGTTTCAGGGTTTGAGTTGTTTGATGTTTATTATAATAATAATAAAGGGCTGGAGGGAGATCAGGACCCACTAACATGGGTTGCAGACACATAGAAAATTGCTACATTGGTCTCAATTTGCCTGTAGTTTAAGTAGCTCAGTTAGCAAATGGTTAGAGAAATGAATCAGTTTTAGATAGTTTAAAGAAAAGGAAGTAAAATAAAAATTTTTCTGCTAAAGGTCACCTAAAGTTGGAAAAGAAATGGAAGTAATGCTAGGTCTGAATCCAATATGACCACAGGATCAGATTCTATTTCCACTAAAATCTGGTGGAGATTCTGATGTCCCAGATATCTCCCACTGGATGTGTTCAGTAATCAGGAGCCAGTTTTGAAAATATTCTTTCAAAGTTCTTTGCTGTAAGAGAGCAGGAAATTAACTGATTTTAAAAACCCAGGAAAAATTAGAATACATTATCCAGTAACATGCATTCAGCACTATGTCAGATAGCAAAACCTGCCATAAAAATGTTTCTGGACCTCTTAATTGCTGAAGTGATTTTGTTCTTTATAGGTGTCCCTCTTGTGTATGAGGCCTTTAACTGGAAGCATGGAGTATTTGTAGGAGCAGCCATGAGATCTGAAGCAACAGCAGCTGCTGAGCACAAAGGTAAATCAAAATTTAATCTGCCTACCTGTATTAAAAGCAGGCCCCTCTGGACTTCCTGCCCTCTCCTTCCCCCTGCTCTTTCACATTTCAGTCTTGGCAGCTAATTTTGCAACCTGTGCATTTTCACAATAGAAAATATTTGTACTGGAATTAACAGCCAAATTCTCTGTAAAAGTCAAATTAAGCAAAATAATCCCTTAGGTGGCAAGCATACAGAACAGGATGCAGGCACAGGGTTGCCAGAAGCCTTGACAGAGAGTTCTTGTTACAGTCTGGGATAAGCAAATTTAAATTTTCTCTTCTGCTAGAGCTCAACATAAATACATGAATGATAGCAATCTCTTGAGAATCTTCATTTAAGCTACTTGACCTGAGATTTAGGAAATTTAATAACAAAAATTAATTTCATTTGTACCTTTTGTGCATCAAGGATAGTGCTTGTCTTGTTTCTTAAAGCTCACGAGGGTGGTGAAGGGATCACGGGTAAACCCTGGGAGCATCTGAATCTTCGTGCTTCAGAATAAATGTGCTATTTATTCCCTTACCTCCTCCATCTGTGTTTCAAACAGGCAAAGTCATTATGCACGATCCATTTGCCATGAGGCCTTTCTTTGGCTACAACTTTGGCAAGTACTTGGCCCACTGGCTGAGCATGGCCCATCGTCCAGCTGCAAAACTACCCAGGATCTTCCACGTGAATTGGTTCCGCAAAGACAGCCAAGGGAAATTCCTGTGGCCTGGCTTCGGGGAGAACTCCCGTGTGCTGGAGTGGATGTTCAACAGAATTGAAGGGAAAGCCTCTGCCAAACCAACTGCCATAGGTTACATCCCCACCGATGCTGCTTTGAACTTGAAGGGTTTAGAAGATGTCAACCTGACCGAACTGTTTGATATCTCAAAAGAGTTCTGGGAAAAGGAGGTAGAAGAAATCAAGCAGTACTTTGAAGTGCAAGTTAATGCTGACCTTCCTTATGAAATAGAAAGGGAATTGCTTGCCTTAGAGATGAGGATAAAACAGCTGTAAGCTGGTTAAACACACAATTATTTATCAATTCGCACACACTAAGACAGGGCAAACACATTTTACCAAATCACCACTGGAAGCATAACAGCACACTGATGGGCAGGGGGTTATAATGAAAGTAGGTCATAGCTTAGTTAGGATATAGATACAGAGACATTCTAGAAATAACTCCAGACCTAATGATTTATAACTACATCGGTTGTTGTGAATAGGTGAGCAGCTGTGGGAGTGCACGTGCACAGGGTCTGAACCCCCTGTTCTGTCACTTACATGCACACAGAGCCATGATGGGTGTAAATTATTTGCCTAGTTCTGCATATACAATCCAAACCAATCCAGCCTTCAAGTTGTAGCACATTGTTTCCATCACAGAAACCTCTGGAGTCTCAGACTCCGCTGCAAAGAGGAGAGAAAATTAGATGCTGTATATATGTATTACCTAAACATATTTCATGTCTTAAATACTTTTTAGAAAAATGAAGTTGTAACTATCAGAGTGAAAGATGACTTTATATTACTAATGCATATTTAAGATATTGCTATTATATATTACTCATGTTCCTGTGATTTCCAGATGTTTTGAATGGCTTGTTCTTAAACTATAAAATAAATGTTTATACAAAATATTACCTCATTTCCAGTATTCTTGCTGTTTATAAACTGCATGCACATAAATCAAGGCTCCTGTCAATACCACAGCACAGGCAGAGATGCACATGTGGAAGTTAGATGTTGACTGGAGTTGATCTGCTACTCCTGAGCCAGCTAGTTTAAGCCACATACTGTCTTTGCAACTTCGATTCAAGCCAAAGGAATGATCCAAAAATTATGATACCAGCTGTGAGCAGTCGTCCAGATGGTGACACACTCTCCATAACTGGGCATTGTTAGTTACTGCAGGCATTTATAAAATAAACTACCCTCGAGGAAAGTCCCATATTAGGACCTTGCTCATTTGTTAAAGTCAGAGGATTTGTCCCTGTTCCACAGCACCTTGGCTTTTGCAAGAGTAATGAGTGAAACTGTTGAAGTAAAGACAATTTGGGAAAAAGTTTTCCAGATTTGTTGGGATGCCTAAAGCCTTAGAGCTCAATGAAAATCAGGGCAGGAACCTGTGCTGGCTTCCTTGTAGAGTCAAGACACTAAAACCAGCCCATGTTCTCCCAATTAGAGGTGTCATTTATGTGCTTCCCACATCCCTGGCAGGTATCCTGCTTTTTCACTTTGAATGCTTGATCTCCCAAAACATATTGCAAATATTTGCTTAGCAAAAAGAAAATCACTTACATTGTGTAATAAGCCTTTTTACAGACTTGCTTCCTTGCAGAGCAAACAGTGCCAGGGCTGGTCAACAACTGCCCTTCAAAGTTTGCTAGGAGAGGTCACATAATCTGAAAAGGCTCTAAACTGTTCCCTGACCCCATGTTTAAGACTTACCACAAACATCATCAGTTCTGAAGTGAATAATAGAGCCCAAGTCAATGCATAGGTCACACAAAGAACAGGCAATGGAAAGCTGTGAGGGAAGTGGAGGAGAGTGGTGCAGCCTCTGTGGAGGTGATCAAAATCACATCTGCATCTCCTGTAGGGTCACCTCTATGTCCTTTTGAATGGGCTCCAGATTAAGAGAAAAAATCAAGGTGGAAGTCAGTAAATAAGTCAGAGGAAGTGAGCCAAGGAAGACTGGAATATGCACTCCTCAGATTCAAGCATTACTATCAAGTGTATAAAGCAAAGTCATTAATAAAGTAATTCTATAAATAGCTGATGAACAGCCTGGGCCATCCACAACTGGTGTGACAGGACTGGGCTGGTATTTGGATGGGTCTGAGGAAGAACAAGGAGAGCTGAGAAAATCTGCGATGGTGATCTCAGAGCTACGGCCAGTTACAGCCTCAGGGCCTCGGGAGAGGATCCCAGCCCTGAGCAGTGCAGACGTGTTCCAGGCACAGCTTGAAATGCTGCCCAGGAGATGTACAGAAGCTCGGGGCTTTCCAGAGCTCCTGCTCTGCCTCCCCAAACACAACCAGGCTCAAACGAGTGTTCCAAAGAAATGGCTCCTTCTTCCTGCCAGGGGAATCTGCGCCAGGGCCCGAGCCCAGCAGGCATTTGGGCATGGGAAAACCAAAGTGACATTTCTCCCATAAAATGCTGTTCCATCAGGAGGCACAGACACCATCACTGGGGTCCTACAGCACGCACCCAGCTCTAGCAACACTGGGCAACGCTGGTGTTATAAAGTGCTGACTGCCTTGAGAACATCTTACCCAGCCCAAAACACTGGCTTTCACGTTCTGACTAAACCCCTGCTTGCTCCTCCTCACCCCAAGAAATCAGGGAATTTTGCTTCCTTTCACCACCACTGCCCTCAGGTTCTGCTCTGGGTATTTTTTTCCACGTAACACAACACAACCCATGGACAGTGCCTATCACGAGCTCCTCTGGAAAAAAAAATTTAAACCATTTGTGGTTCTCCCACTGCACACATTTTAACCACATGCACCTTTTCAAACACTGCCCAGAGACACAGATCATTCCGGAAACCAGAAAATGGGGGGGAAAACCCGCTGTACTGTTAAGAATGAGAACAAGAAAATGAGATTTTGCGTGAGTCATTCAACAGCTCCTTTGTATGTAAATATATCCTCAACCCATCAGCATCTATGGGGAGTACAATTTACATTTTGAATGATCAAAATGTTTAGTATTGGCAGAGAAAATGTTTAAAAAGGGAGAAGGCGGTGGTTTAAAATTTAGAAACTTAGACAACTGTGCCAGATTATGATCTCAACTCTTCTCCCTCCAACAAATACTATGCTCCATAAAAACAAAATGCTTTTAAATTGAAATTTGGAAGTTCCCCTGATTTTCAAAAGAAAGAGGGGAAGGCAACAAATGCAATAAATTTCAACAAATTAGTAGAGAAATAGAAAACTTGGCCTATTAAATGCAATTCGGAGAAGGGAAGTACAGGCAAGACTAACACATGAAGTGTACAGAGCCATAACATTTGCAACAGCTGTGTTATGAAATGCACTTGGTATTCTGGGAAGTGAGAAACAAAATACTTTGTTAAAACACTTGTGGATGTACCGGTGGCTTAGGAGGAGACAAAATTAAAATCACAGTTTAACCATTAATGGTTTTGAGGCTATGATCCCTGGTATCTTGTTTGTGCCGTGATTGGCTGGACAAGAACATCGTGATGGATGCGCCACATCCAGGTTAGGCTGTGCCTTAAATTAAATACCTTAAATTTAGCACAGTCCCTTGGGTAAAAGTTTGGCCTCAGTGCCAAGTGCTCCTGTTAGCACAGATAAATCCAGAGCTCAGACCCAGACCTTGGCCCAATCCTTGCACAGGTTGAGAAGCCTCCAAGCCCGATGCCATCCTTTGGACTCATTTCTCATGTTTCAAGGTCAAGTTTTGACTGTGTTTTGTCTTGTCCCTTCAAATCCTCTTCTCAGATGTCAGTCTCAGAAGTAATTAGTTTGAGTATATAAGATATCCATGCACCTGGATTCTGTCAACATCATGAAGGTTAAGCAAATAAATAAATAAACCTGAAAAGCAGTGTCCAGCTTGCTGCAGAACTCGTGTTGGAAAATAGTGAAACCCAACTTCAAACCTCTCACAATTCTGGGATGATATTTTCAGGAAAACAAGCAAAATTCAGAGAAATGGCATTTGTGCTTTGGGAAATGCTGTTTTCCAAAAACCTTGGCTACCATAGTAACATGATTTATTCCATACTTGCCGCAGTATAGTCAGTCAGCTCCCCAACTGAAAGACAATTATTGTAACTAGAGATGTACCTGGCTGGAAGACTGTGGGAATGCTGCTATGGATGGCAGAGCAGAGCACTCTAAACTCCAAATTAGTAATTGTTAGTGTTGATCATGGAGGACATTTCTGGCAGAGGTTTAACCTCAGCAGAACAAAAGGGCACGTTGGTCAAATGAGTGTTGGCAAATCCCCCTCACCGAGATTCCAAACCACGTCCTGCCCCATCTGTGTGTCCTTATGCAAAACAGCTAGGTGGGGAGAATGGGAAAGGAAAAAACCCTAATTGCTATGGTATTGCTTTCCTGCATTCTGCAGCCACCATGGGTATGTTGGCTGCAAAACTTTACCAGAAAAGGATTTTGTGAGCAAATTGCAGAAATCCACATATATTAATATGCAAAATTCAGGCTGTGTCTGATCCTTGCAAACAAAAACATGGTTATGGTGCCTTTGCTGCAAGAGGCTGTACAAAAGACCTCTGAGTTGTCTCTACCCAGTGTGGAGGGCTTTGTTCTGCCTTTGATGCCATCATAAGAATCACCTTGAAATTTGTTTTGCTCCTCCTCACACTGGTGCTTCTTGCTATGCCTTTTCTCCAGTGTAAATGTGACAAGACATAATTCTGAGATGATTCTGCCTTCAGTTTTCCTTCAAGCTGATAAGCTGCAAGCAGAACTTTTTCTAATACGCATCCCAGAAATGTTCTTTGTGTCTTCGTTGGAAATGTCAGATGACCATTGGAAAAGGGAAAACATCTGGTTTAATCCTCCCGAAGGAACATATCAAAGTTTTTGTGCTGTTTTTTAATGCAGCCTCAATGCCTTTTATTCATCTAAAAAATCCCTTTATAAATTGCTGTATTTCATTTTTGTTGGTTTTGTTCTTTTTTTTGAACCAAAAATGTAGGTTTTGTTCCTTTTCTTGTAAAGCATCACAAGGCCATTTCCCAGGTTGAGATGGCCAAGGAACAGTCCCTCCCAGAAACTTGATCCTGATAAACAGCTGTTCTCCAGCACAAACTAAGCTCATCCTCCACAGAAAATAGCTCCTAGGCTCACAATAAATAGACCTTACCCCTGCTGTGTATAGATTTGTGGACTTTAAACTGAACTGATAGTCTGAACTTGTCATCCTTCCCATCTCATCAGAAATCCTAGAAAGGGCCTGTCACCATGGTGGAGGCTGGCACAGCAACTGCACAAATGCCAGCTCTGAACGTGAATAGAACAACAAAACCCCGCTTTACCCACTGGAAACCATCACTATATTTATCTGTGTCTTCCTGAACAGATGAGAAACTTCCCATGGTGTTCTGGAGCTCCAGATCCTGAGAGCAGCTATGAATAGCGGCTTTAAATTTATCCAAGGCTGGAAAGAGACTGAAACCCAAAGCTACAAGATGATGGCAGTTCAGCTGGCTGGGAACCAGCAGAGCCTTGCAAGGGGCATGGAGATAAATTCCCACCCATAGAGTGAACAACATCCCCATCCATGTCCAGTAATGCTGTGGAAGTGGGGTGCCTTTGAAGCACATGGGATCATGAGAGGTACAGCTCTCCCAGGAGTTATTCCAGAAAGGTGGTGACACCCACGGGGAGCTCCTGCCTTGACCCTCACTGAGCACCCTGACCCCCCTGTTCCTTTTCCTGTAGCGCACTCAGGTCTGCCCAGGCTAAGGAAAGTCTGCCTGGACTTTTGTTCTCTTGTTCCACCTCAGTCCCTGGTGGATGGCCTTAAATAACAACTTCACGGAGAGCCACACGGCCAGGATAGTGGAGCTGGACAGCAGAGCTTTGGTGGTGTCCAAAAGATTCTGCACAAAAACAAACCCCAGCAAAACCCCCACATTCAGCCTGGTTTTGCCTATCAAAGTGATACCACCAACAGTTCTGTCAAGCTCCAGACGCAACCATTAGAAAAAAGAAAAAAAAAAGCTATAAATTAGCTATAAATTTAAACTAGGACAAGAGTTGGGGAAGGGAGGGGGAGGCTGTTTGAGAGCTGTGGGTTGAGTGGTGGTCTTAGAGTACAAAAACAATAGCCTTCTGACACTAATAAGTAGAAGCAAGCCTTGGATTCTGTGGCATTTTCTTGGTCTTTATTCTATAAAGACAGAAATCTGGCTCTATTTCATCCTACTTATCTACACTCAGGCACCCCTCCACCCTTGAAGGAGATTAGTAGTGATAATGCATCTGGTACCTGCCCCAGCAATAACAGATCTATGTGCAGAAGATTACAAGAAATTGTTTGGACTTCTGCCCAGTCCTAGAAGTCCCACCAAGCATTTCCAAAAGTCCCATCAGTTTTTACGGCTTGTCTCTCAAGAAGTCTGCAGAAACCTACATGAGGGAGAGACTTTAAAAAGATTTCTGCAGACATTTATTTCTGGCCAAATTATGATTGCTTGGAGGAAAAAGAAGCCACCATACAAATCTTGTTAGAGACTTCAGCAGGAACTCACAAACCCATGCAGAACCAAGATAAGCTAAAAAAAGTAATTGCATCCAGGAAGGAAAGACAGACCAGCCAGCCAAATGCAACTCTTAATTCCAACCCGTGACAGACCCCTGGGGCAGCTCCAAAGCCACTTAGCACAAGTGTGGAGCTGGGCCAGGACGAGTCGCTGGCACCAGAAGAGCAGCTCTGGCAAGTCCCCGCTGCAGTTTGGTGATTTGCTGAGGGGGACAGACTCAGACAGGCTCAGTACCCTCAGGACCACTCCCCACCCCCCAGACCCCCCAAGCTGGGAGCTCCAGGGACGCTGTGATCCCTGAGCTCCCTGCACACGGAGGACAGCCGAGGAACAGCACATCTGTCAGCAGCGCTCGCTGCGGCTTGGCAGGAGCCTGGAGCAGCCGCCTGCAGTCCAAGGTCTAAAGGGCAATCTGCCTTCCAAGACTCCTGCAGCTCCAAGGACCTGTGTCCTGCAGCAAATATCTGTGACTGGGCAGCCCCAAGGCCCCCTGCACACGCCCTGCAAGCACCGTGCCCACGTTGTGCTGCACGGGAGGTGAGTTTCCCAGGGAAGCCAGGGGATGAAACAACACAGAGAGCATCCTGAGAGGATAAAGGTTAATCCCTGTGCCCCCAGAGCCTGCCATGGGCCTCACCAGATGGGCTGCTCTGCCAGCAGAGGTGGAGCACATGGCACACCAGCACAGCATTACCAGGCACTGGGAATATTCTCTACAGCAAGGACTGGAAAGTGCTTTCTTTTCAGGGACACAGTGCAGAGAGCTGCCAGGAAGGTGACTGGGCTGATTAGTCCTGTGCAGGGCTGTGGGACTGCTGGCAACTGCCTGGCCTGGATGTCCCCAAGCTGCACTGCTCAGTAGGAGGAAGGTGAAGGAGAGGGACCAGATGGTTTCTAGCAATGACAGCTACAAACCTCCCTGCAGGCTGTGTCACATCACTGCTCCATCTCCAAACAAGCAGCTCTCACATACAGCTACACCCTTAGACAGTGGAAGCTGGGAGCTTCTTCTGTTCCAGTTGCTGGAGAGCCTGTCCCAGTCTCCTGGCCCAGGTGAGGGTGTTTGCTGGATGCTGTCCCTGCTGCAGGCACAGCAGGAGAGCCCTGCCCCCAAGACATTTATGATGGTGCCAGGATTTTTTAACTATGAATTTGAAGAGAAATCATGTTGCACCCTAAATGTCATTGCCAGGCAGAAGGGAAGTAATGAATCTCCAGCAATATTCCCAGCATCATGATTTTAAAGCATAAAATGAATATACACTGCAAGAACCCCTACAGCTGTGGCTGCCTCGGTGAAGCCATTAACAAATGCAGTTTAACACGTCCAAGTGCAGCCAGTCCTCACTGGGGGCTGCTGGGTCTTTCTCCCATCCTTCTCCCCCCATTGCTCTGCTTATTGTTTGCTTCATTGTTAATCCCACCTAATTTAAAAATAGGAAATTGATTTCTTATGTATCCATTACAAACCAAATCATTTCTTTATTACAGCGAGGATCATATTTCATAAGCAAGTCATGGAAAATTAAAACCATGCCTGTTGCTTTGATGAAATAATGGAGAAAAGTGCTGGAGGGGAAGGCACAGACAGCTGGGGGCTGTCATGCAACCAGTGGTGCAAGTTAACTCTTTGCTGTCAGCCAGGGCTCCCAACACTGCCTGTTCTCCTCCTCCAAGCTTCTGGTTGTAGTGCTAAGTGCTCCCTTACCCCTGAACCTCCAAAGCACCTCAGAGAGAGAGTACAACCCCTCTGAACAAAGTGGGTCAGTGATTGTGGAGGTTTTGTTGTTAACAGAAGGTTTGCAGCCTGCCTGTGTGCAGAACCAGATTCCTCCCAGTACTGAGACTCCTGAAATTCAGGAAATTGTTGCTGTTGCACAGTGTGCAAAGCAAACAGGGACAAACAGCGGCCACACTCAGCCCAGGAGTCCTTGTAGCATAAATATTTCCAGTCCTTGGGCTTGTTAGACTTTGTGCTGTGCTGCTGGCAAGGGGCTCAGGCTGAAGGGGAGCCTGGAGAGATCCCGGTGTCCACTGCACACAGGTTATGTCAGTGCAGCAGGCACCACAGCAACAACAAGTTAGCAGTGTACTGTGGCTTGGGGGGGATTATAAATTAAAACAAAATCCTTTGTGTGCATTGCAGAGGATTTATGGACTGTTCTGTGAACCTCCCTGTGGAGCAGACAGGACAAGGGTCCTCTGAAGAGTAATCCAGATAAGTGCTACAGCCCGAGGACATTGCAACATCCAACCCAAAGTTCATTGGCTGCTTCATTAACGTGTTGATCTCCAGGAATTACAGCCAAAAACACCCTCTGCAATTTCCCCATCAGAAGCAGAAAGAACACTGAGCTATCACTACAGAATTCTTTTCATAATGTATCATCTGTAGATGTATCCATATAAAAATGCCATTTTTGAGGACAAAGAATAAGCAAAACTGTCACAACAAACCACGGTCAGGCTCCATGAGAGTGAAGGGGAGCAGAAGAGATTGCTTTAGAGCAGTAATTCATATCTAGCCTGTTCACCTCTGAGCATACCTTTTTGAGCAAGTAAGTATTTAGTTTCATTTCTTTGGGAGTCTCCCATTTGGAAAAAGCATCCCCTTTTACAGTATCTTGTCTGTGTTGCTCTCAAAGCCTGACATAGACTCATTCAGTCTGGAAAAGATCTTTAAGATCACTGAGGTCCCCATGGACTTGTTCTTCCTGCAGTCAGGACCAGAGATTCCCATCCTAAAGCACTTCTCACACCAGGTGAGAGGCCTGGAAACCCTCACCTGCTCCTGCTCCAGCCCTGGGAGGAGCCAGCCACCAGCAGGTATTTGGCAGTTCACCACAAAGAGCTTCCTTCCAAGTGAGCCAAGGGAAGTCCTTTCAAACTCTTTATGGTCCCTTTGTGCTGATGATTCTCAGAATAGAAAAACA
Organism: Fringilla coelebs; assembly: GCF_963513975.1. Lineage (NCBI taxonomy): Eukaryota > Metazoa > Chordata > Aves > Passeriformes > Fringillidae > Fringilla > Fringilla coelebs. Next base: position 2,781,796 of record NC_140044.1, read on the forward strand.
AGTTTTGTAACTCAGTGGGAGTGAAGGAAACAAGCTCTTTCCAGGAACATCCTGCAGTGGCCCTGCAGCCCCCAGCTCCCTCCTAAGGCTTCTTGGAAGCTCTGTCACTGGGACATACCATGCCCCTTTCTACCAGTTTCTGTACTGGCTGCTACCATGTTCCAGCAGCTTATTTATGCAATAAACAGCTCAAGAAATATCTGTATAAACTACTGTAAGTTATGTCCAAGCAGCTCCAAGATCAACTGAAAGGGTCAGAACTCTCAGCCTCTGTAAAGTTCTCCTACGTGAGAGGCATTTCAGTTTCCTCTTAGGGGGTATTGAGTTTTAAAAATTATCAAGTACCTGATAGAATTATTTTCAAGAAGTTTCTTCTTCGGTCTTACTATGCATCACCCAAACAAAACACTCATTAGACCTCTTGGAGGGTAATTTCAAAGTGATGTGATAAGCCACCAAAAAAATTCAGAAATTCAGAAACATCCATTTGCACTTGCCCAGCAGAGCCGACTCACCAGGCTGATATTTTAATGGAACCACTGGAGGTTTTCATTAGCTGCATTTGCCACAATGACAGCAACAATAACTCCCAGACAGAAGTCGAGACAAGACGCAGTAATTAGGTCAAACCTTCGGGACAGAGCTGTCATCACAGACATAAATGTAAGTTACTCTCTCACTGCCCAAGCTCTGCAAGATGTGCTGCTCACTGAGTTGTCTAAACACAATAAAGAAGGGGAAGAAATGAGGGTCATCCTGCCTTTTGCTGTTCTTCACAATTACCCCGTGTTTAATTGATCTTGATTAATTATTTAAGGTAAATGGAGCTTTCCTGACCTAACGACAACATGTAAACTGATTAACTTTACAAAGCCAGCAAAATGATCTGCGCGGTGAGATCAGCTCTTGTAATAATCCATTATTTAGGCCAGGTTATCCTGGGTCAGGGCCAAGGATGTGCTGCCAGGTGGAGGTGGGATGGGGGTCCCCTTGGGAGGGGGGTCAGACTCCCCCAGCCCCTTGGCACCGGGGGAGGCGAGGAGGAAGAGGAACGAGAGGAAGAGGAGGAACTGTCCTGAGCTCTGGTAGCTCATGGTGCCCCTGGGGGCTGCACCCATATGGGCCTGGGGGAAGGGGAAGAGGAAGAGAACCCCATTCCAGGTGGGCTGAGGGCTGGAGGGAGGTGGCAGGGCAGTGTCAGGGGATGAGGCCCTGGAAGGCAGGTTGGAGCAGCCCAGCAGGACCCAGCTGCTCACAGACCCAGCTCTGCAGCCTGCACAGCCCAGCCCCAGGGGCAAATGCAAACTGGCCCTCTGCCTGGCCTTGCTTTGGCTGCCCTGTCTGTAGCATCTCCACGGGTTACAGGGCAAAGCCCATTTATTTGGTGCAGATAATGCCTATCTGAGCTGAAAATCAATCCCAGATAAAAGCTTTCCAAGAGATCCTGCTTAGATTTGCGTGGGGAGCAGCAGTGCCCTATCCAGGCTGATAAGCAATCTGGTAGCATTGATTCCTTGTATGACCTAGTAAATTATGCATATTGGAAGAAAGTGATTTGTTTGGAGATCTACAGTATCCTCCATCCCTTCTGGCCAATCACTAGGGCAGGTACACAGATAAATGAGAAGAAAACACTCGTCACCACTTTGGCTTCGGGGCAGAAGCAGATAAGGCTGATAAGGCAGCAAGTGAAATTCCCCTCCAGGCTCCCAAACAAACAAATACCTACTTGGGCAGAGGCTGCTCAGCTGCAGCAAAAATTCTGCTCTGGCTCTTTGAAATAGCAGCACCCCCAGGCACAAATAGAGCCTTAACCTCCATCAAAAGCTCCTTGTCCAGAGAACTTATGCTCAAAAGAGGTGAGACAGAGCAGCTGGGAAGAAAAAGGCACCCAGAGTCCTGCTTGGAGGCACAGGGACAGGTGGGAGACCCCATCCAGCACCCCAGGGAAGCAGCCTCCCCCCAGGCTGGCTCTGTGTAAGGGTGAGGATGCTGTTAGGTCACAAAACACAGAGGCAAGAGAGACGTGGGCACCACAAACCACTGAGGTGCCCATCTCTACAAGGTGAAGGTGACAACTCCCACCAAAACTGTCCCTGCTGCTGCCACCAGCCAGGAGGGAAAGCACAGAAGTCAGAACATCCCCAGCCTGCAGGATGGACTAATCCCTGTCAGCTGTGCACAGAAACCCCCAAATCCTTCAGTCAGTGAGAGCTTCCTTCATGATCTGGCTGTGCCACCAAAGGCTTTGACACCATCTCCCTCCTTTTTAAACAGAGATTCATGAAGTCTCATAAGTCATATTAAAAAAAAAAAAAAAAAAAAAAGAAGCTTTCTGCCAAATTGCTGATACTTCACTTTTTGGGGTTTTTTCCCTCCCACCCCAGTTTCTTTTACGTCTCATCAGTTCCCTCCCTGTATTTATTTCTATTTGGTTTTCTACCTCTGGGAGCAGAGCAAGCCATCAAACCTGGATTAAACATGCCACAAAAGAATTCAAGCCTTGACATGGCCAAAATATTGGTTTCCAATGAAACAAAACAAAAGACCAGGGTGAAGTAACTATTTCAGCAGCTTGTGCAGCCATGTAAATAGATGTTGCCAAGGGAGACTGAAGAGAGATAAAGATCCACCACCCCTCCAGAGCCCACAGAGGAATTGTTCAGATCCAAACTCCACTTGCCAGCAGCATTCACCAGTCCAGCTCCAGCCCAAATGGTGGATGAGCCACGTTTAAAACAATAAGTGTTTCAAAAAAGGACAGCAGAGTTCAGGCTTCCCAGCTGGGCACCAGGAAGGCATTTCCTCTCGGGGCAGGTTTCATTTCCCAGCCGTGGGACATCTGCAGCCTCCTAACTGCGAGGAAGGGGCTGAGCAGACCTCAGGGCTGACCCAAGACAGCAGTGTTTGTTTTTTATGGAAATATGTATTTCTTTGGGAAAACACGTGTGTGACTGGCAAGCCCCAGACCCAGCAGGCTCCTCCCTGCAGCTGCTGCCAAGGTGGGAGCAGGCAGAGGGGGCTGGCAAGGCTGGGAGGGCAGGGATGCTCTCCCTGTGTGCCAGGGATGTGCCAGGCTGTGCCAGGGTGAGCACCAGGGGAGCTTCCCCGGAGGGTTGGTGCAATGCAGTGAGGCTGCCTGAGAGGCTGAGGAGACTCTGTCCTTGGACATGCCCAGGACAAGACGCAGCTGACCCCAAACAGCCCTGGCAGCAGCTCAGAGACCAGACCAGAGCCCTCCCAAGGCTCCTCTCAGCCAACACTTCCATCAACAGGGTGAGAAATCAGTGCAGAAAAAGACTGACCACAAAAATTCAATCAGCAGCTCCAGACAAGAGGCAGCTCTAAAACAAGTGACTTTATCCCTGTGGGTTAATTAATGCTGAACCTGATAAAGCCTAACTACACTTTTGTTTTAATGAAGAGAAGGGGCCCCTTGGCAGCCCCCCCTCCGTCCCAGGGACCCCCACACCGAGCACAAACACCGAGGAATGCAGCTCCTGGTGTAACGTGTTTGTTGTTCCGGGGCTGGACTCCTGCTGCCCGGGCTGCACTTTGCTCCAGGAACATTTCACCTGGACAGCCCTGCAGGCAGGGCAAACGCTGCTCCCAGAGGGCAGCACACGCCGTTTGTCCAGCAAACCCACGGACACACGGACTTTGTTTGTGCTCAGCCTTTCCTGCAGGTTGCCCGGGCAGGCTGTGCCAGCTTTGCCCAAATCAGAGGGGCTGTGCTGGCCTGGGGGCTTTGCTGTGTGAGGAGGGGCTGCAGAGCAATCCTGGAGAGGGTGGAGGGGCAGAGCATCCAGCAGCAGCCCAGGCTCATGAGCTCCCACTGCCCAAGAGCAAAAGCAGCTGGTTCTAGAGGAGGTCTGGGTTTGGAGGGGCTGGGGAGGAGGGAAGGGGCAGGGCTGGGTCGGGCTGTGGTGAGCAGGGACGGGCAGCCCAGCCGAAAGCTTCTTGGGAAGAAAGAAATGCAAACAGAGCCTGCAGGCACCTGTTATCCACACACTGATGACACATTGGGAAACGCTTCCTAACACATCAGATCCTTCCCAGGATTGGGGCCCGTGTGCTGAGGGGGGCACAGACCTCGAGGAGTGCAGCCCCAAAGGAGAACAAACACTGCACACACTGCCCTGGGTGAGTTTGGTGGTGCACAGCACTGTGCAGGGTTTCAAAGGCTGCCAGACCTGTGCCTCCAGCAGAGAGCAAAACACCCTCCAGGCCAGGCCAGGCCAGCAGCCGGGGCACAGAGCAGCACAAAGTCCCTCTGCAGGAGCTGGGTGCCCACCCAGCCAGGGCAGACACTGGCTTGGGTCACTGGCCCTCAACTCTGCATGAAAGCAAGCAGGATCTGGGGGCTCTGTACCTGGCTGCTTTGTTTGTTTTACAGGTACATTTTCAGAGAGTGTTTCAGGTACCCACTGAAGACAGGCTCAGCGTGGTGCCAGAAGTCCCCCTGTGAACACCTGAGCATGCAGCTGTCCAGGAGGGACCACACTGCTGGGACTTCAGTGTCCCAGCCACAAACCTGCTCTTGGCATGGTCTGCATGAGCCTGAAGCTCCTTCACAGGAGGCTGGGCTCCCCCAGCACACCAGCAGAGCTGTTTCTGTGGCTCAGCTGCCACGAGCACTAAGCTGCCGTGCCTTGCCCGTGCACTGGAGCCCTTCTGGAACCCAGGTCTAACCCAGGGACCTCACGGGACACAGCACAGAGGTGCCTCACCTCTGGATTCCTGCCCAGGAGTTTGATGCAAGCCTGGAAAGACTTCATTTCCAAGGTGAAATTGGCATCATCTGCAGTCATTCCAGCCAGGGATCTCCTCCCACCCAGGCGCCCTCCCAAGGTAAAGCTGTCCCAGTTAGCACCAACAGATCCAATTCAGCATAAATTGTCTGATTGTTTACATAATATGGGGCTTATCTCTTACTGTACAAACAGAGAAAGCAGGGCAAAATAACATGTCTCTCTACTCCCCTCCTATCTTAAAAGGACAAACCAACCAGAAATTCTGGACACACCAAAAAAAAAAAAAAAAAAAAAATCAAGATACTCTGGACTGAAACAAATTGTGAAAACAGGTCTGCAGGTCAGGGTGCCCTGGGAGGGGCACTGGCTGTGTGTGTTGGGGCACTCATCCCCTCCACAAAGTGGCTCTTATAACCACCCTCATTTGTCTCAACAGAGCAGCAAAGCAGCTGCTGTGCTGCTGCAGGTGAGGGGGCTCTGCTGCCCTGCTTGGCTCTGGAGGTCACAGAGCAGCCAGACCCTGCTGAATGGCAGCTGTGCCAGTGCCACCCATCCCCAGCACTGGGGAGCTGCTCCCAGAGCTCACATACCATTTCTGTGTGCACATATTTAACAAGAAACCCTTTTAGTCCCTGCAGACAGCTCTCCCCGTGGAGCTCTGAGCTGGCTTCCACAGGAAACTTTCCCAGCAGAAATATCCAGGGGGAAGCAGCTTTGCTGACCCTTTTGCAGACTGGGGCAGATGGGAACCACTCTCAGGGATGGCCCAAACCCTCCTGGCAGCTCAAATCCAGGCAGGAACAGAGCCCCAGAGCCCAAAGGCTGGGACCTGTCTGCATGCACAGAAGCAGGGCAGGAAGGAATCACAGAAAATAATAGATGAGCAAGACTTCAGCCCTGCTGGTCTCCATCATCCTGCTGATCATCCCCACCTCCCTGAAACGGGGCTGACTCAGAGCCTCCCCATCCCCAGGCAGAGACAGCCCCAACACCCACCTCCACACAGCAACACTCTCCATCAGGGCCAGGAAAATCCCTTCCTCCTGCTCCCCACGCAACTCCCAGCCAGGGCTTCTGCCCCTGCCCTGATCCCAGGGCCTGCCCACCCTCCAGGTGCCCCTCATCCACCCCTCCTGCCTGGCTCTGCCCCACTGCCCCAGCTGCGGTGGGTTATCCTGGCAGCAGAGGGGATGGAGAGGGGAGCAGGCAGCCCCCCTTCCCTGGACATTGGGAACACAGGGCTAGGCAGGGCTGTGAACAGCGCGGGGCGTTCAGCCGTACGAACAGCTATGAACCACGCTCTCCCGAGTCCTGCTTGGAAAACTTCGAGCATCCTTGTTCTCGCCCAGCCTGGCTGTGGATGTGCCCGTACATGCTCCCCACCCTGCTCTCATCCCTGGCTACGGGAAACCCGGCTGAGCCGTCCCGTGCCTCCGGGAGCCGAGCCCCTTTCCCGGGACAGCCCTGCCAAGAGGCTCCTTCGCTCGCCATCTCGTGGTGGCACTAGGCAGCCTGCCACGGCCCGCATCCCGCATCCCGTGTCCCGAATCCCATATCCCGAATCCTGCATCCCGCATCCCGCATCCCATACCCTGAATCCCACATCCCATATCCTGCATCCCATATCCTGCATCCCACATCCCACAGCCCCTGCAGGGCCCCAGAGTGTGCTGGGGGTGGGTAGGGGCTGGGCCACACCCATGTCACCACCGTGCCACCATCAGCACCGGGCCCTGCTCCATCCCCCAGACGCGATCTGAAGTCCGAGGCAGCCCCGTGGTGTCAGTGAGTTACACCAGTGAGTTACACCCGTGTGTAACCCAGGTGTAGATTTGGCCCTGCAGAGTCACTCACTCACAGGGCTCAGTCCTACCCCGGGAATTTCCCCCAACTCCCATGGGAGGGGCACCAGGGGTTAACGCACATGGGGCCATGATGTGTTGGACGTGCAGATATTTCATGTTCCCAGACTTGTGACAGACTGTAAAGGTTTGGCTCCTCACAGCCCCAGCACACCAGGACTGGGCTACCCACCCTAAGGCACCCCAAAATTGCTGTACATGTCACAGCCCAGGCACTCTGTGAGCACCAGGGAGTGGGAAGGAAGTGCCAGGAGAGCTGTCTGTGACAGGGACACCAGGGCAGCTTGGCACTGGCACAGCTTTGCAGGATCCAGAGAAGAGCTGAAGAGCCCCAAGGCAAAGGTCCCATCTCCAACCCTTTAAAACGCTTCTTGCCATGGAGCCACTGCAGAACCCAGAACTGTCCCTCCACCCTGTGCAGCCAGGCTGCAGGCTGAGCTCTGCCATGGTGTCACCCTGCACACACCACTGCTGTGCACACACTCAAATTTCACCCTCAGCCAAATGGGTTTCTTTAAAGAGACCAGGGAAATTTGCCCCAGGAAGAGCAGATGCCTGGAAGCCCTTCCAGACCTGGATACCAAAGCAATGGCTTCTGCCAGGTGCCCTCGTGCCGATTCCTCCAGGACCTGCAGTGCCACCCCAGCCCCCCCAGTCCCCCACCAGGCTTCCCTTTTTCTGGTTTTCCCCTCTAATTTGGGTAGAACAGCACAAAAGGAGCAATTTTGCTCCCCACCCCCTTTCCATCCTCCCTCCTCCCCTGTCTGGCAGGTCTGTGTTATTATTAAGACACTTGAGATTATGGTTGTCTGGAAGTCGAAGAATGACAGGAAAGAACCAGATGCCATCCACTGATAAATTACCAGGGCATTATGCAGAGGCAGCTGTACCATATAAAAGCTGGGTTTTTATACCAGGCCATGATTTTCCATGTGGCATCGTATGGTTCCAGCATCTGGGCGTCACCCTCCGTGCCTCCCATATATCTTGCTGAGCACTGTCATTATGATAATGAAGAAATTGCAGCAGACGTTAATTGTGGCTCCTGCTGGCTATTGAGAGAACTTGAAGGTATCAGAGGGGGCTGCCAGGGCCTCTCTCACCTCACAGGGGGTTTCTCCGCTGTGTTGGCAGTGGGCAAGAGGAATTTGGATGGCTCTGAGTGCTGTGAGCAGCATCCAAGTCCTCCAGGGGCTGGACCTGATCAGGACTGGCTGGTGCTGGTCACTATGGTGAGATGAAGTCTTAGGTCCTTGTACAGCTCCCCCTGCAGAGATTTGTAAATTCACTTCCCCCCCTTGGTTTCCTCATTATTAGCACAGAGCAGCCATGGGCTGTGATAAAGGATGGTTGGCACAAGGGCAGAACTATTTGAGCCTCTGGTTTGCTGCCCCATTGCTCAATTCTCAGCTGGCAGAGCTGTTCCACAGGTGGTCCAGCCCTGGGTGTGGGGACAGGGACACTCAGACAACCCCTCACACCCTGGGGTGAGTCACAGTGATATCTCACAATGCTCTCTCTGGGGGATGGTTTTGGTGCCTCAGGAATCCACCACAGGTATGTCCTGGAAGTGGGATGAGGATGGGCAGAATTGCTGCCCTGTGAGTCACGCTGGGAAACCTCTGTCAGACAGAAACCTTCCTGCTCCAGCCTTCCTGCTCCAGCCTTCCTGCTCCAACCCTCCTGCTCCAGCCTTCCTGCTCCAGCCTTCCTGCTCCAGCCTTCCTGCTCCAGCCTTCCTGCTCCAACCCTCCTGCTCCAACCTTCCTGCTCCAGCCTTCCTGCTCCAACCTTCCTGCTCCAACCCTCCTGCTCCAGCCTTCCTGCTCCAACCCTCCTGCTCCAACCCTCCTGCTCCAACCCTCCTGCTCCAACCTTCCTGCTCCAGCCTTCCTGCTCCAGCCTTCCTGCTCCAGCCTTCCTGCAATCTTGCTCAACTGCCTGTGGCAACAAAAGCCTCGTACCCACCAAAGAGAAGCAGCCCCTGCATCTCAGAGCCAGGGGCTGGATCAGAACAGCCTAAAAGTCTTCCCCCAGAACTCCACCAAAGCTTTTATGAGTTCCCAAAGCCCACAAAAGCAGGTACCCCCACTTTCCCCTTCCTGACCCCTGCCAGACACTGGTTTCTTTCTGAACAGCTCTGTAAAGACACAGGTGGGACTGATGCTCTGCCAGGGCATTGATGGTCAGACCAGCTCGGGAATTCCTCCTGTTTCCTTTCCAGCTCTCTGCTGAGGAGCAGGAGCTGGCAGCAGTGTGTGCCTGTCCCTGTGCCTCCTGCTTGAGCCCCAGAGTGTCCCAGGGCTCCTCTGGCATCCCTGGGATGTCACTGCCAGCTGGGAGAGCTGGCCTGTCCTGGGCAGCTGCAGAGCTGACTTGGGAAATGAGCTCATTCCACCCCCAGCACTCACCCTGGCCTGTGGCTTCACCAACCCCCCCTGCAGCTGGGGGGCTCCTCTGAACCCTCGTGCCAGGGAAGAGCAAGGCAGCAGCCAGGCACACCAACACAGCACCGAGCCTCTCCCTGTCCCAGGGCAGCACTGGCAGCACTAACGTGGCTTTTTCCCCAGTGGGCAGTGGAAAACAGGAGGGGTAAATGTGGATGGCTGCAGCTTCAATGGAAAACTCATTTGGGAGCCTGTGCCGGGTCGTCGAGCTGTCCCACGAGATGCAGCGTGCCAGACTTCAACAGAAACACAGAATTAATTGTGATCCAAGAGGTGCAGTGAGATTCTCAGGAAAGGGACAGAGGAATGTCCTGTGCTGATGCTGCTGACACTGCCAGACAGCGAGGAGGGCGAGCTCCAGCAAGAGGGTGCTTTGTTCACTCGGCTCAAAACATTTGATATCACACTGAAACAAAGAAGTGTTTGTTGGGATCAAACGGCATTTGTGCCAGCTCTTGTCCAGCCTCCAGCTCCCAGGAAAGAAAAGAACTGAGATGACCACTGGGCATTAAAGGAGAGCTGGAGCAGGACCCGCGGGGACGCTGGCACAGGGCTGGCACTGTCGCAGCCTGCCGGGGCAGTGTGTCACTGCTCAGGAGCCACCATCAGCGGCGGAGCCCCGGCTGGGATCGGGGCGGGGACAGCAGGGTCTGAGCCTCCAGTCCTGTCCTGCCCCGCACGCTGCAGGTGCCACAGGGTGGTCTCCAGTGGCAGCTCCTGCCTCTGGGCTGGATCCAGGGATCCAGGGATCCGTCCCAGGGAGGGCTCTCAAGGAACTTTCTCTGAAGTTCCCTCTTTGCTTTGGGTGTCAGTGGGCTCCTGCCAGAAAGGCATCAATCTGAAATGGGCAATTCTAGGGATGTTCAGCTTTAAAATCTCCCCTACCCATCAGAAAATAGAAAAGGCATCTCCTCACTTGGGTGTCCCTGTCCCCAGAGAGGAGCCCTGGCAGGGAGAGAAGCAATGTGCCACCCTTGGAGCACCAGAGCAGCAGCTGTGGGGTCACCCACGGTGTCCAGAACTGCCCGTGTGCCCTGCATGGTTTGAGATGCACAGCAGCCCCACAGGCTCCCAGAGAAGCCACGGGCACAGGGCAGTGCCAGGGCACAGGGCAGTGCCAGGGCACAGGGCAGTGCCAGGGCAGCCCCTCCTGGGCTGGCACTGCCGGGTGTGGGAGCTCGAGCCGTGCCAGGCCAGCATCCCTGCACAGAGGCTCCGTTCTGGCAGTGCCAGGAGCTGCCCCCATTGCCCCTCGTGTGGGGCAGGCACACCCAGCTGCCCCCCATGGAGACCCCACCTTGCAGGCACAGTGGCACGGGCTCCTCCTCGTTCCTGGCAGATGCCCTCTGCAGAAAGGAAAAGCCTGGGGAGCCGGGTGAATTTCCTACAGAGGGGGGGAAAAAATAAATAATAAAAATAAAAAAGATAAAGAAAAAAAGGAAAAGAAGAAAGAGGGAGGCAGCCCATGGCAGCTCACTCTGCCTGGCACCTGTGTCCCAGGGCAGGCGTCCAAGAGCCGGAGCAGGCGCGGTGCCACGGCAGCAGATGGGCACCCAGGCAGAGCCCCGGGCCCCAGCCCTGCACACCAGGGAGGGGACGGCTGTTTAGGGCAAATTTCCCAGCTGAGAATGTCAAAACAGCTGCCAGTCTGGAGTTTATACACCTATAATTAAGGGGGTATGTGATCTCTAATCCAGCTCAAACGGAGCTGGATTAATTGGCGGACCTAAAAATAGCATTGGTGACCATGTAAGGCAAGCTTTTGTGTGAGGTTTAAATTAGGAAAGTGGGCTCTGGCTGTTTGCAGTGAGCTGGGAGAGACAGAGGCATCCAGACAGCCTGCGAGGGCCTGATCCTGCTGAGGGACAGGGCGAGGCTGCAGCACACTGAGCTCCCCAGAGGAACAGCCCGCAGCCAGGGCAAGGAGCCAGGGCAGCACCTGAGTCCCAGGGATGTGTGTCCTGGAGAGAGGGACACTGCTCTGCTCAGAGTGACCCCTTGACAGCCTCAGGCAGAGCTCCTCTGTTCTCCTCCCCACACACCCAAGACCCAACTGGTCCCCACCTCACCCTGTCACTTCATCATGAGATGTCCACAGCAAGTTTGCTCCCTCTGTTTGTGCTTTGCCTGGTGGAAAGGGACTTTCTGAGTTACTGGAGCCACCTCCACTTTCCCACACTGCTCCTGGCCAGCTTTGCACCACCAGGATGGCAGCAGAACACCTTGACTTGTGCTCTGTGACCTGCTCCCCTTCTCCAACGCTCCTCTACCCACAGCCAGACTGCAGGGGGAAATCGCTGTTAATTTTTGTTTAATTATCTGCAGTGGCACAAATAACTAACAGCATTGATTTGAACTTGGCACACAAAGGAAGGTTCCAAATGGCAAAGCATATTATGAGATCGAATTATTAAACCTAGCTAATGAGAAAAATAATGATGTGATGCCAAGCTATAAAAGGTTAGACTTTAAAGTTGTCACAGTTCATGAGCAAGAAAGATTTAATCACATTCTTAATCAAATATTTATATGATAATGTGTTTTAATCAGAATAATAACAATTAATTTGGGAAGGAATATATCGTACACTTCCTGTTTGTGCTTTACAGAGGTTTTTGGCGGTGAGGTTACAGAGCACATATTTCCTTACTCAACAATAATTCCATCCCAGCTGTCTGTGATGGGGACAGGCTTGTGGAACAGAGACCAGGAGCTGTGGGTGCCCTGCTGGGGCTGGGCAGAGCAGAACCACGCCGAGCCCGGGCCCCTCGCTCTGCCTTTGGAGCTTTTACTCTTCACCAATGATTTAACTGCTACCTCTCTCCCTCTGAGTCCTGCCAAATCTCCTGGCTCCCCTTGGCAGCTGATGCTATTGCCATGATTTCCAGCTGTGCAAGAAGCTGAAATGGCTGCTGTGCTGGAGGAGGATCCTCTCCTTGCTCTCCTTCCCTTCTGGGCAGGACAGCAAAGGGACATTGTCAGACCTGTCCCACTCCTGCCCTGCCTGGCAGAGCTCAGGGCTGCAGCTGGCTGCTGAGCAGTGAGTTCTGCTCTGGGCTTTTGGTCTGGTGTGTTAAAGTTATAAAAATGTGCAGCTTAAAGCAGCAACAGGGCTTGATTCTGAGTGCTGCAAAGAGGGGAGGTGGCTGTCCTGCTCACCCCTGCTGAGACAACGACGTGTGAACATCACAGGGGGCTGAAGAGGTTGGACAGGATGTTTAAATCTGCCAGCTTGATGAAAAGGAAATATTTTAGACCTTTCCCAAAAACTCAGAATGAAGTTGGTTTGGAATTGAAAGCAGCCTGGAGGACACGGTGCTGCAGGAGCTCCTCAGCATCACAGGGACACAGCAGCCCTGGAGCCACCTGGGAATTCCATCCAAATCCATCCAAAACCCCTGGGAATTCCATCCAGAGCATCCAGGAATTCCATCCAAATCCATCCAAAACCCCTGGGAATTCCATCCAGAGCATCATGCCCCTGTCCCAGCACCTGACCTATCTCCTTGGCACACCCCTCATCCTGCCACAGCCAGGGCTCTCCCTCCTCCTCCTCGCAGCCCTGGGCCGGGTGGGTGTCTCTACACTTCTCTCTCTCTCTCACTTTTTAACACTTCATCAGAAGCTGGAATTTTATATATATATTTTTTTGAGTGCTAAATTTGCTGTTTCTGTTGGAGTCGAGATGAAAAGTTTTCACTGAACCACCTCTGATTGGAATCACTTCTGTTTGGCCAGATGTTTCCTAATTACTTATCTGTCAAAACTTTTATTTTTTTTTTTTAATGCACAGACATTTCCTCTAAGTGAGAAAAAGCGTAAGGCTCTTGTTTAGTGTCTTTGCCCGAGTGAAATAAGCCAGGCTAAGCTTCATCATCAAGGCTGGATTTTATGCTTGAACATGCAATTTAACATCAAAAGCTTGATCTTTTTTATTATTCAGTGTTGCCTTTTTAGACCAACTTCAGCAGGAGCCAAATGGCACATCCTAACTTGGGATTTAAAACTTTTATTTTTTAAAGCTAGGTCTGAGTCATGCAGCTTTCTCCTGAGCCTGAGATGGTTTCATGTAATAACTCAGGGCCAGAATCTGCCACGATTACTCACGTCAGTGAAGGCTTCCTCACATGAGCAATCTGATTGAACAGGTGCTCCTTGGGGTGAGCAATGATTACAGAATCAGGCCTCATCCTTCTCCCTTCACACAAATATTTTTTGCTGCTTTGAGTCAGTTGCTGGGTCCTGCAAGGATGTCCTGTCACTGTGCAGAAATTTGGGGGTAGAAAGACAAAGGAGGAAACCTTGAAGACTTGAATTCCCAGCACTGACCTTGGTCCAGCAGGGATCCTGATCCGATCTAAGGAGGCAGAGTCTTTTTAAGGCAGTCATTCAAGGCATTCAGCATTGAGTTGCCATTGGGCTGCTGTCAGAAATCTTTTATTTTGGATAAAGGTGCAGAGGATCCCGAGTTAGTGCAGGAAGAAAACCAGGACTGAGCCTGAATGGCTCCATGGGTGCTTTAAAGGCTTTGTTGTGTCCCTCTCTGTGAAGAGAAAACAAATAGCCAACACCTTTCAAAGTGAATAATACACCAATACACCAGAAGGGGACCGAATAACCCAAAAATAAATCCATATAACAATTTTTCAAAAGCTTTAAATGTCTTCAAAGCCAAGTAGCATTCTTTAATGAAAGCAGGATCAAGCCAGAAAAGCTTTAGGAGTTTAAAGTTATTTGATAGCTAGTTATTTTCCTTCAAAAGAGACTAAGTAAACCTCTGCCTGTAGCCTTCATCACTCCACCAGAAATGCTTTGTCAGGGTATTTGTGACAAATTAATTATAGCGATAGAAAATCTCAGTAGAAATGAATATTCAAAAAGATTTTTTTTATTATTCTGTTGACTTCAGGGAATGCTCTCCTCTTTCTAAAGCTGTGTGTTTTCCTCATTAGCTCTCCCCCTCCCCCAGTTCTTTTCAGAAACTTTCAGAAGTGATTAGAAATGGTTTTATTTTCAGCTCGCCTGGGGAATGGCATTTGCAGTGGAACAAACCACTGATGCTGGAGTCTTGCTGGCAACAAGAAGTGGCCCATCAGCAAACTTTCCAGAGAAAACATCCTGAAATTACCATCCCAGTCCTGAGCACCTGGCACTAGCACACAGCGAGATGCTGAGTGGGGCTGGCCCACGAAGCCTCAGTGCTGCAGGAGTTTGTCCTGACAGCAGCTCCATCCTCAGAGGGTCCTGGCCTGACCCTGCAAACAAGGAGCAGAGCTGGGGCAGACCCAAGGTGGCTCCAGGGTGGCTCTCACTCCTGCAAGGGCTCTGGCAAAGCAGGGAGCTCCTCATCTCTTGCTCTTGTCATCTGTAAATTGCAGAGCTTTCTTGTCTTAGGCTACAGGCACTTCAAGGAGCAAAATTCCCATTTGTGCATCTCATTAAGACTGAGGAAAGCAGGAGGCCACTGCCATCCATCACCCCCCACAGCTCCAGGTCATCTCCAAGCCTCTGTCCCCTGGGTGCTCTGGTCCTGTCCCCATGCTTACCCCACTTGGTCCTGCACACAGCACTGAAATATTGGGCTGCAGGTCCTGGAGTCTCTTCTTGAAAGGTAGTTTTGGGCTGACAATAAAAAGAAATAAATGTAAATAAAGCTGTCCCAAGCTGTGACTGCCTGACCCCATTCAGGAAGCTCCCACGACCAATGTCCCACATGGAGCCACATTTCTGGCTCTGCTACAGGAACTGGGCAGAAAAAAATCCTCCCCTCCATCCTCACTTCCCCCTGACAACTCAATTAACAAGCTGCCTCATTAGTATCCTATACTTAATTAACAAGTTGAATTAATAAGTAGCCTGGGTTGCTTAATTAATAATTAATTAATCCTTGGTTAATAAGGACAACAGAAACTGGTTCATAAGGGAATGATTCAATAGCTTACAGTGAATGAGGATCCAAGGGGAAGGTGGTGAATGGCTGCAGGGAGCTGGACCCCACTCTGACACCCAGAGCACCTCCCTGGGTGCAGCTGTGGGCTGTCCCCTTCCCAGCCCTTGCCTGTCTCCTCCTGCCCCAAACCCAGGCTGGAAGGGACCAAGGTTCTCATTGGGTTCTTGCTTGCAGCAGTGATGCTCTGCAGAGGTGCTGCTCCCTGGTTCCCCAGGCCAGCTGGAGCTGGGGTCAGCGTCTCACCTGGCAATGCAAGAGGGGGGGGTGTTACCTGAAACCAGCAATAAAAAAGGAAATGTCCCCAAAACACAACCCAAAGCATCCCTGCCCTGCCCTGGGACAGTATTTTCCAGGGAAGGATGCTGAATGTATTTCAGTTTTCAAGATTAATCCTGCTCCAACCAAAATTTGCTGGGGCTGGGTGAGACCTGCCTGAGCCCTTGGCCAGGGCCCTGGTCCCAGGAGGAAATGCTGTTCCTGGGGCTCAGGCAGTGCTCAGCTCACACCCAACTCAACATGTTGCCCACATTTGACAACATATATTTGGCAATTTTCACTAGGAAAGCATGAAGAATTATGTTGATGTTCCCTTCTCATCTTGATACAGCAGGTGTCTTGTTTCCATATGAATGATCTCAAGGTGTACATACATATATATCCATATATTAAAAACACTCCTATTATCATATAACATTTCAAATTCAGCTAAATAGAAGCAGCTGATTTTTCCTGATGGTATTGATTTGAAATTCTCCATCCACAGCCTATTTTGGAATCCCAAACAAAAGAAAAAGGAGAGTTATTTCCCACACAACAGATGCAGTGCACCAATCTCTTGCAAAATGACTTTTGAGTTCATTGTTGCTTTTGGTGACTTCTGTTCATGACTGGTTTCAAGGAAGTTATTGAGCGTGGCAACAAACCAGGTTTGCAGACAGATAATTACTATTATTTTCAATTATAATGCTGTCATCTCCAATCCAAGTGTTTCAAGACTGGGAAATACAAACATTATTGCCACGTTGATAATTTATGTTGTTGGTTTATTCCAAGAACGACAATTAATGGTGCTCAGTTTTGTTCCCAAATTTGTTGGACAACCTGAAATGAAACACAACATAAATTTGTTAGTAACAATCACAGTAAGGAGGGGGCTGGGGAAGGAAGGTATTTATTGATGAAACACTCCAGACACAGAATCTATAAGCAAAATCAAACTGGAAATTCAGTTTCCTTGTAGAAAGTTGTGAGATGTTATTGCACTGCTTTGTACAGTGGAAATCAGCGCTTCTCACACCTCTTATTTAGGTTTTTTTGTATCTGGTTTCTCAATTATTTTCCCCAATGTGCTTCATGCAACCAGGATGTGGTGCCTGAATGCCCCTCATCACTTTTAGGACAAGTGAGGGATGGGTGAAGCTTCTTGCTCAAGGCTCCCAGCAGGCCAGTGGCAAAGCAGAAGTGCAGCACATCCAGCAGAACATTTCTCTGGGGGATCCCTCTCTGTGTCTGCACAGCCCACAGGGCTCCTGCCCCTCTCCTGCAGATCCCAGCAAGGGCTGGGTGGGATTTGTGCCTTGGCCAAGCTTCAGCTCTTTTACACACCAAGCAAGAAAGGATGGGAAGAGAGAAGAGAAGGAAAGCACAGTTGGCTTCGTTCCCCCTGGGCTCCAAACAATGAACTGAACTAATTGAGGTCAAGGACTGCTGGAGTGGGCAGCATGGTCACAGTCTGGGAACAAAAGCCTGCTCCCAAATGCTTCCCACAGTCAGTGCTGCAGGAACTACTTGGAAAGGTTTTCAAAGGATTCACCCGTTGCTGAGTCTGCTCCCTGGCATGGGAGTTCCCACTGTGTTGTCTGCACAATCCACTCCATTCCTCCACTTGCTTCACCTGCTTTTTGTTACATTCCAACTGTGGGCTGCTGGCTTTGCCACCTGGATGGCATTGGGGGAGGTTTTGGCTTATCTCAGGTAGTCCAAAATCCAGCAGTGGTTACCCTCAAGGCAACTTAATATTTTCTGTCTTGCAGCAGAGATTTCCATTTCCTACCACCCTCACCCTGAATTTTGCCTTTATTTATGCAGCAGTGATTACAGATTTGGGAAAAAGCTTCAGTCAGAGAAGGCACAAACTAGAGAAACACACCTGAGCAGCTGGGAGCTGCAGACAGAACTATCAATTCCTGTCCAGGGCAAACTGTGTTTGCTCATCCCAAACAAACCCATGTGCATCGCCATGCCGAGGGCTCTGGCTCCTGGTCTGGAGCACAATGGACCTCACTGATTCACACACCTCTGAGGTGCCTCTCCAGGAGCCTGGGCTTGCTGGTTACAGACTCAAACTTAGCTCCAAAGAACCAGCAGGAAACTTTGCAGAGCCCTGAGCCTCCTGGCTGGTGGTGTCCCATGAGAATGATCACAGCATCCTCCCCCGTGAGGCTGCAGTTGCTGATTCCAAGGCTCCTGATTTTGGATCAGACATGGTGTGTTTTACCCAAACTTAACCTCCCACAGGTGCAGCAGAGCATGTGATGAAGCCTGTGACTGATTTTTAACCTTCCTGTTCTGTCTTGACACATTTTCCCCTTCCCCCCACCCCTATTTTTCATTAAATCCAGGCCAGCAAGGAGGGAGGGAGAGTTCAGTGCATCTGTTCATCACTAACATTGACAAACAACACGTAAAAGCTTTGCTAACCTGAAAAGTATTGGCATATCTAACCAAAACCCACTTGATTTCCCCTGGAAAGCAAAAACTGTGAGAGGCCATTACTAGCAGGTTGCCCTTGCATGGGAAGTAATTGAATCTGGAAATGGGAAATATGAGGCAGGAGAGGTTGGCTGTCATTTTACAAAAACAATTAAATGCATGAAATGTGTCTTAATGATATAATTAAGGCAAAATTCCAATCCTCCATTAGTGGTGGCATTAATTATTGCAAGCACATTACATTCAATATCACTGGAATGATGAAATCCTTTGTTATACAGCTTTATTAACAAACAAATAAATAAATAAAACCTGATTATCTACTCCTCAACAGATGCTGTGATGCAAAATTACTTTTGAACAGACCTTGATTAGTTTTGCCTGTTAAGGCTGATGGTAACAGAGGCCAAAGCACCCCAGAGAAACTCCTGTAAAGCACTGCTGGGACCCATTGTGGGTGTTACTGGAGCAGGCAAAATTGATTAATACCATCCCACTGACCCCACAGCTCCCCTAAAACACCTCCAATTACCCAGCAGCTGTGTGCAGGACCTGCTCCTCACCCTCCTGAAGTGCCTGAAATCTGCTGTCCCCCCCAGGACCTGGTTTGCAGCAGGGCAAGATCTCACCTGCCTCTGACACCAAGCAGTGAATCACAGCCTTTGGGTTTCACAACTGATTTTACACTCACTCCTCTCCTCTGCTCCCACTCCCTGGGGCTGGCAGCTCCCCAGGAGCGTCCTGGGCTTTGAGGCACTTGGTTTGGCAGAGCAGAGCCAAGGGCTGCAGAGCCAAGTCCCTCCTGCCTCCATCCATCAGCTGCCAAAAGGCTCCTGGAAGTTGCTCAAAACTGTTTTATGTATGGGGACAAGTGGGATTGCTGATCTCAGAGGTGTGAAGGTATAAAATACACCTTTCCAAAGGAGGAAGGCATCAGTAACATTCCCTCATCATACATGTTTGCAATTATGAGCAAGTTTATTAGACATGGAAGCCTGTTTATATTGTTTTTCAGTGTTTAATCCAACACAAGGAACAAAAATTGGAGAAATTAGCCCCCTCCAGCCAGCCACGTGAGTCCTAGGTGATATCTGCCAGAGGACAAGCAAACACATCAGTTGAGTGATTATGTGGATACCTGCTGAAAGAGGGGGATTTTCAATTATGCATGGTTGAATTTCTACATGTACAATTCCCGTTATACAGGGGAAAATCAATTAGTGAGAGTCATTTGTTTCTGAACACACTGATTGGAGAGAAACATTAGTTCAGAAACATTAATTTCTGGACAAATGTTTACAATTAAAAGGCAATTTTGATCCCACTCGAGTTCTAGCCTGTCACCCTGTGTCTCAGCCAGATCTGGAGAAGAAATTACACTGCCCAGGGAAGGCAGGTCGGGGATCACAGTGCTGGAAGTGTCACCATGTGCAGCTGAACCTTGGTCCCCAAGCCATGGGCAAGTCCTGGGCTAGCAGGGACCAGGCGGGGACGGAGAACAGCGGGATGTGCACCCCTGTTCAGGCAGGGATTTTCCTGTGTGAGGCTGCTAATGCAGCATTTCTTTAAAAGCAGCCTGCCCCTGTGCTGGATGACATTTGTCCCACTGGCCCAAGGCCCAAAGCTGGAGCAGAAGCTGAGGACCAGGGCAGAGAGCAGCAGGAGCCGAGCCTGGGGTGCCAAACTCCCACACGCAGAAACAGCGACTTTGGCTGCGCTTTTGCCCACACAGGGAAGTGAAAGCCAGAGCAGAAAGGGAAAGCCACTGCCTTTTCCCATAAACCAGAACCTTTGCAGAAGAGATAAAGCCCATTTTCCAAGCTGACATTTGGTTCCAGCAATTACTCACAAGTAGTTACATTTGCTCGTGACTCAGTCCCAGATCTCGGTTCTGAGCTGAAACCTCACTGAGGACTTGGGCATGTTCTGATGAATGGGGAGAGCTGAGTAAACCTGAACGCATTTTTTTGAGTTAGTCTGCTTCCTTAAAGCCTTACCTCATAGCAGCCTTTTCTACAGCATGAGGAATCTCAGTTACATTCCTTGGTCCTGGTCCTGCCCCTTTGCTCTCTGGCACAGCTACTCAAACACCACACACCCCAAAATGGGTTTCTTTTGAAGCATTGCCAGGCTGTGGGCACCACATCCTCCTGCAGAGGGAAGGAACAAGCGTGCTGGAGGTGCCTCACCTTCCTTGAGATCCACTGCACATAAAGCACCTGCCTGCATCACCTTCCAGAGGGGTTTTCTGCAATCAAAGTTGCTCTTCTGCCACAGGTTACTCATCAGATCTGAATTCTCAGCAGCAGGGTGGAAGTGCATCCAGGCCCTGAGCAAATACACAGAAATTGTTCATATAAATAGCTTATTTGGGCATTTACAGTAAAACCTGGCCTGGAGAAAGTAAATAGAGTTCCAGTTCCATGCCACTCATACAGCATTACTGTAAATAGTTGGTATTTTTTCCTTCAAGCGCAGGAATTGTGCACCCAGCTGACCTTGCACTGGCACAGGAGGGAAGGAAGCGTTCCAGACCTCCTGTTTGTAAAGCAATAAAACATAACAGGGCTCAGAGATCAGAGGGAAAATAAACAGATCCTCTCACTCAACCTCCTCCAACTCCCCCTATTTTCCCCTCCACAGCTTATATTTAGCTCAGGCTCCTCCATGCCCACAGAAGGGCTGCCCTGGGAGCAGGGAGGGAGAGCACCAGGGCCAGGCTCTTGGAAAAACTCAGGCTTTCCTCCTCAGAAAGGAAAATCAACAGACCTGTTCAGCAGAGCAGAGAGAAACAGCTCTCAAGAGAAAAATAGAGGTGAGATAGGCAGTGGGACCCATCAGGGTCATTCAACATTTGTTTGTTAACCTGGTTCTGCTCACCTGAACCTTGCAGAGCCTGGGTTTGAGATTCAAGGGAAAAAAAAACAAATCTGTGTTTGCACATTAATAAATTGTCTGGAACAAAGCTGTGAGTGAAGCCCATCATCTTCCCTGGGAAAGCCCCTGGTGTGCACTGACCCCAAGTTAAACCTAACCCAGCTCCTCCTCACACTCACAGCAGCTCTGCTGGTCACCCCAGACCTGCAGAGACCCTCCCCAAACACCACCAAGCACCAAAACACCCCCAGAAGGGGTTGGACCCTCCCCAAAACACCCAGAAGGGGTTGGTCTTGCAGGACTGGGTGCTTGCAGGACTATTTTAGAGCTGGAGTGTTTTTGGGTGTTTAATTCCCACCTTAATGGGCCCAAAGAGCAGAAATCAGTGAAGACCTCGTGCAGAAGGGCAGCTGGCTGCTCTGCTCCTGGAGATGTGGGTTCAGTGGTGCTGGCTTGGAGCAGCAGCTGTGGCCAAGCCCATTCCCTGCTGGGAACACAGAGCTGCAAACTGGGAATTCCCAGTGTGACCCTCAGCCAGACCCTGGGTCAGGTGTGCCCATCCTAAAGACCTTCAAACAGCTCCTGTGGGGTGAGGAGGAACAACAGGACACCTGTGGCACGCTGCCAGGGCAGCAAAGGCCAGCTCCTCTCTCCTTTCTGTGCCTGAGCAGCAGCGAGGCCCCAGCAGGAGGGACAGGGGGGGATCCTGCTGCTGCTGCTGCTGCCTGGACAGGGATGCACAGAGGTGTTTTATGCTCCCATCTCCAGCCTCTCTGTTTTTAAAGCCAGGCTGCTTATTAGCAATGCACAACAGCACCGAGCAATAACTTTGTACTGCAGTTACTCTCTTAATCAAATGCAGCTTCACAGAGCCACGCTGATCTAATTGTTCAGTGTCCAGGTTCCCTGCCTTTGCAGAGATAAATACTCTGAGGAGCTGCATTTTGACTGGCATCCAAAACTCACCACTGGCTGCTGTGATTGTGATTTATTGCTGCTGATAACAATCAATCCCGAGGCAACCACATGCATTTGAAGTGATTCAGGACTGAGCAAGGGGGGAACGAGCCCCCACAGGGAGCTCACAACTGATGGATCCTGCAGTGGATGCTCTCCCCCATTTCTGCACTGCAAACCCCACTCCAAGCTCACTGCATGGAGGCTTCATGTCACCTCTCCCCTGCCAAGTGCAGGGCCATCAGTCTGCTCAGCCAAAGCTCTAAATTTCATTTATGCACCTTTCAGCCTTACCTGACAACAGGGACAAAACTCCAAAGGGGTGCAGCCACCAGCCTGACCTGCTGGGCAGCATGGGGATGATCTCCACCAGACAGCAAGCCCTGCTCACCCAGAACAGGGTCCCCAGGGGAGGAGGCAGACAGGAAGGGGGCCCTGGAGCTGCCATGATCAATGGGCTTTCAGCCACAGAGGAGAAAAAGTACACCTACAGCTCTGGCAGCGTGTGGCTCCAGGACAGCCTGAAACCCGCTTTTGTGGACCCTTAAAAATGGCTTAAATCCCAATCTCAACCCAAAAAAAAGGTGGCTGCTGTTTCAGAGGATTTATCTTTTCTTCACATCATCCAGGCAGCTTCAGAAACCTGGTCAGGAAAGACTCTGTAAAACCTCCTGTAGCTCTGACTCAGCAGAAGAGCAGAGAACCCCCCAGAGCAAACCTCCACCTTCCCTGGAGCTGCTTAAATTTGCCCCCGGGCCACGGCAAAATTGTGCCCACCTGGGCCACATCCCCCACCTGGGCCAGCTGCCCATTCCTGCCTGTCCCTGCCCAGAGCCCCTGAGTCTTCCTGCACAGTGTTCCAAGGAGAGGGGAGAGCTGTCTGCAGGGCTCCTGAGAGGGGAAAGGGGAGGGGGAATCAGTTCTGACCCCATCAGACCTTAGATGAAGGGACCCTTGGGCAGTGTGGCAGCAATTATTTCCTCTTCTCTCCTGTCTGCTCTTTACTTTTCTACTGGTACTGTTACACACCCTGTTTTATGCCAAAGCAGTGGGAATTTCTTTACTTTTTTTTTTCTTAGGGAATTGCAGCAAGTGTTTGGAGTAAATTCCCGTCAACAGCAGGATCCCTGTGAGAGCACATTGCTTTCTTAACAAATCTCAGTGAAACCCATCAGTGCAGGGAGAATCTGTTTCCAGCCACTTTACTCAGGGTTTCTACCCCTGGTCAAGGCTTTCCCTCCCTCAGTGGTGAGACAGGGCTCTGCCTGCACAGGATGGAGGAAAAAACCTCCAATAAATCAACCCAGGGAAATGCAGCTTGAGCAGGCTAAAAAGCAAGAGGCTGATGCCAGGTTTCACACCTTCCCCACCCCAAAGCACCCCAAGCCATTCCTGCCTTCCTGGGAGGGAATCACTGGTGGGAATCCCTGAGCACCAGAACTAGAGCTGGACAAGCCCCAGAGGGGTTTTGCTTCATGCCCTGAAGGCACAAACCAGATTAAACAGAGGCATGAGCCTGAGCAATGAATCATCTGCCAGGAGAGCAGGAGCAGGATGGACAGCACTCCCGAGGATGGCAGAGAGGCAGAGCTGGATCAGGATAAACAGGGAAAATGTAGAGACAAAAGAGAAAAAAAAAAAGTGCTTCTGTGAGGTTTAAATTCTCTGCAGTTGGAATTTGCACCTTCCAGCCAGTGAACCATGGAGGCCCACAAGAGCTGCAAGAAGAGCTTCAACGCTGGAAGCACAGGGAAAATCTGAACCTGATTTCTTAACTCCCATTCCACTTGCAGCACAGAAACCTGTTTAAAAATCAAAGGCTTTGCCACCTGTGGTTTCCAAAAGTCACAGAATTGTTTCTTCCATTGAGCTGAGGAAAAAAAAAACAAACCCTGACCAAACCCCAAAAATTTAAAAATAATCTTTTGCCAGTCAGTGGTGCTGCAGTGTCCCCAGATCTCCTCAACAGACAGGGAAAGGTAGCTAAGTAACAGCTACCTCTGCCCATTCCCACGCACTGCACTGGTTGAACTTGATTTTTTTTTTTATGTCATTTAAAAAAATTCCCTTTTGGAAAATGTGGTTTCAGCTGAGTTCTCTTTTTCTGTGGGAAGATGTTGGTTTCAGCTGTGATTCCAAAAATGCAATTTTGGAACAGCGATTCAAACCAAACCCTGCCCTCTCCCTGCCTCACCATGCCCGGGGCAAACTGGATGTATTCCACTTGGATATTTGTGATCCTGGGGTTGGGGCAGGGGCATTGCCTGCTCTCAGAAATTTTGTGTTTTGGCATTTCTTTGGGCATGAGTTGGTAAAGAAGGTTTGGAGCTGCTCAAGCCAGCGCTGGGGTCACAGCATTGGCACAGCCTTAAAATCATCTGACTTCCTACCACAGGGAAAAGTGTTCCAGCCAAGGCCAGCTGCTTTCCAGCACTGTATCAGCCTGGGCTGCCTTTCCAGCAGCAGTGCACAGAGGACACCAGGAATCCCACAAACAAACCTCAACCAGGAGGGGAGTGGCTCAGTTCCAGAATGGGAGCTGGAGGGGTGGGTTTGGGCTTCTCCTCCCTGGGCTGCAGTTAATCTGCTTTTATTCCTTACCAGAGATATTCTCCCAACTCACCATCGGCCTGGGGCTGTGTTGCAAATAACTGGACAGGCAGAACATCCCAGCATCCTGCTGAAGCCGACAGGAGCTCCTCATGCCCAAATCAAAGCCGAGTGTCCACCACTTGCCCAAGCTGGAGGAGCTGCTAGTCAAAGCCAGGGGCCACTTTTAACTTTTTTAACACTTTTAGCAGTGCTGCCACCCGGAACAGAGATTTGTGACCAGACAGAGAGAAGGGCTGGGGAGAGCAAGGGCTTGGGCAGAGCTAGCAGCAAACCCCAGGGATTAATGACTCAACATCCCTCAGCCCCAGGGGGAAACCCAAGGTCTGGGTGAACCTACAGGACATCCACCCTTCAGACACACAAAAGAAAACCCCCTGCAAACAGTCAAGTTTTCAATCGCTTTAATGATGTGATCACTGCAATTTGACCACAGTTTCAGAAAGGAAAAAAAAAAAAGTCACACAAATTCTCTGTGCTTAGGATTTGAGTCAATCTGTGCAGCTCTTGTTGATTGACGTCATTCAAGTTAAGACCTTCTGACCATCAGTGACGTTCTCGGCTGAAAGGCAGGACCAGGAGTGTTGGACAGAGTGGTGCAAACCAGGAATGCTTCTTCTGGGCTTGGAGCTGTGCCACCTGACCTGCTCCAAAGGAAAGAGCTGTTCATGCACCTGATCTGCTCCAGAGGAAAGAGCTGTACGTGCACACACACACATGGGGCATGCAAATGCACCAGGAACCAGCTACAGCTCCACGGGGACAGCACGGGTGGCAACACAGAGCTGGGGCCGTGCTTCGGAACGAGGAAGGGGGGAACCCACACAAATATCCAAAACTGAGCAGATTCATTTTCCAACATTCCAGAAAAAAAATAGGAAAACTGAAATTACATTGTGTTGACAAACCCTGATTTTTTCTTTTTTTTTTTCTTTTTTTTCGGGTAACAAAGCAAAAGGTGAAGGCAAATTTTCCAAAGTATTGTAAAATTTATTGTATAAGTATTGCAGCTTTTAGAATGACATATAATTGCCACTATTGGTTACTGGTACACAAGAAGCGTTTACAACAGATTTTTGTAAATTGGCATCAGAGTACATATTCATACTAAAACAGCAAAATATAGATAAGTACTGCATTGCATGTGCTGTCAATAGTTTACATAAGTTTAAATTGAACAGAACTCAGGATACAGGACTGCCTATAACAAACTCCAAAGCCAACACAATGCAACTGGAAGTTTAAGAAAATATTAATACAATGAAATGTGTCTATAAGGCAGGCAAATTAGGACTTTAATGTTGTCCTTCATGAGCTTCTATAGTACAGCAAAAATTTGAAGCGCAGTTTCTGGAAAACTTCTTTTTGTTTTGTTTTTATTTGTAGCTATGTGTTGTACACAGAAAATCTCTGAGCAGTTCAGAGACAGAAGAGATTAAAATTCATTCTGTTCTGGCCTAGCACTGTTAATGCTACACATCTGATTCAGTCTTTTCCCAATCCTTAGGAAAAACATTGGGCTTTGATTTCTTTATTTTTTTAATATAGCAGTTAGTGCAATTTTATAATTCAATACACATACAAAAGGGTGATTCTCCAGAAAGCAATTGGATTTCCTTAGACCCCACTTAAGACAGAATGAATTTTGTAACACTTATGGAAACAACACACTGGATTAGTAAAGCTGAGTCTTCAAACCGGTGTAACCAAGGGTTGTGAAGGGAACACATGTTTGACCAGTGTCAGCCCCAAATGAAACCCATCCTTCCACCCCACCAGAATCAATAAAGCCACGTTCTCATTCCAGGCCAGTGAGGTTTGGGGGCACTTTAGGGATGCTGTTTGCCGTACTGTAAGCCAAGAAACTCTGTAAGATCAACAACCCCTTTTAAAGCTAACGCGACTTAAAACTCCGAGCAAAAAGGCAGGCTAGGACATGAGGTTGCTAAGCATCAGCAATGCTTTGATTCTTCTGTATTTCTTTAAAAATAAATCACTTTTAAGGGGCCTGAATCTCTGTGCTGGCAGCTGCAGGACACTCTAGCACTGCTCTCCACTGAGCTGCACCAAGGCCAGAGGAACATCAGCAAGGGTGTGCAAAGCAAATTCCCTGCCTTGGTGGCAATTCGGGACATGGGAATGGGGAAGAAATGGACCCCGAGGCAAAAAGTAACATTAAATAGTAGTAATAATAATAATAACAACAATACAACAACAACAACAACAATAATAATAATAAAAAAGAACAGACCATTATTTCTAAACGCCCATTCAGAACTTGGAGTTGATCTGGGCCCCAGATCTGGTATCTGCACTTGAAATACACAGTTCTCGGGACTGCAAAGAGAGGGATGGACAGAAGAAAGACAAAAGATAACAGCTGAGCTCTGCTGAGGAGCTGCACCCACTGCCTGGGACCTGGGGCTCTCCCCACTGGAGCTGCAGCAGACCAGGGAAAGGTGGCAGCTTGGGGTTTGTGCATGGATGGGCTGAAAGGCATCATTTACAACAGAAATTTGGTGTTGATGAGCCACCCCATTTCACACTCATTAAGCTCCCCAAACTAGAGAAAGAGGTAAATGAAACTGGACCCAGGAACTCAACAAACTGATCACTCAAGCGCAGAGCTTGGGGTGACACTAGACAAATAAAAGCTCACACGGGGAGAGGACTGGGAAGGGAGGGAAAAAAATAGGAGGAAAAGAGAATTGGTTGAAATTTTGAGGACTTTCAAGCATGAGAGCTGGGTTCAATTGCACTGCATCTTCAGACCCTCTCCCACTCCCCCTCTGTGCCTATCCAGCCCCTGCCCACTTCCCTGACTTTTCCATGGGGTTTGGTGGCCAGGTGACACCCTGTGACAACACAATCTCATTTCTTAACAACCTCTGGTCCCCACACCACCTCTTTACTCACTGCTCAGTTTTAAACATGTGATGCATATTCCACCCAAAATCTGCTGAGGTAACCGTATTTTTTTAATAGCAAACAAAACTAGTTCAGATCACTGAACAACACCCCCCTCCCTCCCCAAAAAACAAAACAAAAAAACAAACACACCCAACCCCAACAACACTATTCACGCATTTTGGCTCAAGAGGGCAGTAGATATTATATTTCGCTTTCTCTTTTGGTTGGTATCTCATGTACAATATCCACCACAGATTCCTACCTCCCCGGGTAGGATAATGTGCATAAAACGTGTTCAAGTTCCCTAAGAACAGTCGGAGCAGAGCAGCGGCCAAGGGAGCAGCAGGTGTGGCCAGGCACAGGGAGCTGCTCCGGGAAAAAGGGACTGGAAAAGTGAATGCAAGGTCCAAAGGAGCAAGAGACCAGACGCTGGTTACTTGTACTGCTAACGATGATTTGTGTCCCCCTCTCTAATAAGGGAGGGTTACTGTTTGTTTAATAAGGCACTAAATAGACATGTTACATAAAGGAAAGATACATTTTAAAAACTCGTACAAATTCACCATTTTGTACCTTTCATGACACACTAGATTTATTCCTTTGCATTTATTCCTTTCTCTTTTGTGGCTTTTTTTTCTTTTTTTTTCTTTTTTTTTTGTCATCAAAATTTAGGTTACGTGACTGTAAAACTATGAAGATTTCAAGAGCTGTGGAAAAGCAGTTTGAAGTATTGAGAAGGTACAGGACTATTTCTAGGCAGAAATAAAAAAAAAGGCAAAAAAAGCAAAAAAATAATGATCAAACTTCAAGTTCAGCTATTCATCATCTTCTTTAAAATATATATAAATATTGTTCAAATGGTCAGAACTTCAAAACCGTTCTCATGGTTATGTTTTTTTTCTTTTTCAAGTAATAAAAAAGTTGCTTAAAAACAAGAGTTATTGCCTTTATATCTTTCATTTATGTCACTCTACTAGATAGCATCCTGCAGGAAATCAAATCACACCCCCTTGTAAAACCCTCGCTCTCTGTGGCTCCCTACCGACCCTTCCTCATGCTCGGAGAGACGGGACCCACAACAGGATTCTTCCCTTTTGCCTTCTCCCCCTCGCTCTCTCAGGGTTCCCACTCACTCACTCAGTCACCTACGAATTCACCAAGAGGGTGAGGCCCCTACCAGACACCGAGGTGACAGAAAATGTAAACAAGAGCAGAGCAGGACAAAGCGCTTCCGAAACCAAGAGAAATGAACCACGCGCAACGCCCGCGGTGGGAGGGCAGCGGGACCTGGGGGGGAGACATCCCAGAAGAGGAAAGGGGGGGTTGCTTCTAAAGCCTTAAGCATTATTTTTGTAGCCTTTAATTAATACAACACAGGAGCAGATTCATTTCCATCTGCTGTACCTGGTGCCTCTTTAGCTGGATAACAAACGTCAAAAATAGCGACAACCAGGGACGGCGGCGCCGCGGGACGCGGCTGCGCCCGTTTATCCCAAACTGAGGTTTGGGAGGTTGAAACAAAATGAAAATGATGTTCACCACCACCACACTTTCCACCTCGTCCTTTCAAGGAGACATTTAAACCCAGCTGAAGGGCAGCCACTGGGTGCGTTACCAGTTCCTCACATCGACTTCCACAACCACCGCTTTGGCTCCAACAGGGCCCTTCAGTTGAACATGGAAAGAAATAAACCAAAAAACACTTTTGTTCCTTCAGACACAGAAGTTTATTCTCAACCCCCACCACCCTCCCCTCCAAAAAGTTAGAGGTTGTCCAAAAAAAAAAAAAAAAAAAAAAAGGAAAAAAAAAAAGAAAAAAAAAAAAGAAAAAATCAAGTAATTTTTGCCTGCTTCAGTCATTCCTGACTGCGGGAAGCAGGGAGTTTTCATTTTACCTTGTTACTCCAATAATCCTACCGGATGACAGACAGACAAACACCAACTCCTCTTGCTTTGTAGGGAATGTAAAAAAGCCGTGGCTGTCGGCAGCCACACGCAGGGACTCTGGAAATTAAGGATTTGCATAAGCTGCAGTCTCGCTCACCGCTCCTCCCAGGGCTGGCATCTCCACTCCAGCGATCCTCCTCCCCTTCCAGCTACTTTGTTCTTCACTTCCACATAGATCCCTTAACAGGTTCATGGTAGACATGATAGAGGCTTTGACCAACACAAGCACTGACATATTTATATTAAAAAATAGTGCAAAATTTCAACATTTATATAAATAACTCTAAACCCCTGCTTTTGATTTTTTTTTTGTTTTTTGTTTTTTTACAATGTAATACATGCTTTTTGAGTTGGCACTCAAAAAATTGCCATTTTTCTTCTAGTTCAGAAAACAACTTTTTTTTTTTGAATAGGCCTCTTCTAATACAAAAATACTCCTGCTCCTTACACATACACTTTCTCTTATTTTTAATATATATTTATATATTTATATTGCAGATCTTTAAACAAAATGGTTTTTGTGCAAATATTTTGTTTTTAAAGATAAGTGAAATAATCAAACAAAAGAAAAAAAAGCATTCACACACAGCCCAACTAGAAACAAACAAAAAAAAAAGACTACAGTTGAATTTTTTTTTCCTTTTTAAACGTCTAGACACAGCTCAATAAAGAAATGTTTTTGCAAGCTTGGTAGGCTTGTGCATTCAGACCAGACATAACAAGTAAATATTTATACACGGAGAGATGGGGAAGGGCTTCTTTTTTTTTTTCTTTACTCATCTTCCTCAACTCTCTCTCTCTCCTTTTCCTTTTAATGAGAAGTGCAGAGTGTTTCTTTCTTGCCTTTTTTTTTTTCATTTTTCCTTTTTTTTCTATTTTTTTTTAAAAGGGGTGCCCTTTTTGTTTCTCTTTCTCTTTGTTCCACGCCGTCGTCGTCGTCGTCGTCGTCGTTGTGCTCTCAAGGCCATTGATCTGTGAGGGATGGAGTCTGCTGCCCTCCAAGATGGGGGGCATCCCGTTGTTGTTCTGCTGGTGCTGGTAGAAGGTGGAGCCGGGGTAGTGGCCGATCACCTCGCTGTAGGTCGGCGGCGGCCCCTCCATCCTGCCGCTGCTGCCGTAGCAGGTGGCGCTGATGCCAGAGTTACTGCTGGGGGGGCACGGCCCCCCGAACACGGAGTTATCTATCAAGTCACTGTCGAAGATGGTTCTGTTTGGGGGGGCCCGCACGGACTCCCTGTTGAGCTCCATCTGCTGCTCGGGGTCGCGCAGCTGCAGCGTGCAGGGTCCCTGGTAGGGCGGGGGCTCCTCGCCGTCCGACAGCGAGATGGTGGGCGGCAGGTCGATCTCGTGCTGCAGGTACGGGTACGTGGGCTGGAACCGGTTGAAGCGGTCCCTCTGCAGGAAGGAGGGCACTGCCAGGCGCTCGCTGGGCCGCGGGGTGTAGATCTGCTGCTGGAAGGGAGAGCAGAGGAAAGAAGAGGGGGTGAGAGGCGGGAGGTGCTGGGGCACAGCGGGACAGCGGGACGGGCGGCGGCGCCCGCGGCATCCTCACCTCGGTGATGCCGGTCCCCGACACGGTGCTTTCCGAAGGCCACAGGCTTCCCTCCTGCGTGGGAAAGGAGAAGAGAGGCCAGGGTGAGTGATGCCAGGGGTTTTAGCTCCTGCTGCAAACAGCTTGTGCCAGGTGTCACCTAGAGAAGACACTGCCTCCAAGGTGTTCCTGCCCCGCCAACACCAACTCCAACCAGCACCTCCAACCACAATCGTGTGCCGGGCATCGTGTGGGTACCTGCTCCAGCATCACCCCATGGCCACTGAAAACACCCCTTCCAACCAAAACTTCCCTCCTCTTGCACCTCCATCTCCATTTAATGGATCGTTTGCAGAATGAATGATGAGAACAGCACTACCAAACAACCCTCTCCCATTTGCAGACTTCCCCCCTCCCACCCCCACACCCCCAGCATGGCTCTTTCCCTGGTTCAAACATGCCAGAGGAGTATTTTTCAATTTGTGATCCATGAGCCGTGGGTGATTCACAAGACATCAAAAAATGCTCCATGAAATAATGACAAGATTTAAAAAAAAAAAAAAAAAAAAGAAAGAAAAAAACCAACAAAAACCAAAAAAACCCCTCACACCCACATTCTGATGCTCACAACCACAGACATCATGGGAAAATAAAGATAATAAGTGAATAACCAAATGTTAAGACTAATTTTGATTTGGCTAAAAAAAAAAAGAAGAAAAAAACTCTGTAGCAACAGGATGGTTTCAGAGTATTTTTTCCCCAAAGAGTAAATGGTCCTTGGCTTAAATAGACTGAGGGAATGAAGTGTAGAGGCTTTCTTACACTGCAAGCATCACCCTGATCCCGAGATCCAAACCTCAGTGCCAACAACCCCAGGCAGGGTGAAGCCACAATTTCCCCCAAACCCTGAGACTAGTTTACAATTCATGATCAAAACAAACAAACAAACAAAGGTTCCTCCCATCTGCTGGTGATACTCTGAGCACGCACAGTTCACCCCAGACTTTTTTGCCTTAGGAACTGCAATATTTAAATATTGCTAATATTCAGATATAGCAACATCCCTCTGGCAGGCAGAGCTGGAGGAAAACAGCCAGAAGGCTTGTAATTATAATTTGGAACTTCCCAGTTCCTTGCAGGTGAATCTCCAGTTCTGGCACTAGTAAGCCAGGCACAGGCAGAAGTATTTAGCACCAGTGGAAAAAAAAATGCCAAGGGAAAAAGAAACCCCTTTAAGTGTTGCACTGAGAGGCTGGGCTGAGGAAACCACTCACCTTCCTCCTATGAGAACTCCTATTTCTCTACCTGCCCCAAACACAGCACCAGCACCACATTAAAACCTCCAGAGAAATCACCCATTATACCCCCACCCTCCTGTTTTCTCATTTTTCCCCAATGCTGGAATGTATTTTCTCCTTTGGCACAGGATGTGATATCAGGTACAGAGAAAATCCATCAGGTTCTGTGTTTTGAAGCTGAGCTCTGCACACAAACCTCAAGGCAGGGCTGGTGCCAGTGCAAGGAAAACAGCGATTTTGGGAATGAGACAGCCCAGAGCCTTCCCCCTTCTCCACGGGGCTTTCAGGAGCTCCTCCTTGGAGCAGAGGTGAAGTGCCACCATGCCAGCAGCTCCCTGGCCGCAGCTGAGGAATGTGCTGGCTGAGCTGCAGCCCCATGGCCCTTCCCGAGCAAGACAGCCCTGTTTCATTCCAGACCTCGGGATTCCAACATGCAATTGTTTACACAGGCATCGACTGTTTAGTCTGGTCCATTTTACATGGATTTCTTGCCTGCAGGGAGAGTCTGCAGTCGAACTCCCCCAGCAGCCAAAAGATCCAAGAGGAACTGCATGTGCCACAGGACAAATCCTCACCTCCAGCTCTGGGCTCAGGCATCGACACCAAAGGGCTCAGGGAGGATTTCCAGTGCCACCACAGGCACTGCCAGCCTGTCACCTCATCCCAAAGGACACCAAAGCAGTGGGCAGGAGCGGGAAGTCTCCCAAAATTGTGTTTACTTTGCCATGCCCCCGTGGCAGACTTCCTGAGCAGCGAGTACCCCGCTGCCTTCTGCTAGATGTTTTATATTTAACTTGGCAGTGGGCAGTGCCATGGCAATATCCCATCTGCTCCCCCCTTTCCCGGGAGTGATGTCAACCAGCTCCCACGAGGGTGGCTGGTGAGATTCCTGGTGCTTCCCAGCCCTGCCAGGCTCAGCTGGGACATCCTGCTGTGGCAGGTGATGGGCAGGGCTGCTCCACCCCAAACATGCCCTACCCCAAAGTGCCCACGCACCCAGAGCCTCACTGAGATCCTGCCCCTGTGCTTGGAATCAAAGCTCTGGCTCACACACCATTCATCTGTTTGTGCAGATGAGGTCCAGGAATGATGTCCTGGGCAACACGTGGATGCAAGAGTAGCAGAAACAGCATTAAAATGGGATGTGCAGAGAGAGGAGGAGCAGACAGGAGACCCATTTTCTGTAGGAGCTGGGTCTCTGCAGCCATTATTAACCACCTCTCCAGGACTCCTGCGCCCACAGCTGATCGACCACAGGCACCCAGTGCTCCCCAAAATCAATCCCTGCCTCACACACTACCATGAAGCCATCTAGGGAGCAGCTCAGCTCCCCTAAAAACTCCATAGCAAGATAAAAAGTGCTGCAAATCAGTAGTCAGAGGAGGATAAAGCCCCAGGGACAGGATACATCCCTGCTTTGAGCCTTTACTTTGGCCCTGGGATGGCTCCACAGCCCCACTGAGCCAAGAAAAACTGCATGAGCAACATCACTGCAGATCCTCAACCTCTCCTCACCCACCTCTGATTTTCAGAATATTTAAGACTTGAATCCATCTCAACAATGAACAGCCTAGAAAGCCACAGGTTTCTGAAATGAAAGGTGAGATTCTGCTGTCTGGTGAGCAACACAGCTGTAAAAGCCTCTGCAAGTATTGCAGGACTTGCTGCAGAACCTAAAATTACTTTTAAATGTCTTTTTAGACATCAATCTTCAACTTTTTTTAGAACTACTTGTTTTAGTGATGTCAGAGAATTTTCTCTGTAAGGCTGCATGGTGCAGATTAAGTATCTGAGCCTTCAGGAAGACTCATTTTCTATTTTGGGGGTACTGTTTCTTGGGGGAGAGGGATACCACTGTTACAACGGTGCAGAGAAAATGCCATTCTAAAAGGAAAAAAAAGTTATCAGTAGCATTTCTTAGATATTCTTAGTTCTGGAAAATAAAAGGTACTTGTCATGGGGAGACAAGTTTAAGTACAGCAAGAACGGTGATGGAGAAACGCATGAAGCAATACAAAAACTGCTTGCCAGTGAGAGCCGCATTAAAAAACCCTTTAGGGAAATTAATTTCTCCTTCAGCTGTAATTTTTGAGCTGCAGCAACAAAAAAGGACAACTCCAGCAGACCCAGCAGCATCCTGACCATGGGATGAACTGCTTTAATATTTCAGCAGATGAAAAGCGCGAATGCAGCTCCAGTGCCCGTCTGCGGTCACGACACCAAAATGAAGTTTGGGATTTAAAAAGTTCAGTGCAAGTTTAATGGATTGCATAAACCAGCATCCAGCCCAGCCTGGCCTCTGCCTGCCAGGCTCTAGCCCTCCTTCAGACTGTTTTCCACTGACATGAAAGGTGCTGCCTTTAAGGTGTTTATTATGCTTATAATAATATATACAGGATCCCCCTGTAACGAGCTTCCTGCTTGTCAGCCCACGAGGGGCTTCTCTGTCCCATCAGGAGGGTGCTGGGACCACAAGGAATCTCTACTGCCACTCCATCAGTGCTGCGTGCACAGCATGGACAGGGCAGGACATGGGGAACAACCATAAAGATGGGAAAAAAATTTTTAAAACCCCCGAAATTATACATTCCTATTTCTCTCCTTAGCTCCAAAAAACGTTTTAAAGACTCCACATCCTCACTGGGGTCAAGCAGAGGCACAGAGGTCAAACACTGCTGGAAAGCCATTTAATCACTGATGTGCCTGAAGGCTGAATAAGTAACAGAGCTGAGCCAAAAAATGGCTGGAAATTTTGGCTTGATAAAATTTAAAATAGAAAAAAAACCAATAAAGGGGAAAGAGGAATTGTTTTTTAAAGCGTCAATTTTTCATTCAACCTGAAATTTCTAGTCAATCTCCGTGTGATTTTCTCTTTTCTTTCTATGTTAGCCTTCTGATCTCTTTTTAAAGAAAATAAAAAGCAGTCCACTTAAGAAAACAGAAATTACTGTATTAAAATAAAGAGGGCTCGAGCTGAACTTTGAAAATGTAAAACGACACATTTGGCATTGTGCAGGTAAAACATTCTGGACATGATAATACAGTGAAAGAATCTGAAAATGGAAAAACAGTGTTTCTGCTATTTTTAATAACTCATGTGCTTGGATGCCCACACCCTGCTGCTGCTGGAAGTGGGTGCACGGGACCGAAAGAGGAACGTAAGATTTCCGGGTGGAGCTGGGATATGTGTGGGGAGCCGGGCTCTGAGCCCCAAAGCAAGGAGGTGCCTGAGCCATCTCCACCCTCACACCAGCTGCTTTAACGTGGGATCAGGCATCCCGTGGGATGAGGCATTCCCAGCACTCCCATCCCACTGCAGCAAGGACAGACCCCGAGCTGGGATCACAGCCCAGTGCTCACAGTGCACAGAACAAGGGGTTAATGGGGCTGGGGTTGGCACAGCTCTCCCTCCCACGGGGCATCCCCCTCGAAAAGCAGCCAAGAAGGGACCTCTGTCTGCTGTGTGTGCTGTGTGACAAAAACAGCAGCTAAGAGGGACAGCCCTGGGCAGCCTGTAAGGCTGAAGGCTGGCTTAGTGAAAGATCTTAGATATCCCTCTCAAAAAAAAAAAATTAGACGAAAGAAAATAGAAAAAATAGAAGAAAAAGCCCCCAAGCAATCTCTGTATTTGATCTTTTCCCTGCAGCAAGTACGGATTTGATTCAGGGGAGCACAGCCCGACACAGAGCAGTGCACAGAGAGCACCAGCAGCGTGTCCAGCCTGCCCTGGCAGCCTGCAGAGGAGGGGGCATGCAGCAGTGACCTTGAGGGAGCCCTATTTAAAGAGCTCTAAGACCCTTCAGGGTGAATGCTAAAAAAGAGAAATATCTCTACAAGACATCCCTGCACTGAAGACAAAGCCACAGAGGCAGCAGTGAACAGTACACGCTCCCCTCCAAGAAAATGTGATGCCTTTTCTCTATACATCCTTCTAAGTCTCTGTGAGCCACTACATTTGAGGGAACTGCATGAACCAACATCTGCCTTGAGGCTGGTGAGGCTTCCCCTCAAATCCCTGTCAGAGGTACAATTCACACGTTTCTCCTCAGGCTTTTATGAAGCTGGGAGTCTGGGTTACAGAGAGCCTCTTGCACATTCCCTTGGAGAGATCTCTGCTTGTCTGGCTGACAAGTGATTTCTGCCCCTTCCACCGCAGTAATGGCAGCAGCACTGGTGAAAACTGCAGCAAGTTACTCAGGATTTCCTGCCCTCTGCAGGGCAGGCAGAAGTTTTTATACAGACACTTGAGACTAACTGGAGCCAAAGGACTGGATAGTTTGGGACTGCTAAACCAAGGCATGTGAACCTCAACCAGCTGGGGATGGAGGTTTCAGGAGCAGGACATGCCAAGAGCAGCCTTGTGCAGTCACTTTACTAACGTAAAATCCAAATTGCAAAGCTCAGGGTAAAGGCAGAGGCTGTGGCTGTCCATACCCGCAGCATCCTAAAGAGCCAGAGGCACCCCTAAAATGCTCCCCTCACCCCCAATAACAGAGACAGATGATGCCAAGGCCAAACATCACCTGGCACGTGTGGCTGGAAGAGCAGGGTGTGACTTACTGAGGAGAGGTTCTCGTCCCGCCGCCTGCCCTGGCTGTGCCGGCTGATGAAGGATCGCGCAGAGAGTTTGTAGTGGTTCAGCAGACACGTGATCACCACCACCATCACCATCATCACCACCACGATTATGATTATCTGTACAAACTCCAGCTCCGCTGCAAGAGAGACAGACAGATTTTGAGCCATCAGGAAGAGCAGCAGGTAATGAGCACAAGAACAACAGAAGTGGCTGAGACAACACTGACAGCACTGCACCCTTCCTGTCTGACACGTGGGCTCTGTGTGCCCTGAGCCCACAAAAACCTCATTGATTCACTTTTTAGTGTCACAGAGGGATCTTTGCAGACAATCTATACTACAGAGTGCTTCCCAGCTACAGCACTGAGTGGACTTCCCAAAGACCTCCTGGGTGTCCCCAGCACTGGGCACAAAACCAGGAGCATCCCAGTGCCTCGCGTGCCTCTCTTGGGGCTGCAGAGCCACCACCCAACAAAATTCATCCTTATGAAACAGTTCAGCTAAAAGCAAGCTAAATTTCTGCAGTTCTCTTCCCATCCCAGTACTCCTTCCTGCGGGGAGGACAGGACTGAGCCCTCCT
This sequence comes from Fringilla coelebs, assembly GCF_963513975.1. Lineage (NCBI taxonomy): Eukaryota > Metazoa > Chordata > Aves > Passeriformes > Fringillidae > Fringilla > Fringilla coelebs. Next base: position 2,818,809 of record NC_140044.1, read on the forward strand.
TGGCACATCCCCTCTGTCCCAGGGGTCAGACAGTGGTGGCCCAGGTGACAGCACAGCACAGCAGGCAGTGGCAGCCTCTGTTTCCAAGGCTGCCCACCCACCACAGGAAGCAGGCGGGGAGAGCTCCTGCTTTTGGGTGAGACGCCAGATGGGTGCCATGCGTCTGCCACGGGGCCACATCCCGCAGCTCCAGACAGCCCCCGGCTCAGGGCTCGGCCAGCTGACAGTGGCAGCTTGAGTGGCTTGAACTGGCAGAAAGGAAAACTGCCAAAACCCCTCCAAACAAACAAGAGCAAGCAAACAACAGACTATCCGGTTAACTCTGCAGACACTTGGCAGGAGGCAGCGAGAATTTGCTCCTAAAATTTCCTAAGGAAATAATTCCTCACACCTCTCTGAGGCTTAGGAAAATTGAGTACTGGAGGCAAACATTGTGCTGGGTCATTATTTCCATGAATTTGGTATCCAGGGAGTACATGCCATTCCCAAACTGCTCAGTCACTCCCCCCATTCTCCTTCTCGCCAGCAGTGCCCCAGGACTGGGCAGCAGCAACTCCAGTGCCCAGCATAAAGGAGGGGCCAGACAGCAAAATTCAATCATTCTGGGGATTTACAGCTTGTTTGCTTCTCAGCAGCAACAGCTATAAAATCCAGTTTGGGAAAGCCATGCCCTAAGCTATCATGGATGCTGCCATCTATATTTAATCTATACAGACACACACGTATATTATCTGCAGACACACAGCAAGGCCCAGCAGACCTCAAAGGGCACCACTCATACCAGCTGGGGTGGCTTCTGCTGAGTCAGGCAAATTTATTAGGTTTTTCGTTGTTGTTTTTTTTTTTTTAATGGAAAGTTTTCTCCTGACAGGTGGCATTTGAGTGCCAGTAAAAGCAAATAAATGTCAAGAAAACAGTCCAGGTGGTGAGCGCTGCCAGTTACCTTGGAGCTCTTTCTGCTAAACAGCAGCTATTTCTGCCACTGCCCAAAATGCTCCAGCAGCTCTGCCCACTGCCTGCAGAAAGCAGAATTATGCCTTGAAAGCAGGAGCCTTATCTGGCACTTCAAGCTGGATGGATGAGGGACTTGGAGCCCAGATCCTTCCAGCACCCCTAAAACACAGCTGCCTCTCCTCTGGAAGGTTGCATACGGGGTGGGAGGAGATGGATTAAAAGCTAAACATTGTTCAGGAGTTTTGCCTTAAAAATGCTTTTTAGCTAGAATACAAGAAAAGCTCTGGGTCTTTCACAGCAACCCCAAAAAGTTGCCCAGTGTCACTGTGAGAGGAACAGCATGGAAGCAAACCATATTCCCATAAATCTGATCCAGCACAGCTCATCTGTGGGACCCAAAAGCTGCCCCGGGTGCCCTGTGCTGGAGGAGCTGTCTGGAACAGGAGCTCGTTGCTTCTGAGCAGAACCCAGACTGACCACAGGCACAAAACACCAAAAGGGCTGGGAAAGGGGACGATGCAAAACCATTGGAAAAAAGGCACAATGACTCTTCCCATGTCCCCCTGCCATGCAGGGATGTCCCCACACATCCCAAAGACATGTCCTGGTGCCAGCTGTAACTGAGCACTGACAGCATCCCCCCAGGCACCCCAGCCAGGCACAGGGCACCCCACAGCTCCCCTGCTCACCCTGCAGAGACAGATCCCAGATCCCTGTGCCTGCCCTCCCCGTGGGCAGCAGAGCAGCCACCCAGCCTGCAGAGCCCATCTCTTGCACAAATCATTGTGGAAAAGAAAAAACTAAGCAAAAAAACCCCAAATGTTTTTAAGAAGATGAGTCATTTCGGCCTCAAAATGCAGCATGTGCTTTGGCCATGGTAAGAAAACACAACAAAAAGTATAAATTAAGCTGGTGATGGAAAACTTCCTTTTCTGTTAAAAGAGGTTATATTTCTAAAGAAAAACAAGGCCAAAGTAGTAATAAAGGAAAGTTCCTTTCCTAGGACAAGAAATGCCTTAAATGAACCAAACCTTTCTAAATTGGTCCTGGTGCTTCAGTGACACAGGTGAAGTTTTGGCCCAGGAAACTCCTTCCCAGGAAGGATCACACAAGATGTGTCACTTACAAATGACCTAAACCAGGCTTCCTGCACACACAGACACAGAACCAGCAGAGCCTGAAGAAGACAGGATGGGAATTCCATCAGCATCTGGGACAACACACCAGTGTCTCATCCATCCTCAGTGCTCTGGGACTGCTGTAATGGGGGATTACACTGAGAGGTGCCACAGGAAGGCACAGGATGATTACCAGAACAAGGGGATTCTGCTTTCCAGCAGGGATGCTCCTCCTGCCCCATCCCTACCCCGAGCCCAGGCTCTGAGGAGCAGCCCAGCCTTACCATGCCCAGGAGCAAACCCATCCTGCTTTAATCCCAAGAACACTCAGGTTGCCCAATCTGGCCTTTGGAAAAAATAAAATAAAAGTCAAACCGAACCACCCCCCCCCCCCCCCCCACACACACACACACTCAATTTGTGCTTTTCATGTTTCAAGAGACTCATATCCACTCGAGGCACCAAAGTTTCTGCCAGCTCTCCCTCTGTTTTAACTTGTCTTCATGGGCTTCTTTTCTGCAGAAGGGAAAACAAACCCAACACACTGGAAAGCTGGATATGCTCAGTAAGATTTTTATCCAAGCAGCTCAGTCAAACTAATGAAGAAAGATCATTAAAAACCCAAAGTTTGAGTTAATATGCTATTATACAAGTGCAATTCAGCTGCTATGCTAATAAAAAGCCTTTGGGGAATGAAAAACAAGCCAAACTGCAAAGCACATAATTTATAATTCTACTGGTATTCTTAAAAACACACACACAACAAAACAAGAAAAAAATACTCAACACATTTTGTATTTGGCTTCCTAATCATTGTCACTTTTCAATTAGAAGAGACCTCATTCCATTTCTCTCTGTAATTTTCCCCAAGGGAAGTGTTATAAATGCACTAGGCTTTACAAGATGGGCATATTCCGCCTCCAAATGCAAAGCAAGGTCACACTAATTTAATTTTGCATAATTTTTATTCCAGAATACGTTTCAAACTAACAGGTTCAGACATCACATTTAAGTGACACAACCTGCTTTTCCGTGTTTTCCGTCTAGACGCGGCAGCTCCGGGAGCCGGGCACCGTGCGTGCAACTGTTCTGCAACTCAGCATTTTCCCCCCAGACTCTCAGCACCCCAAAACGGGGCGTTCGTGACCGAGGAGAAGCACTTGTCACGTCCCATTCTTCACCTTCACCGCTCGCTTGCCACTTCAAACCACGCACGGCCTTGGACAAGGGCTTTGCAGGGGTTATGGAGATGTACGAATGAATGATGGGGACTCTGCTGCCTCCACAGCCTGCACACTCCACTCCTCTGTATTTACAAGAAGCTCCTGCCCTTGCTGCCCACCCTGCTGCCCAGTCACCCAGACCATGAAGCTCTGGAGTGTCTCAAATTTATGGATTTCTGTGTGGGTCCCGCACTGAGGTGCCGGCCACACTGCAGACCACGCTCACAGCTCCACAGGAGACGCTGCAGGAAGGTGCATCTGGGAGCTTCCTTGAGTCCTTATAAACAGAACACTGGCACCCACAAAATACTGGCACCCATAGGTTCAAATTAATTAACGTATTTACAAGGACAGAGAGTGATTTGAGTCAATGGTGATGCTGGGAGCACCCTCACAGCCTTAGGAGAGGTGAGGCTGGGTTACACTTTAAATGCGCTGCCTTGCCTTTTACAGCTACATTTCAGTTCATAAAATGCTTCCTATAAACTTTATTAATGCTCTTCCTTCCACAGAGAATATCTCTGCAGAAGACAAACTCTCCAAACCACCAAAAGTAAAAGGGAGAAAAAAAAAACCCAACCCAAAACCTGTATTTTGCTGCAATCATTCCAGAAACTCCAGCTATCATTTACAGGTGGACAGAACAGCTTAGAGGCAAGGCCCCAGCCAAGATGACCTGTGCTTTCAGCCAGGTGTAACACACATCTGCAGGTCAAACCAGTCATCCCTGAGCTTCAATTACAATTTCTGTATGTACTGGAATTGTGTATTGTGTGAAAAGTGACAAGAAAAAGTGAAATACCCAGGAGGTAACAGCTAAGATGAAGAAATGTAGCTGCACTAGCCATAACTCCTAAGGAAAAAAGTTAAAAAAAACCTCACACTCTTAACACACTCAGACACAGTTACACGTTCTTAACACACTCACACTCTCTCTCTTACAAACTCACACACACTCTTACACATTCTTACACACACACACACACACTTGTTAAAAGAGTGCTCTCCCTTTCAGAGGTGGACAGCAAAGAAGAGATGACAGAACAAAGAACTTCAGATGGCAGATTACTCCCCCTCGCTCATCTGCTAGGTCATCTCAGAAACAATCAGAGCAGGCAAAGTCATTACTGCACTATTTTTGTATTAGCATCTGCTACATTTGTCTTCTAATAGCCCCATAAAACCAGATATGAAGGGCCCATCAGATTGTCAACAATTGTGTTTGTTTACAAGGGAGCAGGGGAAGATACAGAATATGATCTCAATATTGATAGTGCTGCTGCTGGCACTGACTGGCAGCACCTTGAAGCTACTGCAACACCAAAGGAACCAGGATCAGGCCTGTGACAACAGGCAGGAGAGCTGGGAAGAGATCATTTTGGGCCTGCTTCACGCATCATCAGTACAGTTAACAGCTAAACTTCATTTCTGGATTCAGCACAGTCAATTCTGATGCAGCGAGCAGAAATGATACCTGCAAGCCAGTGATGACAGGCTGAGGTGGGGCAGGAGGGCAGGGAGCAAGTGGGACTCAGAAAAGGAGCCAGTTGAAATAAAAACATTGCTGGAAAAAAGTGGATAGAGCCTCAACAAGTCCTGTTCATAGTGCCAAACCTTGGGACATAACTGTGTTTAATATAGTTCTTCTTGTCAGATGTCACCCCAGGTAATCAAGCATCACATCCTCTGAGTCACTGGCAAATGATGGCCTCATCCCCCCACCCCCATTTTTGTTTGTTTTAAAGGAAACAGCCTTATTTCATGCTTAATACTCACAGAAATATCAGACTGCTTGGATCTCAGAACATTTTTTAGTGCTTAAAAACCAAAGCAATTGTCCTGGCTGCACCACTGGGCCTGTTTTCAGAAGGTGACCTTCCCAAGCTCACCCGGCTCAGTGGCAGCTGCAGGGAGTGGAACACACATGCAAGGGCCAGAGAGGCAGGATCAGCATGACAGAACTCAGCTTTTACAGGGAAACGGCAAATGTGAGAGCTGGGGTCAGCAGCTCTGTCAGCCAGGACACTTTGAGGTCTGAGCAGAGACCTGTCAGCCGGACACTTGCTTAGAGAAACTCCTGAAGACATGAAACAGCTCCCTCGGAGCAATGAGAACTAACAAGGTTCTTTGGGACACACTGACTCTCTGAAATCTTGCATATGCCAACCCCTTCTCTCTTTTCTGTGCCTACTTCTCTCACCCTCCCCTTTTCCAGGATTTTGAGACGAGGTATTTCACACACAGTCAGGCTGATCCCAGCCTACTGAGATGACTGGAAGGAGTACATGGCTTTTGAAGTTACTCCCAAGGGTGAGAACAGCTGAACTGGATTAAAAGAATAAAGTCATTTTGATTTTGCACTTAAAAGACAGGTAAATTTGCTTGCTCACTAGAAAATGTTGAGCAGGGCTCATGGCCCCCACCAAGCTGAGAACATCCAAAACACCTCCTGCCTCCCAAGAGGAGGCACAATAGCATCAGGCCTGAATGATATTTGGGCAGGGAGGAGGGCAGAACATCACCCACCCTTTGAACAAGAGCACCAAGAGAGAGGGACACAAGAACAAGATTTTACCATCTGCAGTCATAAATAGCCTGAACCAGAAAAAAAACCAAACCAAACAAACAAATTATGAGTGAAAAAACACAGCACACAATATCCGGATCAAACCCCACCAGCTGACCCTGAAAGACCAAACAGGTTTTGTTTGTCAGGGGTATTTCTAACAGCCAGTAAAAATAAACACATTAATAAATAAGTATTTTCGTATACCCTGGAAACACTCCTGATCAATATGTGGCTTGCTACTGTAGAGGTTTTTTTTTTCCTTCCACCCAGCAGAAACTCATGACAAAGGAAAGCACATCTCATTTATGAACTTAGCTATAAATACTTTTGCTAACTGCCATTTAGGAATTTCATTTCCTGCTTGAGCAAGTCCTGTTGAAAGAGGCAATTACCAAATTTGTTTCTAGTTATAGAAATAGATGTTTGTCGCTGCCCACATCTGTTTCGACAGACAAATTGCCAGACGCGGACGCTCCAAGGAGAGCAAGCGCTCCATGCAGGGAGGGCTTTGCCCCCTCTCCAGAAAGCAAATGGCAATTACAGGGATTGGGTTTCTGTTTCCAGCTTCCTCCCAGCCCTGTCTCCCACTGCAACGGAGCTGCCTCACGCTGACAGGGCACCTGCAGCCTCCCTCAGCTGCATCCACTGCGCCGCATCACCCAGCAGCGCCGGAGCCTGCTCCCTCCTCCTGCTGCCGCGGGGACACCCGGGAATATGGGATGCATTTGTCACCCAGCCCAGCACAACGAGGCGCCTTGAGTGCTGGAGGTCACGGGGACCCAGCAGGCTGCACTTGCTGTGCCCACAGAAGGCAGCTGCAGGGCAGGGAGTGGCACAGGCTGTCCCGCTCCCCGTGGGACACCCCAGCACACAGTGGGGATGGCACGGGGGTGTGCAGATGGGGGTTTGTGGATGTCATCAACATCAACCACGGCCTCTCCCAGCTGAACAAATGCTGGATACACCACGTTTCCCCAGGTGTCTCTCCACCCCGGCTGTCCCCTAGAAAGTTTCCATTACCACTAATCCTTGGGGAAACCTTCCACTGGTCAATTCCCAGTGTGCTCAGCCATGGCCCTGTCAGAGCCCAAAGCAGCTCCAGGTGCCCCAGTGCCAGCACCCAGCCCCTGTCACAGTGTCCAGCAAGACTTGTGGGACCAGTGCTCATGCAGGGGCACCTCGAGTGAGACGGAGAGAGCAGCAGTGCCTGTGCCTCCCTGCCACAAGCACAACACCTATCAACTCACACTCAGCACCCTGCTCAGGGACATGACTGAGGTGCAGAAAAGCCACAAAACACCCCAAATTGTAGCTGGGTAACCTGTGCTCCTCCAGCATTTCTACTCCATTCCATCATGGCTCCCTCACACCACCTCACTTATCAACCAGCACATCCCCAAGGAGCCCCCTGACATTTGGGAACGGTGCTGGGCCCCTGCCATGCCCCTGTCCTGAGGCTGCAGCTGCCCCAGGGGCTCCAGGACACGCAGCCCCGGGCAGCAGCGCCACAGGGGCTGCCCTGGCTCGCAGACGGGTGTTGAAACCCAGATTGAGCAAGCTGGCCAAAGCCACACAGGTCATGACAGGGCTGGAACTGCGACCGGATTTCCTCAGCACGGTCCAGGGCCAAAAAACGGGAAACACTCCCTGCCCTGCCTCTTCCCAAGCACCCAGCTATCATCTGTGCCACTCCGCGCTCCCGCTCGCCAGAGGAGTGACCTTTCACAAGGCAAGTTACTCCCAGGGAACAAGGACAATCTTAAGTTACAGGCAAAATTATGCATTGCAGGGAAAAAATATGCAAAATGCATGCAAATGCCCAGACAAGGCACACTGTGTCTGGTCACAGCAGGATTCAAGTTCAGTTCTTGAACTGGTCTGAACTGGTCGCTACCACCAGATGGGAGCGAATGCATGTGCACACGCTCACAGAGATGTGGAAAAAAAATTTGTATTTTTATATATATATACACACACACACACCAGAGTGAATGGGGGAGGTGAGTACAACCGCCCCAAATCTGACAAAATTAAAGGTAATAAATTTACTTCCATCTCAGCTGCAGCAACAGCATGAGAAAGGTTTTAACTCCCACAGCAGATCTGCTGGTCTGCTGGGAAGTCTGTTTCGTTGGGGGGTTCTGCATGTGCAGGTTTTAGGGTGCACACAAAGAGAAGGCCAGGCACAGATGGGGTTTGGGGCCAAGAACAGGGCGGGGGTCACCTGCCCTTCCTGAACATCCTCATCCTGGAGTTCCCTGTAATCCCCAAGAAACCCAATCCCCATTCCAGGGTGCTCTGCATCCCCGAGCATCCCCATCCCGGGGATCCCTGCCCTTCCCGAGTATCCCCATCCCAGGGTGCTCTGCCCCTTCCCCCGAGCATCCCCATCCCCATCCCAGCCCATCTGCGTCCCTCCTGGCGCCCCATTGTCCCGCTCCCCCGTCCCATCCCCAGATACACGGGGCAGGGGGGCTGCGGGGAGCCGACCCCCGGGTCAGCCCCCACAAAGGGCTCGGGGGGAGGCGGTGGAGCCCCGGCCGGCCCATCCCGGCCGCTGTGGGGCCGGCCCTGCCCCGCCACCTGCCCGCCGGGATGCGGGATGCGAGCGGCAGCTGCCCCGCACCGGGCGCAGGGCGCTCGGCGGGGCGGGAGAGGGCACAGCACCGACGGGAGGATTATCTATGGACACAGCCTGTCCCCTTTTCACTGCATTTAACAATAAAGCAGTAGCTATAGCAACGGGGTTAATTAATGCATCGATTTGCATAACTAAAACTCCGCACCCATTGAAAGCCCGCCGATGTGTTCGCTCGTACGGGAACCCGCACCCACGGCGGGGACGGGGCTGCGGGGACACCCCCGGAGCAGCGACACCGAGAGCCATCCCCTCCTCACACCTCCATCCCCACGAAGCGTTTGCACACCAACATGTGGAAAAGAGCAGGAAAACGGGGGCCAAAGTGTCCTTCAAAAAAATAAAACTGGGGGGAAAAGTGATTTTCAGGGATGGAGGGAGTAAAGCGCATTCCGAGGCAGAGGGGGTAAGGAGATAGGGAATGTAAAGGTTTCAGACTATCGTATAACCAGAGGGGGAAATGTCTTCTCACCACAAACATGCATCTGCATGATGTCTAGACAGTCATAAAAAGGGCAATTAAAGTACTGCAGGCTGCAGTAAGCCAATGTCTCCTCTCCCAGTCTAAACAGTTGAAACATACTGCACGAACTTGGAAAAAAAAAATATAGGATAGAGAGAGAAAAAAAAAACAAGTTTGTAAGGAAAAATGTTTTGAAATTCAGCTTTAAATAAGCCAGTAAATTAATTCAACCTTGTCACATCTCTGCCTTATAACATATCAAATATTCCGCCTGCGTCCTGTCTAGACTGCGATAACAAAGGGCATTTAAAGCCCTGCAAGATGCGCTGACAGAGTAGCCATTTAAAGACGCAGTATTGCTTTCTCCATCTAAAACGATTTGTCAGATGGAGTTAAAATGAAAATGATAAGTAATCACTCTGGTTCACAACCATTTCAAAAGGTAAAAATAACCACAAAACCCCCACAGCTCATAGATATAAATCCCACTAAAATCATTCCAATGTATCATTCCTGTGGGATTTGTCTGGCCTCTTTTTTTATGGCATTTGCTTTTTTTTTTAAAATTTATTTTATTAATCTGAGATGTCAGTGGCTTTCTGCAGCACATGCATTTCTAAATAGGAGTGTATTAAGTTTGAAAAAGCCAGCTCCAAGTTTTAACTGATTTATTGGCATAAAATGATGACTCCTGGAGAAACAGTATTATAACCCCAAGGGTTAACAACACGGAAAAGGAATTTTTTGTTTTTATTTACTTAAAAACAAAAAAATAAACTGTATCACATGAGAAAAACTGGCCAGTCCCCATCACTGACACAGCTGAGCCTGCTCAGTCCCAGTCCTCAGGAATGCAAAAAAGAAAAAGTTAAAGCAAACTATGTGGGTGTGCAGAGTGTTGGTTTTTTTACTGAGAAAGGATGGTTTTCCAGAAAAAAACAAAACAAAATATAATCCTGTCTAACACAAGAAACACTGTCCTTCCTCTCTGAGCTTTACCAATTCTTGAAGAAACAAAAAACCTCAAAATAAAACACACAGGCAAAATCACTGATCTGCTGAACAGGAGGGCAAACACTGTCCGTGACGGGGCCAGGCCACAGCCACCCCAGGCCAACACTTCTGTCCCAGTGCCAGACTGGCCTGAGAGACTGCTTTGCTGTGACATGGCATGACAAGTGCCCCTGGCACGACCCTGTGCCCTGCCCCGGCCCCAGCCTCACTGCCCAGTCATGGTGGGAGTCACCCCTGGAAGTCCAGAACCAGCCTGAATTCAGTTCTTCTCTGCTCCTCACCCTATGACATCCCACCACCACCTAATCTGCACCTCCCTCTGTCTCCCAACCCTTGTTTCTTAATTATTATTTTAATAAGACTGTTTCCAACTTCATTGTTCATTCCGCAATAGCCCAAGGGCTACAACTGTTCATTAGACAGAATTTCTGCTTTAATTGCACTGACACAGATGTGTAGGTTATCTGGAAGAAATTACTAACATGAGCAGTAAAGAATGGGGCTGGATGCTTTTCTCCCCTTACGGAGAGTTTAGTTTCACATTATTTCCCCCCACGCCCCGTGCAGGCAGCATCATTCACTGCACTGCGGGTTTGCAGAGGAATTAACCCCAAACTGCCCCCACTGCACGCAGGTGCATGAAGATTCCCACAGGGGCAACAGGGGCAGGTCTGGGGGCTCTGTGGTCTCCACCACTGGCTGGTGGGATGGTCTGTGCCCCCCTCATGTCCACCAGGCAGCACAAATCAGTGACATTCCCCTGAGAGTGGAAGCATCTGGACCACAGGTAAAGCTTTGGGGAAGAAGTTGGGCCACCACTACTCAACATGCCTGCCCCTGCCTGTGCCAGGACTGGGGTGGGAAACAGGCTCCTTTGGTCCATCCTAACCCTCTGAAAAGAAGAAACACCAAAAAGTGTCATCACTTCTGCTCAACAGTGCCTGGGCTTTGAACCCACCATGTCTGTGCAGCTGTCAAATCAGCCAGGGAGTTCACATGAACTTCCTCTGCAATTCATGTTGGCAAGAGCCAGACACATAATAGCCCTGGATTCAGGGAGAAAGAGCTGCCAGCATTATTTCTATTTAAAACCTCTATCTGAGCTTCATAGACTCATTCTTCACACATGATACAAACACACACACACACACAAAATGCAGAAGTGAGCCAGATGCAGAAGCATTTCACTTCACCAAGAGCAGTGCCTAACAGCAATTTCAGGTTTTGGCTCTCTGTGACTATTTAATAGATTTTAATTCAATATTAAAAAGCATGAACCTGCCAATTTTTTGTTATGTCTTCTTGCCAGGAAGAAGAAAAAAGTTGTTCCTAACTTCTTTATCAAACCATTTCTTCCTCTGCACCTCCCTTCTCCAGACAAGGGACTGCAGCCCAGAGGCACCTCCTGGCCAGGGCAAGGCTGACAAGGGTGGGCTGGGGCAGGAGCAACATCAAAGGTCCAAGTCCCATCTCTAAATATGTCTAAAAGCCATTAAATATGTCTCCTTCAGCCAAACTTGTCTTTAAGGGGGAAGGAAAATTTCACAAATGTTTCATGTTAAAAAAGCCCGCACTAAGGGAAAAACCTTTCCTTTGTACCTAGGGGACTTACTTACTTTCTATACGAAAACCTTTAGAAAGCCACCATTGTATTTAGGAAAAAAAACAACCCTGAGACTGAAGCACCTCATGTGCTAAAGATCAAGAGACAGAACACATCAGTTCCATCCTTCCTTTGCAAGTACTTTGCTCAGGCCTGACTTCGTTTTGTGTCTTGGTCCTCGATGCTTTTTGGCAGTTTGCTCCAGACTTACTGGCAAGAGCTAAAAGGTTTCTATTTAGCTGGTGTCAGCTGAGCATCTGTGCCGGCAAGAACTGGAGTGGGGGTGATCCCGACTGCCTTTCAAAAGCACATTTCTCTCTGGGAGCTGCCACAATAATTTTAAGTCTGAGTGTGTTTGGGTAGCGGGGTGACTCCCTCCGGAGGGGTGCCCCGGCGCAGCACTCCATGCGGGCAGCGATCCCTGATCAGCGGAGGGAAAAGGAGCTGGGAACGCTGCCTAACCTGTGACCCTGACAACAAAAGGCAGGGAGAGCGTCTAGACCTCCAGTCTGACGGGGAGTGAAGGGAGCATTGTGCTCCGGCACACTGGGGCTGCTCAGACAAGGCGGGCACAGAGGCGCTGCGGGGCAGGAGCAGCGAGGCAGCCCCAGCTGCAGCCGCAGCATCGCCCGAACCGCTGCCGGGGGAGGGGGCACGCACAGCCCACCCTTCCTCCCCAGCACACGGCCTGCAGGGCTTGCAGGGCAGCTCCCACCTCCCAGCGCTGCTGGAACCCGTGGAGGTGAAGGAGCCCATCAGGTTTTCAGCCCCGGGTTTCCCTTTGCCCCCGTGTACTCCGCACACAGCAGCCTCGGGCTCCCGAACGCAGGGATCCTGCGATCCCAGCCCTGCGCGGATTGCCGACAGGAAAGAGCAAAAATGAAATATATGCTTCCTTCCACAGAGCCTTTATTTTCTGCTTTCCCTGTCTGGCTCAGTTTAAAGGGGACAAACCAAGACGTTCCCTCTCTGCCAAGCCTAGAGGTCAGCTCAGCATTTAGAAAAAGCTGAAGTCCCAGCTTTAACACGTATTTCTTGAGTGACCCTGATCAAATCCCTTGGCTTCCCAGTGTTGAGGTCCCCACATATAAAAATATAAATACTGGAGCTAATGGCAGGTTACTGCCAGGGAACTGCACAGAAAATAAAAGACCTATTAAAAGCACTTGTTTGTCTCTGCCAGAAAGAAAACACTATTACCCAGTACTTAAAAAGATGCATTAAGGAGAGAGAGCATCGGGGGGTTAAGGGCACCCCTGGCAGAGCAGTGAGGGGAAGCACTCCGGGCCAACCATCCCCATGTGCCCTCAGGATAAGGTTTCGGGGTGATCCCATGCCCTGGCTGTGCCCTGACCATGCCAGCACAGGCAGCAGGAGCAGCAGCTGCCCCAAGCACACCCAGCACAGAGTGGGGCCACAGGCAAACCTGGGAACCCACAGATCAGAACTCTGGGCAAAACAAAACCCTTTCGTTCGACTGCTCCTGGAGGAAAGGTAAACACCTGGAGATGTGCTCCAGCCCAGCTGCACAGATGTAAAACCAGCGTGACCCATGGTGGCACCCTGGGCACCGGTGACACTCACTGGCCCAGTGGCACTGCTCCACATGGAACCTGCAACCCTGGGCACAGCCAGCAGCCACCACAGGCAGCTGCAGGGATGCCACCTTCTTCTGCCAGCTCCAGGCTGGAGCTCTGGAGTTACAGCCTGAGACCAAGCAAAACCAGACCCAACAACTGAGATCGTTTAAAGTCCCCACCTCCTTCTGATGAGAGGTGATTTACAAACAGCCGATGGTGAATACAGGGAATTCAGAGCATGAGAGGAGTTTCGGTATCCTGGCAGCCACCAGATGCCAATCCTTCACCAGCACACCTCACCACTTCCATAACTTACACAACAAAAAGGTGAGGGACGAGGACTTCCTTCTCCCCCTGCTTCTGTTGCTTCCTACCCCATCTCCAAAACAACACCAGTCCTGTGGCAACTCCTTCCCCAAGTGCTCCAGGTCCCTGGGACTACTGAAGCACCAACAGAGCCAGGAACTGTGGCAAGACAGTGGATGGACACCACGGCAAGATGCCACACACCTGCAGCCTCAGCAGGGTCCAGCCAGACCTTCCTCACAGCCTGGCACCTGCCATGGCAGCAGCTCATCTCCTGACAACTGCCTGGGATTTATTTTTGGTGCACATGCACTGAGAGACTGAGAGATCCCACACTGGGATTTTTATCAGCAGTGCGCAGCTATGGAAACAAATGCATTTAAGACTAATATAACAAAATGCCCAAACCCACAACAATAAAATAAAGAATGGTGCACACTGGCATTTTCACATTGCAGTGAATGCAGAGCATGACCCAACTTCTCCCAGAACTCACCCAAACTTTTAAGAAATCACATATTTTCATGTACTTACATGTTCAGCTGTATGAATTTTGCTTGGTGTAAACCCTCCACCCTGCCCTTTGATTTTACAGAGTTCAAGGAATGCATCTGCTCCTAAATAAGATGAATAGCCATTTTGTTGAGGGCATTCTCTCCTTCCTCCTCTGTACCCATTTCCAAGACACCCTCTGTGAGAAGCAGGAGAGCTAACACAAAATCCACCAGAAACTGCAGCACCTTTTCTTGTTGTATTGCACAACATTTTCTTTTACTCCCCATGGAGGGGACACAGTGGTGCCTGACCATGCCCCAGTGCACAGATCTGGGTAGAGGCTGCAGCTTAGCCAAACCATTCCCTCTTAGCAGGCACAAGAGGGACCTACAAGTCATTTAGAGGAATCCAAAAGCCTGACATCCACACCACAGACACCCAGGAGTTACCAAGGAGATGCTGGAATACCTTAAAAACCTAGGAAAAAAAAGCCCAGTGAAAACCAAACCTCCCTTGCGGGAGGCAGTGCTGCTCCCTGCCCAAGTTTGGTGTTCTGACCCGCCACATGCAGGGCTTTATCCCAGCTGGTACAAGGATGGGCACAGGCATCTCTCTGGGATGGGCAGGGGCATCTGTCCCTTGGGTTCTGGCCCTGCAGGCAGCACCAGGACGCTCCGGGAGGACGCGGGTGGTGGAGGTGGCGATGTCTGGGAATGCCGGCCCAGGCTGGAGCTGCAGACAAGGACCCAGACAACAAAGGCAGGGCAAAAAGCTGTCTGATAGAGGCAGCCCCGTCTGGCAGGCCGGGCTTTCAGAAGCCTGGGCATGCACTGATGTCTGCAAGCACAGCTCTTCGCTGGGCGCACAATTAACCCCGCAGCAAGATCACTAAAGTGTCCTGCAGCACACTCCTAACAGTATCCATCTGGTGAGATGAAAAAAAAACCAAAGAGTACAGGAGTGCAGCAAAGGAGCAAACAACTGGAGACTGCAGGGAATGACTCTACAACAAACAAAAATTATACTTAATTTTCTGTTATTTATATTCTAAGAAAACCACATGTTTTCACTTGCATCTCTGCCTCCCTCCCCGAGGCACAAACACACACACACACAAAATGGGAAGACCAGGGAAAGCAGGAAGAGCAGCACAGCTCGAGCACATCCCTGCTCACATGCTTTCCCAAATCACAGCACAAGAAAACGGGTGTGAGTTTTACAACCGTGGAGCAACAGCCAAACACCTTTTGCTGGAGTGAAAACGCCCCGAGCAGCTGCTCAGAGCACTGGGACATCACAGCTACCCCTGCCCGCCTGATCTGCTGAGATCTTAAGGCATTAATATAAAATAAATGTAAATCAACCATTGACTGCTGCAAGACAGTTTCCCTGCGGGCTGGTGTGAGTGTCCCAGCTCTGGGGCTGATCCCAGCCTCAGGCTCCCGTGGTTCCCCTGCCTGATGTCTGCACCACAATAACGATAACACTGCTGGGGGACCGGTGGTGTCTCACAGCTTTTTTGCATAAGCAAGGGCTATCCTGCTGTGCAACCAAATTGTGCCACCAGGCGAACTGA
This sequence comes from Fringilla coelebs, assembly GCF_963513975.1. Classification (NCBI taxonomy): domain Eukaryota; kingdom Metazoa; phylum Chordata; class Aves; order Passeriformes; family Fringillidae; genus Fringilla; species Fringilla coelebs. The sequence goes on from NC_140044.1 coordinate 2,834,348, forward strand.
AATAATTTTTTTCCCTCTTATTTTAGATTATGACTTTTACTAATTGATGCTTGATAAAAGCCTAACGAATGATTTGTAAGGATTATAGGCATGTTAAGGATCCGAGTGTGGTTATAAGCCGAGGTCATAAGCTCTATTGACTTTCTAGGCTCTACAGCAATTGATTTGCCATTTATTAAAATCATTCATTCACCGCTTGTTAACAATTTATTTAGCTGCTTCTTCCCCAGAAGGCTTGGGGCACCACATTTGAGCAAAGACACCTTCGTTTTGAGGTACTGTCATAAACTCGATTCTAAACTGACAGACCCATAAACATTATAGCAGTGTCTTTTTAAAGGCTCTTTTGCAAACAGGTTCAGCTCAAATCCAGGAGCCTGGTTTAACATGAGCATCCCTGGCCACACTCAGCAGAAGTCCCACATCCCATGACTTAAAAAGGTGCAGGATGTCAACTACTTTCATAGAATAGAGTGAAAGTCTCTTTCCTCAATGTAACACTGCTCATCAGTTTGCCAGAGTAGCAGCAAAGGAAAGAGTGCTGGTGCTTAAAATGACACTCAGCTTTTGAACACATTTCTACATTGAACAGCAGAAGAAAAAAAATCCCATCCAGGATTACCAAAGTGCAGCCAGGTATGGACAGGCAAAGAACAGCAGGTTTGCACAGCCAGCCTCTGAAGACACCACTGCATCCCCCTCTGCACCAGAGGAGCAGGTAGCTGCTGCTCTCGGGGCCAGGCAGTGTCCCACCCGTTGCGTGGAGCAGTAACCGGGGTGTTTACGGTACAGCAGCTGCAATCATGCAATCAGCCTTCGTAATTAGATCTTGGCAACTCTTGAAATACTTCACTTACCCAGTTTACCTGGAAAGGTGCGACCTAAACATTCAGTGCCTGGAGACATTTGAAAGAAAAACAGAAAGGATCCGTCAGTGATGGGAGCCACCTCCAAGCGGCTGCACACACACCCCAGCTCCCCTCCTGGGGACTCGTCCTGGCAGAGCTCCCCTGGCCAGCAGACACCTGCTCCCACCATCTCCACAGGCCAGCAGTACCAGAGGTGCCACCACTCCTGGATAATGACCCCATGTGCTTTTCCCACACCAGACATTGCCACACAAGGTCCCGTTCCTCTTTCCCCTGCTTCCCCCAGGACTGCTCTCCTGATCTTGCCTGATGGCATTGCCAAAGCTTCACAGAGGTTTGTGAAGTTTCTGGGATCACTCAGCCCACCCCAGAGACCTCCCTGCCACATCCAACAGCGCCAGACTGCCTGTGCATGGCCCAGGGCAGCACTCTGCATTTCAAGGTACTGGTGGACAGTTTATTACACTCTGTCTCCTCTGCAAACACACAGAGCTGAGCCCCACATGCTGCTGAGCCTGGTGAAAGCTCAGGGTCTCCTGACACCCCATGCCCACAGCGGGGGCACTGGCTGTGCAGCGCCGAAGAGGAAGAGCCACAGCAAAATCTTGCACAACACCCCAGGAGCAATGCCCAGCAGATGTATTTTCAAGTGAGGAGAACAAAGCAGAAAAAAGTCTGCAACAAAAGACAACTCATGACTTCTCTCTCACCCATCACTGTGTGACTGCCTGCAACATTGAAGGGATTACAGGACATGGATCCTCCCCAGTGCCTGGCAAGCTGAGACATTCTGGGCTGGCTGGGAGCTCTGCATCCCGCAGGAGATTTGCCAGAGAAACACATACAGGATTCTTTTACGAAGCCTGTAAGAACTGTCTGTCACTGATAATGTTAATTGGTACTAATTAGTGCAGTCTGACCGTAAGGAGTCCTACTGGCCTATAAAAGTGGCCTTTAACCCAAGAGCAAAGGAGTCAGTCACTGCCAGACACAGGGCCACAGACACACAGCCTGCTCCTCACACTGCGCCTGCCTCTGCGGCAACACAGCAGGCTCAAGGGGATATATCAGCACATCACTGCTCTCAAATAAAGCTTTAAAAAGTTACTTTCCATGCACCTGGGAGGACAGAGAAAACCAGCTTTTTAATCTCAGGAAAAGATTAAAGATTAGAGAGTTGCTGTAAATTACTGTAGTGGCTAAATCATGACGGGTCGCAGGCTGGGCTCACTGATGGGAAGTCCGGCTGATTCAGATGCTTCACATGCAGGTGTTCAAAGTGGAACTGCCCACATGAGGTGTCACCTGAATGCACATGGGCAGCCTTGAGCCTCCAGGCCCAATGGCAGCACCACCACCAGCCCGCTGGAACGGGCACTGACACCAAGCGTGACAGGAAAGGAGAGAAAGGAATTCTGCCGAGCCAAACACCAACGTGTGGCAACAAGCTTGGACCTCCTCCTCCTGCTCAGCCAGCTCACTGCACAAAGCCTGGAAAGGGGTGGGAGGCTAGAAAGGAGTGAAAGGCCAAAACAAGACTGGAGGCCAAAAAGGGTGGGAGTCCCAAAAGTAAAATGTAGAGTCTGAGAAAAAGTGAATGCCAAAATGGCTTGGGAGATCCAAAAGGGTGGGAGTCCAAAGGAAATTTAAAGGTTGAGAAAAAGACCCTGTGCATGCAGCTGTCTGGATCAGGAACAGCTTTTCTCTGGGTACATTTCCAGCAGGGTAAAAAGCAATGTCTCTCCCCTCCCTGTTCCACAGCCCAGGTGATGCAGCGTGACACCCTGCACATGTGTGGGCATGTGTTCCCCATCATGTCTCATCCAAGATGTTTGACCATGGTCTGGGATGTGTGGGAGAAGCCAGCCTGAACCCTCTGAAGTCAGGCAAGATTTTGGGATGTTGCTTCTCCTCTCTCTCTCAGCACGCCTGCCTCTCCCATCCTCACATCTGCCCTTTAGGTTCAGCCATGCATTTGCCAACTTTTTAAATGCAAATGAGAATTGGCACATAAAGTCGGTGCTTTAAACCTGACCAGAGCCACCCCCAGCTCTCCTCCCTCCCTCCTTATATGCATAAACTTTTTTTATGCAATCGGCAGCAGGGAAGAGATCCAGGGAGTGGCTGAGCCATGCCTGGAGCCCTTCTGCAGCCGCAGCGCTGCCAGACAGCTCCATGGGAAGGGTGGCTTAGGCTCTCTGCCTACCAGCAGCAGCATGGAACCAGTAATTACCCTGGCTGGACCAACACCTGCTCGTGGTTTTGTCTTACACTGTTTGTGCAACCCAACAGGCTGCCAACAAAGCAGGGATGAGCTTTGCCTAAACAGGTGAAAACATGAAACAGGGAACGGAGCTGCCGTGTTGGTCCCACAACGCCTCTGTGCAACACATGCTGGAAAATCACTGCTGCTTCAGCCTGCAAGGCTGCAGAGCAGGGGCGAGCATGGCATGCACTGAAAAGGCAGGAAAGGAGGGAAAAGGGCTGCCCATCTGCAGAGCCCAGCTTCTGGATCCAGCCCCACACTGGTGCAGGGCACAGGGATATTCTTTGCTGGGCTGAAACACCAGCAGCAAAAAGCCTGGCTTGCCAGGAGAGTCCTGCTAAACCGAGCATCCCACATCACAGAGGATGTGACAGCCCTCACCCAGCCAGGGCAGCCTGCAGAGCAGAGCTGCTCCCAAAAATGCCCTGTGCCAGTTTAGAGCAGAAGTGCCTATTCCCATGCCAGGGACCCGAGCCCTGTGCTCACGGAGCAGGAGCTGGGCAGTGGTGTGGGAAGGGCAGCGTGAAGACCATGACTGGCCAAGGGCAAAGACCCCAAAGGAACACCTGGGCCAGCCTCAGTCTCTGGCAGAATCAGCTCTAACCCCACCAGGTCACACCCAAGAGACGCCCTCCCCCCATCAGCAGATGAGATTTGTTGTAAATTATTTATCCTGGAATAAAAACACCAGCCCCACCTCTTGCAGCATATTTACTGAAAGCCACTAGACATTAAGCAGAGGCAAAAAGTGTATCCCAGCAACATCTGGAATTTATCCCTTCTCCCTTCTGAAAAAAATAAAAAATCATGCTCTATTCTTTTTGAGAAAGAAAAGTGATTATATAGAATTAAAATGCTGGAAGAACATAGAGAAGAGCAGAGATTTTCTTTGAAATGCTGTTTAGACAATTAAAAAGGGATAGTTTCAAAGAAGCAGCAAATACTATCTCAGCTTTTTCCACACTGTCTCGCAGTACCAGGATTTCCTCCATGCCTTGGCTAAGAGACTCCAAGGAAAGCAACAGATTTTTTTCATCCTTGCAAGACCTTAGTAAGCCAGAAAGGAAACCAGCTCTCAGGCCTAACTGGTTGAAGACAGACCAAATAAAAAAAATATTCTTCTAATTCCTGCCACAGGATTTGAAGGCACCTTGATTTCTATGAAGAAAACCTGCTTTGGGATGAGCTTTCCAAAACAGGATGTGTCAATCTTTACCCAGGAGAGCCAACATTATGTCTCCCCAGACAGAAGAATGGAAAGGCTTTAAATATTAAAACAGGAAAAACCATCGGGATTAATATGAGGATGCAAGGTCAAAATGTGATATCCTCCACTTCCTCAGGCTCCTGATCCCAGAATGGCTGGACCATGACCCCACAGCATCACCTGTGCCCGGATGCAGCTGGGGAAGGCTGGGTTCGGAGGGAAACCCTTCCCAGCCTTCCCGAGGGGGGAAGCGAAGCCGTCGCTCCCATGCCAAGCCCACAGAAGTGCCTCCAGCTACTAAATTACCCAACGACTTCAACGAACTGCATTGATCTGGCTGGAAAACAAAGCTGCAGCTCTTGGCACGTGCCCAGTTAGGAGGGTACAGCTGCATTTTTCACCTGCAAGCAGTTACAACCACGGTCGGAGATGCCCCTTGCCCGGACACAGGGCAGCTGAGGGGAGAGACCGAAGGGCAAGCACAGGTGAGAGGAACCACCTCACTCCAGACACCTCTCAGACACAGCAGAGCCTCTGCCAGCGACAGGTATGTCCAGTTTTGCAATCGAGGGCAAGGCTGTTCCTAGAACAAGCCCCATTACTCAGGCTGCTCAACCCCCATCTCCTCGGCCCCACGTGGACTGGATGCAGGATTTCACCAGGACATTAAACTCAGAAGCTGTAAAATCACTGTGCAAAAACCCAATTATACCTATTTTCGTAACAGCCAATTTAAGCTTGTATTTAGGTCCCCTCACATACCCCTACGTTACATAAAGCATTTCTTCCACTTGAAATGTAGCTTTCTAAAGGCCATTTTGCTTAATTTAATGGATGCTTTATGTGGGTCTGCAAATCTCTAGAAACACAACCAAGGAAGACACATGGCAGCAAGATACGGGGTGATCCCTTCCCGGGCATGCAGCAAAAACAGGAGAGATGAAAGGCATCTCCAAATCCACCAACCTGCTGTGACTGGAGTGCACTTGTGCTCTGAAGAGCAGCAAGACCCCACAGTCAAGTCAAAAGAGGAATTCCTGAACATCTGCACACGCTGTTAACCCATTCCAGACTGGGCAGCACTCCGCAGGCTGTGCACCATGATGGATCCTTCCCTCATTCCACAGCCACTAGCTGAACTGAGCCCACTCAGGCACACTTCCCTTGGATTTCAAAGAGCTGCTTTCTGCACTTCAAGTAAATAAATGCAGTCATCTCTTTTTCCTTCTTTTTTTAAAAAGCTGTACTAATAAAAAGCTCGTAGCGAAATCTATTAAATTGAGCCTGTCCATTATGTTTATTGTTCCTTATAATTCAGGCCTGGATGGCAACTCAGTGGAGGTTGAAAAGTGTATTTATCAAGAAAACCATGAGAACTATGAGGATTAAAAGCTATCAGCAGGACAGAATGTGTTTGTAACCCTGCAGTTTGTTCTGCACCTGGCACAGGACCCCTATCAGAGACCTCTGCTCCTGTCCTTGTTTTTGAGCCCACCTCTGGCTCACCAGCTGACAGGTGAGCTGACAGCTGACAGCCAGCACCTGCCTTCTCAGAAAAACCTGAGGAAGGTGCAGTGTGTATATATTGCTATGAATAAGTCACACTAGAGAAACATAAACCCTGATTGCATTACACACCAGTGATCAGTATCATTAAGCGTTACACACCTTGAGTGTGCCTGAGTTGCAAACACTGAATTCGAAAACAATCTTCCCATTCAAGCAAAGTCCCATTACAGCAATGCAAGTGTAACAACAAAAATGAGATTCCTGCTTATTACGTGGGAAATAATTGCAATTTAAGATAAATTTTCCCTAAATTGTGTGAAGCAAGTGCCCATCAATCATGTTGTTTCTTCAGTGTCCTAAAGAGAGCACCTAGCAGGACAAGGTACTTACAGAGCTCAGCGATGAACAGCCTAATCTGTATATGCTACTCTGAGGTACTGAAGCCAAGAGACCACCCTTGGTAAAGTGGAATAATGGTAGAAATAATGAAAACAACACAGAAGGAGCAGGACCCGCCCCTCCAGGAAAGACATGCCCTCAGTGAGCCCTTGGAGCCAAGCCAGCGCAGGGGACACAGACAACCACGGACTCTCGAGGTCTCATTGCACACAGACCTGTGAAGAGCACAAGGCAACCCAGCCTGGTTCCTGGCCTGGAACAGGCACCAAGGACAAGCCCAGCCATGGCCATTTCAGCTGCCGAGCTGTGGGTTTCACTCAGAGCTCCAAGGGGGAGTGAGCCCTGTGTACCCTCAGCACCGTGGGAAACGGCATGGGGGGGTGCGGGAGGCGCTCTGCTTTGGGGGGATCTTTTGTTTTTGTAAGAAATAACAACATTAATCATAACATTAAACAGAAACCACTAAGGGGGAGAATTCCTAAGCTTGCTCCGCACAGAGCCCAGCCCACAGGGGAGCTGCCAGCCAGCAGCCGCAGCCGGCAAATTCCCTGGGACTCGTCCTGGGCAGCCAGAGCCAGGCATGGAAGAGCGGAAGAGGCGACGAGCAGACTCAGGACTGTTGTAGGACTCAGCTCAGAAATGTGAGTCTGAACACTCAGTGGTTAGATGTCTCTTGGGAATCCATCCAAATGGCACTGCTTCTCTCCCACTTGCCCTGCAGGTAAATCTCGCATGTGGCTTACACAATCTGTTGACTTAAGTAAAGCAAGGGCAGGAGAAGAAAGCTGCTCAGACATCAGGAGAGGCTCATCAGTCCTTTGGGCAAAAGTCTGGGTCACTTCCCCCTCCACAGAGAACTCAAGAGTGTCAGCCAGGCCTTGTCTTCCCTTCATGGGAGCACGTGCAGGGAGGGTGCAGCAGAACACAGTGCTCAAAACATCAGTGAAAGGACAACAACAATGCATTGCCAAATTCTCCCATATTTTTGGCCAGCGCTGATGCCTAAATTCAGTTTACAGAAATTGGAGTCTGTGAGCTCTGTGTTCTAGTCAAGTCCTCTGAAATCAAACTGAACAGTGACTGTCCAGTTCTCCCAGGGCTCAGGGAGACAAGGCCATGGCCACCTCCAAACCTCATCCATCCTGCAGACACGGCACAGTTCTAACACACTGTGAGACCACTCCGTGCTCTGCAAGGGCAAGATCTTTTTGGATGCCCCTATCTCAGATACAAAGGCAGTGGCAGTGTGTAAGGCTGATGAGCAGGCAGGCTCTGGCAACCAGGAGACCAGAGGGAGCCCACCAGAGACCCTCAGCCATGGGCATCTGGAGTGCTTCTCGCCCTCCTGTTTCCTATTGCTGATCTCAAACCAATTCCAGACCTGGGCCCAACTCCTCCACCACTGAGCAGGACAGGAGCCTAAATGCAAAAGCCTAAAACCTGACCAGAGGAATTCCGACACAGTGGCAGCCAGGGATGTTTTATTATCAGAGTTACAAAGGGAGAATTAGTTCTCACAATTAGTGAAAAGGGACACAAGTAGAGAAAGGCCACCTTGTAAGACGCTGATCATCTTCCCTCAAGATTTTAAACCACTGAAGATGCATTTGGAAGGAAAACTGACCACCAGAGCAGTACTCTGAGATGTTCTGCCAATGACAAACCCTACCTTGACCATCAACACGAGTAAAAGGCCAAATTCTGTGTGTGAAGCTTACAATGACCACGGTCTGCAACAGCCGAGACAGACATTGCCACTACAAATATTCCCAGCCCAAGCTCCTGATCCCTGTCTGAATCTCAATGAAGGCAGAAGAGCTGTGAGGACGGGGAGCTCCTCAGGAGGCAGGCTAGACACTCAATCCATCTCTCCTATCAGACCTGCGTTAACATTTAAACAGGACCTGCTGTTGTGATCTTCAGCAAGGAGCAGATGTGGTTTTGAGTAATGGTGAGCGTTACTTAACCAGTTATAGTCACTAATGTAATTGACACCTATTCCATCATCCTTAATACACCCACTTCTTTCTCCGATACCATAAATAGATTAGAAAAGTTTCTGCAGATGGCCATGACCCCATTTGTTTGTGCACTTAGCCATGTATGAATCACTCTTGGCTTGTAGCAGCACTCTGGAATTACTGCAAGATAACTAGTCGGCACAGACACCAATAAATGAATCATGCTTTCCACAAGACCAAACCTTTGGGCTTTTACAGACTCCAATTACAAAGTAAGAAGAAAAGAACAAAGAAATTACTCAGTCTATTTGCACAAAGTCATGCAGAGTTGATTCACAGTTTTACAGAATTATTACTGACAATCATTTGTAGGGGGTTAGAGTAACAAACCAGCTACTTTACATACTGGACAGTATGAAGAGATGGAAAAAAATCCCCAAGCCATGTCTTGCACATATTCTTTGAAAAGTAGCCTTGATTTTTGTGCCAGTAACTTTTTTCATCCTTGGTACGCTCCAAGCCTGGGGGTTAATCCGTTTTCATTTGCCAAGGCTAAATTCTGCTTTGCTGGGTTGCTTGGGCCAAGTTTGCAAATGTGGGAAATCCTGTTGCACCTGCTGAAGAGCACAAACCATCACAGGCACAATCCCTCAGCTATGCAGGCTTCAGCAGGGTCTCAAGAATGGTCCAGAGAACTGCCATGTGCAAAAGCACTTTCCTTTCTAACTGCATGCTTTTGAATGCATACTGCAGGTGAAAAATTACCCAGTCTGAGGCATTTTATTAAAGAGATGTGCGAGACTGAATACACCAAGCACAAATGTGTGAACCACTTGAAAGCACTGTGGACATCCACCAACACTGACAACTTGTGAGGCAAGTTTCCAAAGATGTGCAAGGTGTCTTTACGTAACACCACAGTCTGGGACACGCTAACACACACCACACACAGTGAAAAACACACCCTCTTCTAAATGGAGCATTAGCCTACTCCTGCACAGGGAGAAAGGGGAAGCCTGACTACCTGGAGAAAAAGGGGACACTGATGGATTATGGCCTCTAGCACTGCTGCCTCACTGTACACAGTGCAAAAGCAGCATTTAGTTAAAAAAAATCTAAAAGTGAAGGTGGACTTGATGCCAACCTGAGCCTGAACACAGACAGTGCCCTGGTTGTACATCTCAGAGTGGGATGGTGACTGACATGTCTCAGGGCTACATGCTCCAAATCAGCACCCTGTACCAGAGAGATCCAAAAACAGGGATAACGCCCCACGGAGCACAGTCACTGACAGTTTGGGAGGGATGCCAGTCAAATGTACACACTGCTCTATTTATCTAAGGCCTACCAGTACCCTTTGCATGTACTGCAGACCCAACTTCCTGGGCAAATTTACCTTGCAAATGAAATCTGTGCCCTGTTTTACACACCTGCTCCACATGCAGAGAGCTGCCAGCCTGGTACAGCTCATCAGAGCCAGGAGAGGCCAAAACCAGCACCAGAAGAGCTGCCACACAGCTCTAAACCAATTTGGGAAAACCTGCTTATTTGTTCTCATGCTTGAGGCTGCTGATTTCCAATGAGAGGTATAAACCTCTCCCCAGACTGGATTCAAGATGCCATGGAAAATTTAAATTAAAACCTTAATAAACATTCCCAATTCCTACCCCTCTCCATAATACATAAATTAATGCAACAAGCTCTCTTGTATAAGAACATGTAGGCACCAACAACCTTCTCCCACCAACAAGAGTTTATGTGAGGAGGTGCTGTAGATAGAAGGGAAGGAAAAAGGTTCCCAGTAGGGTTGTCTTTAGAAAGCTCGAGTCATTAGAGCCAAGATTTCAGCTGCGATGCAAGACTAAAAGGATGCATGTGCTAAACAGTAGCATGTCCTTCAGAAGGAAAAAAAAAGCTAAATCAGGAACCTGCAGTATTAGGTGGATGCTTGGATAAACACCGTTCAACACACCGCAGCAGAAATGCTAATGCAAGTTTAGTTTTCACACTAGAGAGATTTCAAAAGATTTGCAAAGCTTTGATAATATTTAACATCTTTACTAATTTCCTTTTTGGTGCAATCATAAATTTACCACGGTAGCCAAAAGATCTGGGATGAACTACAAGTTCTAGCTGGCTCCAAAGCCAACAAGAATAATATGTGCTGTTACTATTTTCTCTCAAAACATACCTCTGCAAAACTGACTCAAAATGAGAAAAGAAATTGTGAAACTGTCATTACAAAGAAGCATTTAAAATGCAGATCAAAGTGCTGCCTTAGAAGCTGTATTCCTTGCCAAATCATCAAAGCTCTCTTTACTCTCAATAGCTCCCCAAATCCTCTGATTTGAACGATAAATTCTTACAGCTGAAATTTATCTGTTAAAAAAAAAAAAAAAAAACAAACCAAAAAAACCCCCCAAACAACAACAACAAAAAAAAAACCCCAAAAAACAAACAAACCTCAAAAAAGCCCAAACCCCACAACTCCTTTCTCTGGTTACCAACTTCTTCATTAACCAGTTCATTGGAGCCACTTTCCTGTATTACTAAATTAAGTTTCATGGACGTGTTTATGCCTGCATGCACACACACAGAGTACCCCGAGACCTCCTCAAGTGCTGAAAACTTGTGGTGCATGTGTGCAGGGTCTCCCCAGCTCCCAGAGGGGTGTGTGTGTGCAGGGTCTCTCCAGCTCCCAGCACTGTGTCCAGGCTCCAGGTGCTGGCACTCAGGGAGCTGCTCCCATGCTCAGCGCCAGGATGGCCCTTGCCCCACTCCCCTTCACTCCTCACTCACCCATCGCTCCTGGAGGAGCTCCCAGAGCACCACTGCATTCCCTGCAGCAAGGAAGCAGCAGCGCAGCAGCCAGTGATCAGCTCTGGAAGATGGAAGTGAGGGGTCAGATCCTGCTGCCACAGAACTCCTCCCTGCTCCTCCCTGTGCCAGACTCGGCTGCGCCGCTCGCAGACAGAGCAGGTCTGGGACGCCTTTCCTCACCTGGGACTTGCCCGAGTGACCTACCTCCTGTCACCCAAAATAGTTATGAAATAATTACCCAGCAATTCAGTCACACAGACAGGAAGAACACTGCATGAAAACATCCCTGTGGACACCAGTGATTCCTGAGCTTTATGGCCGTCTGCGAGTGTGCTCATGGCGTGAACCAAGTTTCCACCCAACTGCAGCAAAGTGGCCCTTGTACCTCGTCCTCAGCAGCTCTCCAGCCTGGCTCTGTCCCTTTGATGGAACCCGCCAGGAGCAGACACACCGTGTGTCAGAGGACGGGAGGGAACTGATAAGGCAAACCACACACCAGAACGGGATCTCCCTCCAGGAAGCAGACCGGTTGGAAGTCTTCGTGTGAGACACCACTGCAAATAAATTACCTTTTTTTTCACTAATTAGGCTTAGCAAATTCTGACAGCTGCTGCTACCTGAATGAAACAACATTGACAGACATGACTGTACGCTGAGTTACTCAGGAAAGGAGCTGGATTGTAATTACCCTTTATTAGTGACACCATGTAGTTTGGTACTTCCCTTAGAAAGGTCTCCTTATGTCTCTCCACTTATAATTTATGTTTACAAATTCATTCTAAAACTGGATTTATCAAACCACCAACTTTCAACTGGGAAATATAAAATTATTAGCAAATAAAAGTAAGAACATGTTCTTGTGGGTGGTCTCCTCTCCATTCACAAAGGAAGCAGTGGTAGCAGCTAATTCAATATCCCAAAAATTTAGAGGCAATCCCAGATCCTACCTTGGGAATTCCTGGCTTTAAGGAAAAGAATATGGTTGCTGCTCTCCACACACCCTTCAGCACTGGTGTTCTCACAGCCAGGATCTGAAAACACACTACGGAGGCAAACATTCAGGGGGTGGAGGATGCCTCCACACCAGAAGCTAACAGGACTTACTGCAGCAAACACCCTGACACAGACTGAAAAGGAAGAATGAACCACGTCTTGCCTCCACTTGGCACTGTAAATGATCACCTCCAATTATACAGGATCACCTCTGGTGCCGTGTGCCGGTCCCGCTGTGCAGCACAGCACAATCCAGGTGTTCACCCACAGGAAAAAAACAAAGTTTGATTATTTCCCCTGTATTTCCCCCTCTGTGTCTCTTCATTCTCCCATTCAACATCATATAAAACACTAAGACCAAAGTCACTACCTGAGGGCACAAATAAACTGTAATTTCAATAAAGACCCCTGTGCTCTCCAGGCTCAGGGAATCAGGCCTTTCCTTGGGTATGAAAGATGGGACCCACAGAGCTGGGACTGCAGAGAGTCTGGCTCCCCTGGAATGGCCAAGGGCACACACACAGACAGCTCTTGGGCCACCGTAAGTAAAGCCAGCCGTGCTCTGCTCCTCCAGGATCACACCTTGGGATGCTGACTTCAGCAAAAAGCAGAGCTCATCACAGATACATAACCAGAGCCAGACACAGGGAACTCCCCGGTTTGGCTGAGGTCAAACTGAGATGCCACAAACTAACATCCTCTGTGCAAGCACTTTTGGGCTTGCTGAAATGCTGGGAGCAGCTCTGGCTTCACTCCATGAGGAAAACTTAGTGGGGGAATAAAGAAGCACGTGGTTCATATCCACTCTGCCCTGGAATAAGCCATAACTGCCGATGACAGAATGTCAGGAAAGAAATGCATTTGTCAGAAAAGCAGTGTGAAAGTGGAAAGAAGATGTGATCCCTGGTTGAGCCATATGCATTTGGTTTGTTATTCAACTAAAGAACGTGAAAACCTAGAAGTCTTGGCTTGGACAGGAACCTGCCCTCACGGTTCGCTCAACCCAGCCGGGTGCTGCAGCTGGAGGGATCGGCCTCGATCCTGGGAGATGCAACGACGCCTCCCAGAAATCCCAAACGCCTCGGATAACACTCCTACACGATCAAAGTGGCTGCAAAGCCTCTGCCGAGAGCCGCCCAGCCCGGAGAGAGCTGCCCCGACAGCTCCCGCGGGGATGCCCAGGTGCCCGCGGGACGGCCGGGGCGGGCAGGTGCCGCTGCCGGCTGGGGAGGCAGGCACGGCGCCTCGCTCCGCTCCCCGCGCCAAATAATTAGTTATTTACAGCCTCTTCCGCCACGCCGGTCACCCCTGACCTCCTTCACCCAGCAGAGGCGATTAGAGCCCACTGCTGCAGACGTCTGGCTGCTTAGCACCGCCCGGCATATTGGCACTCCAGCCCGGCGGCGGGCGAGACTCGCGCCCCCGCCCCCAAAAAGCCTTTTTCTAATCCTAATCTGGGAGCGCCACACACAGAAACCAGCTGCTTCCTCCACCGCAGCGCCGCAGCCGCCATACGGAATGAAGCCTGCGAGGAAAAGGGGTTTGGGCATCGGTTGGACAGTTAACCTATTTAGAGGGTTGTAAATCAGAGGAGTTTGCGTGTTCCTCCCCGCGACACTTTCCTGAAGCGTTCCTGCCTGATAACTGAAAATTTTGGCTGAAAAATTAAAGAGCATCTGGTGGTAGCTGCTCTGAGGTTCCCTCAAAGTCGTATCAGAAAGATACACAAAAATCAAGCGACTGGAGGAGGCAAAACGCTGTAGAATGAATTTATCTCAGGGAGGCTCAGCTCTGCCCTTTCCACTGGAGCCGGGTGCAGGAGGCGATCAGGTAACAGCCCCTGTAGTGCCACCAGAGCTCTCCTGTAGCACAGAGGTGAGCCAATGCTGCCCGCCAGCAGCAGGAAATAAATAATAACATTGGTGATAAGAAACCTACTCCAACATGAAATAAGGAAGGGCAGCAATAAGAAATCTCACTCCAAGGCTCCCAGGAGCTCATGGGAACTCAGCACCTGAGTGTCAGGACCCCAGAGCTCACAGAGGGCAGGGGACAGGTCAGGGAAGGACCTCGGGAGCATCAGGCAGGAGGCTCCCACAACACCCATCCCAATCCAGGGAAGGTCTCCTCCGGTGTCATTCACTGTTCCCTGTCTCTCACAACCCCCCACCCATAAGCAGCACCTGCCTCTTACCAAGCCTTTCACATGCTGACAAAAATGAGGGGGGGGGGGGGAATTATAAACTATGCCATTTTTAAAAAGTCAAAGAGTGAAATTAAAAGCCTGAGTTGTTCCAACAAAACCTCATGCCAAGAGTTAGACTGGAATAGAAGCTTTTTCTTCAAAAGACATTGCACATTTTAATTCACAACTTCTATCACAACCATGAGCCTTGCTCAGACACAAAGTCTCATCCTTGGGATTCTGTGGGACACAGTTTATGTTCAGCAACTGGCTGACACAAAAAAGAACTGTATCTTCATTATTTATACACTGCTATTCGTATGCACATCTAGCCCGGCCTGTTAAAGTCAGGGAAGAATAATGGTCTATTCAGTACCGGTAGTGTTAATAAAATCAGGCAAATCCAGCTTAGTTTTGTCTGAACACGAATGAGATTAAATCAAGATTAAAAGTGCATACAGTACAAAGGGTATGGTTTATGCTAAAATTCAGAATGAACACATTTTAGTACCCAGTATACAAATGCCTGCAGACCTTCTCCGGGACTCAGACACCTGAATTAAACAAGGATGAAGCTGGAGAAGGAGAAGGCAGACGACGCTGGACAAAAGCCATCCAAAATACCAAGGGACAGATGCTCTGCAGCCCCGCTGGAGGTAACGGGGCAGATCCTGCGCTAGCAGAAACAGGCACAGCTCAGCTGGCTCTCCCTGCACGCACCGAGCGCCAGCCTGCCCCGTCGCAGTGCCAGGCATATATGCAAAATCCAGACTCTTTCCCAAGTTTTCCTTTTGGGCCATTTTGCATTAGTCTGTGCAGGGTTTGGATTTCAAGGCACTGAATGAGGTGCTAAGCAGGGTATAGTCCTGACAACCCTCCCGCTCTGGGATGCCTTGAAAACCTTCCCTTTACAGAAAATACCATTTGCTTTAAACTGCCAAAGAGCCCAACTCATTCCTCTCCCCTCAGCAGTAGTATTCCTTCTCTCTCACCTCCGTGCACTTCATTTCCAAGAGGGAAAGAGCGCACAGAGAAGTGGTGAATATTTAGGTCAGGCACTGCCCTCACTGCTACTCAGCGAGGGTTGAAAAATATTAATGAAAAACCCGAATCGCCCTTCGAACAAAAAGCCCCGAGGGGCTGGAGACGGGGAGAACAGGTTCCCAAACACAAACCCTACTCGGGTGTCCGGACCGCGGTGCCCCCGGTACCGAGGCGACCGGGATTTACACGGGGGTAGTGCAGACCCCCGGGGGAGGCTCGGGAGCGCCCAAGCATCACCCCCGCAGGAGGGGAAGGAGCGGGGCAGGGGCACCGGGGCATCGCGGGGAAAGGGCAAGACGCGGGCGGTGATGGAGCCGCGATGGGGAAGAGCGGGGATCTCAGCCGCGGTGCCGGCGGGGAGCGGCCGGGGGCGGCTGATCCCGGGCAGCTCCAGCAGCCCGGCCCGCGCCGTGTCACACCCGCACCGACATCCCAGCGGCAACAGATGAGAGAGCGGGGCTCACACGGAGGGGGGAGGAAAACCACTCCGGGAAAGCGCATCGAAGCCAAGGGTCCCGGGCGCTGCCGGGAGCCCTCGCGGGAACTTCCCCGCCCGCGGCGGGGCCGCCGGGCACTCCCGCACCCCGGGCACCTCCCGCACCCTCCCCGGGAGCAGCAGGACTGGTACTTACTGATCTCCATGCTCTGGAACAAAGACCTTTTGCAGTTGCATGTGCAGGACACATTGGGCTGAATAGCTACGGCCGTGCTGTTCAGCCCCATGAAGTTATACATTTAAACACACACACACACAAAAAAAAAAAAAGAAAAAAAAAAAAAAAAAAAAAAAAAAAAAAGGAAGGCGACGGCGACACAAAGAACTTCCCGGCCGCCGAGCGCTCCCCGGGCAGCACCACATAAAGCCGGGGCTCCTCCTCGGCGCGGGGGGGCGGAGGGAGGGAAATGCAGCTGCGATCAGAAATTGGAAATAAAAAACCCGGCGCGGCGCAGCGCCCCCGGCAGCGGCTCCGCTCGGCCCCGCGGCTGCTCCGCGCCCCTCCGGCCCGGGAAGCGGCAGCGCTGGGCCCGGCCGCGGCAGCCCCGCACTTTTGTGGGGCGCGGCGCGGTGGGAGCGCGGTGGGAGCGCGGCCCGCCCGCTCCCGCTCCGCTCCCGCCCCCCGCGCTCATTCACGGCCACGGGGACGCGGCCGCGCCGCCGCCGCCGCGGGCGGGACCGTGACGTCAGCGCCAGACGGGGACTGCCCTTCCCTTCCCTTCCCTTCCCTTCCCTTCCCTTCCCTTCCCTTCCCTTCCCTTCCCTTCCCTTCCCTTCCCCGCGCTGCCGCCGGGAGCGGGGCTGGGGGCAGTGCCCGGTGCGGGCACCCCGGGACGCGCCCAGGCGGGCGGCGGCAGCTGCCGGGGGACGCGGGACCCCCGGAACCGCAGAGCGGGGTGGAGCGGTGGAAGGGACCACCGTGGGTGACCTGGTGTCCCACCTCCCGTCTCAGGCAGGGACATCCCCAGAGCACAGGGCACAGGATTGTGTCCAGGCTTCTGGAATATCTCCAGCGAGGGAGACTCCACACCCTCTCCGGGCAATCTGTTCAGTGTTCGTTCACCTGCACAGAAACAAAGTTCTTCCTCATGTTCTGGTGGAAATTCCTGGCCATCTGTTTTGTAGCCTCTCGTCCTATTGCTCAGCACCAGGGAGCAGAGCCTGGTCCATCTTCTTGGCACCCTGCCTTTAGATATTTACACACATTGATGAGGTCCCCTCTCAGTCATCCCTTGAGTCCGAGGAGGCCCTGCTCTCTCAGCCTTTTCCTCATCAGAGATGCTGCAGTCATTACTGCACCCACCCACCCACAGTGGATCCTTAAAGTACCACCTGCACTGAGCCTGCTCAGGTGGGTCCAGTGGCACCCCCAGCTCCCAGCCTCCAGCAGGACCTGGCAGAGATCCTTTTGCAGGACCTTTTTCAGATCAGCTCCAAAAGCACCTGGATTTGGGTTTCCTGCTGGAAAAGCACCCAAAAGTCAGGCTCACCCCGCAACACCCACCCAGCTGTGGGTACCCCCTTCAGCCCCGGCCCCACAGCACTGAGCCACAGGGTTCCAGGCTCACCTCACACAGCCAGTCCCCAGTGCAGCATTTCAGACAGAAAAACGGGAGAGATTGGAAAAGAGATGCAGGGGATAACCCAGTCTGACCATGGCTGAGCTCAGTGAAAATTCTCATTAGCTCCCATGGTGGTGCCAGTGGTGCTTCTCAGAGCTCAGGAACTATTCCTGACACATTCCCACTTTTGTTTCAAACCACATGCTATAAAATGGAGTGACCCCATTCACTGCAAGACAGGTAAAAGGAAAAAACATCATCTCTTCCCTAAGGGCTCATTTGTGCCAAGCTTTAGTTGAGACAGATTTTTATATTTTTTCTGGGAAATAAACGTGTGAAAACAAAGGTTTATAATGAAAATGCTGAAACAAGCTTAACTACAGTGGTGCGAAGTAGCTGCTATAAATCTTGGTGAATCCTGTTACTGGGAGATAAAGGCAGCTTCAGTTATCTTCTAAGAAAGCACATTTCCCTGTAACAGTTGATAGCTCTGATTTAGGATTTGGGAGTATCTAAGGCACCCCCAGCTGGGCCTCCATTCCACAGAGATGCTGTTGGGAGGATGCACCGAGGTGGGGACAGGGGACCCACCAGCAGAAATCCTATTCCTACAAAGCTGAAGCAATCACAGAAGATGGATGGTCTCAAAATTTGGGTCAGATTCAGTGGCACTCCTTGGTAAGGTTTAATTTCCCTTTATTTCCCTGCCCAGAAAAGGAATTTATTTCTACATGACTACTACAAACCAATGTTAAATACCCACCCATACTTAAGTCCTGCAGCCCATCCAGTCCTGTGAAAATGCCTGGAGAGCAGGAACAAGGAATTGCCAGGTTGTTTAATATTTTACTCTTTGCCACTCGACAGATGGGAACTCCCAACAATTACTGATCCAAAGGAAACACGGAAGGGGATCGTGTGGCTCGGACAGAAACGGGCTTTGAGAAGTCTGTGCTCCCCAGCACTGAGCACACGTGAATTATCCAACAAGTGCCATTCCCAAAGGCAGGGGTGGCACCAGAGGTGGGAATCGGTGTGCTGGGAGATTAGGTACAATTATGTGAAAAAAACTGTGCTAGAGCTGGAGATAAAGTATTTCCAATCCTATTTTATATTTTGTTTCCTGCCTCAGTTTCCTCATCAGTAATGCAGGAGGGGTAATCTTGATTCCTTCAGGTTATTTCTCGGGCTCAATTTATTTTGTGGCAGTCAGATTTTTAGAAATCCTTCATGAAAATGTGAAGGAAGAAACATTACCCCTGTTACAGGGACACTCGGCCCACCAGCCCCAGAAAGGACATCAAGAAAGTTAAAGCCAGGCACACACATGGTCAAAATTCTGAAGACAAACTCCAGTTCAGATATGCTTTATCAATCAACCTACTTTTATTATTTATCTGGAAGTATATCTTTATATTATGTTTAAAACACTTGGTAGTTGAACATTAGCGACACTTTTCCAAAGGACCTTTCTTGACTGGCCAGAAAAGGCGGCTGGAAGCTTATCTGAGCCTACCAGCCTGCAACTAACATCCTTTGCACTTAAAACACATAGCACTGCCATAAATAAGTCAAGGTGAGGACTGCACGTGTCCCTGTGTCATGTGAGGTCCCAGCTGGCACTGCCAAGTCCTCTGAGCTCTTCAGCCATGTGGCTGTGGCCACAGTTCACATTGGATTCCGAATTCTTGGATTTTAGCACAGCTGGGAGACCCTTAAACAGTCTCAAGAGAGTGAATGCAGCTCCAAGCAATGGATTATTCTTCTGAGGCAGGTCAGTTCCTTGAGTGGAGGGTCCTTCTCTGCAATCTCTGCTGCAACAGGCACAGCCTTGCCTTCCAAAAGGCTTTGCCATCCAAGAGGCATCCCCCCTGGGCACAGGGACAGGAGATGGGGTGCCCTGAGCAATGGCACTGCCAGCACCCCGTGCTCAGGCTGCCCTGGAGCTGTGGCAGAGGCAGCTCCAGCGGGGGGAGGCTCCTGCCCTCACCCCATGAATCAGCTTGTTCTAGGGGGAGTTTTTACAAGTTCACAAAGCTCTGGTGGATAAAGGCTCCCGTTTCAGGTGCAGGCTGCTGCAAGTTCACACATCTTCCCAACCTTCTTTAAAAATAAAGAAAAAATAACTGTTTGCAAGTTGATGCTGGTTTAAAAATGCTGTTTACCACCATCCCCATTTCATCTGAACGACTCATGTGGCTTTAAGAATAATCAGCATTTTTCCACCATGATTTAAGAACAAATAATTAAAGTCATCCCAGATGGGCTTGTAAAAATTAAAAGTACATCAGCTAACTTAAATGCTTCACCCTGTTCTTTGTCATGACACCATCCAGCCTCCAGCCCAATGCATTTGTAAGAGCTTCTGTCCCAGCAGTGGGTGCTGCTCATCTGTGGGAAATTTCCAGAAGATGCTGTTGTTGATTTTGGCTCCTGTATTCAGTCACTGATCAGCTTTTTTCCATTTCTTTTTTTGTTTTCCCTGGAGACACCTCAGATGGCTCCAGGATGAGTCTGGAACTGCGAGATCTCCCTTCGCTTCCGGGGTTTGCCATCAAATTTCAGGGAAATCCAAGGCTGCTCCCTGGGCCTCAGACTCTGCAGCCATGGAAAGGGGCACACAGGAGCTCTGAAATCATCTGGGATCCTTGGACAAGCTGAAGGACACGGGAACCTCAGCCATGGCTAGTTGGGGATTGTAACGTAATTTTGCTCAGTGCCAGACCAGAAGTCAGGCACTGTGCACATTCAAATCTTTCCTTTTATTCCTCACTGCAACACATCCAGCATCATTACAGTGCAGCACTATGAATAAATTCATAAAATGTAATGGAAAAGCAAGATCCATCTGAGAAATAAGTAACCTTAAGAGTCAAATGGTGCTCAAGACAACCTAAGGAAAAACAAAAAAAAACTCCACAACTCCCCAAAGCTTTGTTAACTAAACAGTTGTCCAATAAAGAGTCCAAATATTTCACAGCATTAGTCTTTGGATTAATGTTAAATCGATAGGCACTAACGCAATAGGGCAATAGTTACCATGGTGAATAATTCTATATTTATTTTCAAGCAAGCCTTATTTCTAACAATTCCAGACATGGTTTCCACTTTCTGGTGACTAAACTCTCAATTTAAGTTTATTTTTCTAACTTCTTGGTACCAGAAACTCAGGGTTTCTCCCCAACAATTAGAACAGGATCTCTGCTGCCACAGAGGAGAACAATGCCACGGGGACATGGATGCTCAGCAGCTTTAGTTAAGGGTCCCACTTAGGAGGTTTTGTTCCCAACCAGGAGAGATAAGTCAGTGAGTATTTGTTTGTAATGAGAATTTTTCACTGAAGCCACCAGAATGTAATTCCAACCCATTCCGTCTTATTTGGGGCCTGATATAACTCCGGCTGACATCACTGGGAAGACTCCACCCTACCTTTACATTTTATTGAGGCACTGGTGGGAATTACATCACCCTCTGGATTCACAGCTCCCTGCCTGAGCACACTTCATTTCCTTGTGCTAGAGAAACCAGGATGCCACACGTAAAATAAAACAGCACCAGGGGAAGACTTCTAACTCCACAAACATAAAATCATCCCTGACTTTTCTTAAAAGAACAGGCATTTTGGAGAGGGGAATGGCGCTCTGGAAGGCAGACAAAGTGACCCCGAGCTCTGCCACAGCCAAGTGAAGACTTGAGGCTGATCCGAGGAAGCGCCTGAGTGATGCTGGAAGGCAGCTCGGAGCCGCTCTCGGCGGAGCTCTGGAAGCGGAGCAGCTGCGAGCAGCTCATGGCTTGAGCTGTCCTTGTTTGATGCCCACCTACACCCACCCCGTGCTCTCACTGCACAAATACTACACACGCACAGCTCGTGTTTGTCACAACGCATTTGCTGCGCTTTGGTACTTTTGTTTCTTGCCCGAAAGGTGAGCTCAGAGCCGGGCTCTGCCTGCGTGTTCCTGTCCTGTCACACACGGCAGGGCTGGTGCTGCCGGCCAGGGCAGGCCCCGCTCGCCGCCCCACTCCGGAGCCGCTCCGGAGTCATCCCGGGAGCCCCTCCGCGCCTGCCGCGGGAAAGCTGCGGGCGGAGGAGGAGGCTCTGAAGATGCCCCTGGCTTAAGTCGCCATTCAGCGGCAGCACAGGGCGGGCCCGAGCCCTCCTCCCGCCATCACCATCACTCGCGGGGTACCATAAGGGTATCTCCGGGAATGCGCCCTCGGTCTCGCATGGAAACCCAGCGGGACCGTGCCCGCAGAACCGAACTCGCCTCGCCTGGCGGGCGCGGCCCCTTTAAATCGCGCGGAGACCGCGGGGCAGCCCCAGATGGCCCCGGTGTCACGGGCAGGCGCTGCCCCGCCCCTGCCGGCAAAGGCCGCGTGGGCTCAGCCAATCAGAAGTGACGGCGGCGGCCGCGGGGCGCGAGGCAGCCAATCAGCGCAGGGGGCGTGGCGCGCGGCCATGCGGGCGGCGGCGCCACGTGGGGCGGGGCCGTGACCGCGCCGTGACCCGGGGCCGCGACAAAGGCGCAGCGCGCGCCTTCCCGCGCCGCCGCCTTAAAGGGACAGCGCGGGCCCCGCGCCGCCGGAGCGACCGGGGCCGGGCGGGGCCGGCCCGACCCCCGGCGCTGCCGGCTGTGTGCGCCTTGGGTGTGTCGCGACACCCGCGGCGCTGCCAGCGCTTCCTGCCCCGGTCATGAACCGGCTCAGCCGCCCGTACGCACAGCAGGCAGGGACATATGGCATCACCTCTGCGGGGTGTCGAGCGGTGACCGTGCCCTGCCCTGAGCTGGGCACAGCCGCCGCGCCCGGACGGACGGACGGACAGCGGGGCTCTGTCTGTACCGGCCCGGCAGCGCAGACGGAGAGGCAGGGTTTGTCTGCAAGCACCGGGCACGATAGACGGACAGACAGACAGGGCTGGACCGTGAAGTCCCCCATTCCCTGCACGGGCCGAGCCTGCTTGGCCCGTGCCCTTAAACTCCGCTTTCCTTTAGGCTCCGCTCATTTCGCAGCCTCCCGGTGCCTCTCCGTGGCCCCCCCGCTGGCACCGCCGGGGCTGCCCGAGCCGGGGGCGCTGCCGGCGCTGTCCCGGAGCGCTGGGCGCGGTGGCGGGGCCCGGCCGGCGCTGCCCTCCCGTGCGGGTGCCCGGAGCCGAGCTGGCCATCGGGCCCTGTCCCCGGGCAGGGTGGGCAGCCCGGAGCCCCTCTGCTCGCACGGGGCACGGCTGACACCGTCACATCGTAAATCGGCGAGAGGGGAGCCTTCCACACCAGCGAGACAGAAAAGCAAACAAACGGCAGGGCTAGGAAAGAGGGAGGATCCTGGAACACAAATGCTCCCATAAATGTCTTTTCCATAAGTCTATTTACTCAGCTGCTGAAATGATTTCAACTGAGTGATTAGTCTTACATGCTAAAACCAAGCCATCCATTCTCTTCTCCGATGGTCCAAAATCCTACATCTGGTACTTTATCTACAGTCTATTTTCCCCCCTTTTGTTCCAAAGAGAGCGTTTCTGCAGTATTTGATCCCCAGATGCTCTGTATCATCACAGTTAGGGCTCAGAGGTGAATCACAGATATTAAAAGTGGTTGTTTCAGTCCCACTCGGCTGCAGAGAGCTGAAGCCTCCCTCACAGAGACAAAATTGATAATTTGAGAACCTGCTTTTCAAAGAGAACAAAGAGAAAGTGTTTTCATTTCAGATGAGAAGACCCTTAAAATGTACATTTGACCTCCTGTACTGCCTTGGAGTGTTGTAGCCCCAAACACAACATGCTGTTTCTGGGGATGAGGCTCTCTGGGGGTCCTCTGGTTCCTAAAATACAAGCCAGGAAAATAGAGGCCTTAAAGACTTTGTGTGAGGGCAGATCATCATCATCAGCCTCAGTGATTCCCTGAGCTTGAAGCTGTCTGTGCAGTGTATATTGTACATCCAGGTGATCTTCAAACAACTAAATAAAACAACTGAACACAGGATGTATATAAATATCACCCTCTGTCCATTACCAATAATCTCTAGTTTTACTAGAACATTTTTAAAAGCCAAATTTTTTGCACTTCTTTCTCAAATCACATGGAGCCTTGCCTGAGCCTGGTACTGTTTGGCACAAAGAGAAGTTACAGGCACATCTAATTAAATCGTATGAATCAGGAATATTGAATTGTTGAAGGGGTTTTTTTCCTTGTTGTTATTGCAGTTTTGGATTTCTAATGATTCTGATAATCTACGAAATTACAAATTCTAAGGTTTAAGAGAAAACACAAAAAAGACACCATTTTGGGGCTCCAGGGAGCATGTGTGAATCTGATTTTCCAAATGAAAAGAGTTATAACATCAGTTAAAACCTAAATGCTTCACTTTCTCAAATCTTTTATGCTAGATTTTATACAGCTAATACATCGCCAATGTTTCCAAGGAAACCAATATGCCCTGTTCTCTCTGAAACAAATCTCACTATTAAAACAATTAAAAACTTAATCTGCGTTCTCCTCCCTCCCTCTCCCTCTCTGCTTTTAGTATTATCGCATGCATTTTAATTAAAAACATGAGTGCAATAAATTCTTTACACATACGTAGGCTACAGTGTAAATTACCTAAAGGAACCTTGGCTCCAGAGCGTAATAATCAGGAGCGAAATATATCACAACAATTGAGCAAAGCCCAATTAACAGGAGCCCTGACGAATCAATTACAGCCCCTGCTCATCTCTGAAGGCTGCCAGCTGTAGCTGATGGAGAGGAGTTTAAAACTCAGGTTCAGGTCTTGGATATGGGGTACACACACCCCTGAATCTCGGTTGGTGTGACAGTCCTGGCTGCAGGAAGCTCTGCTCCTGATTTTTCAGGCTCAGAGGGGTCTCCTGTAAAAGATGGGTAAATGTGGTGCTTAGGGACAGGGTTTAGCGGTGGCCTTGGCAGCACTGGGGGAATGGTTGGACTTGGTGACCTTAGAGGGCTTTTCCAACACAAACCATTCTGTGATTCTATGAAATGAATCCAGTGAGAGCCCCAACACCTCCACCTGCACCCACTCACGGCACTGTGAGAATGCTGGAGAAAGAGGGGGCTTGAAAATCCATCACTGACAGCGAGCTTTGAAAATCTGACAGGGCTTTAGAGCAGCTGTCAGAGCACCTCCCTCCCAAGCTGGGTATCTTGGCATGGATGGGTCAATTGGTCCCCTTCTTTTGAGGAAGTTCTGTGTTCTGCCAAGTTTCTTTGTGTGAGATTTGGGGTGTGCAGGCCTGAGCTGACAGCCCAGGTCAGTGCTGGAGGCACCTTCCATCGGCAGGAGCACAGCCCGGTCCCAGGGACGGCAGCCCTTGGATGAGCTCCGCTGCACTGCCTGAAGCCTCTGCTGGTTTGTTTGTATTGACTTTGAGAGCACCATTGCTGTCTCCAGGAGTTGGAAAACAAACAGGAGCCCCCGGTGCCAGCACCAAGGAGCTTAAAGCCTGGCTGCAAACACACAGCTCGGCTCTGTGCTCCGAGTGGCTGGCTGGTTTGATCTGAAGAGGCATTAGGATCCAGCCGCGGGGCTTTGGGGTCTGTCTGCCGAGGAGAGGGAGCTGCAGGTCAAGAGGCTCCTGAAAAGAGGAAATGGGCTGCAGGCAGGAGAAGTGAATGGCCCCGGGAAGGCAGCAAACACAGCCCCGCTCTTTGTTTCCCCCGCATTGTGTTCCCGGCCCTGCTGCTGCGCTCGGCTCGGCCCCTCTGTTCCCTCTGTTCCCTCTGTTCCCCTCGTGTGCGCCACTTCCACTCCCGTGACGAGGGCCCGGGCGCGCAGGAAGGCAGCAGTCGGCACGGGGATGTTTCATGTGGATCCAAGAGCTAAATCTGGTCGTGCCTTGTGTGCTGCCCCGGCTCCCCAGGGAGCAGAAGGGAAATGCAGCCAGAGCCGCTTCCTCCACCATTGTCTGAGCGCTGGGACATCCTTCTGCCCGCGCCGGCCCAGGGCAGGCGCTGGGGATGGGGTGTCTGAGAAGCTTCCAGTTTGCCTCACGCCTCTGCACAGGGCTGGACTGGGAAACTGGAGTGGGGCCCAGGCTCTGTCCTCCCTCCCTGGGATTCCCTCAGGCATTGGGTTGCCCAGAAGATTTAGGGAAATGAATCCTGCTCACTCCTTCACACACATCTTTTAGGGTACTGCGTGTTGCTGTGCGCTCTTTGCAAATGCAGTTTCCTGTGAAAAAAAATCCCAGCCTTGCTAACATCCCACATGTAATGTGATACTTTCCCATTCATACACACTTCCCACCACTCCGACATGCTGCACTGTACAACCAGAGAGACAGAGAGTGTACGGCACGTCTGCACTCAGAAATACCAAATTCTTCTGGCGTGCAGGGGGTGACTTGGGGTTATTTGGGTGTGTTCCCCCCTCCCCGCCCCGGCCCATCCTTTTCCAGAAGAGTTTGGAAAATTACTTTCCACCATCTGCCCTGCCAGAGCTAGGAAATATTTGGAATACGTTCCATTCTCCTAATGAACACGCAGCAGCAGGGGTGCTGCAAATGAGAGAGACAAAATCTTTCTAATGAACAACAAATGAACTAGAAATCACATCTACATAGCTTCAGCTTTTGTTGCCTATAGCTTTAGGGTGATTCATGGAGACAAAAATCAATGCATGTGCTATAGACCCAGGTCTAGCACGGCGTGCAGAAGTCTTGTCGTGACCCAAGCCATATTTGTTTTGGATACAAATGCAGACTCTCACTAGCTTCCTTTTCCTTTAATTGACAAAAAAGTGGGGGAAGAATTTAAGTATGGTTCCTACAACTCTTGTTAACGCTCTTCTGAATGTGTTGAATTTATAGGATACCATCAAATGCATATTAGTATTCATGACACAAATCACATTGCTTCCAACTGGTGTATAGAGCTGTATCATGCTCTTTTGTTAAAAAAATAATGTGCTCCAACTGAAGAAATTAGTGGTTCTTTCTCAGAGGAAAAGGGCCAAAAGCTCTGCTTGATCCACATTCTTCAGAGACTGGGGGTGGATGTTGCTGAGCATGGACAGGGGTGAATTTCCAGATCCACCACACGAGAAATTAAGGACTTTTCTCAAGTATGTGCCATTATGAATATGCAATTAGCTGTTCCTTTAAGAGTTTTGCCTGCTGCCAACCAGCCAGACATAAGCAAGTTTCCACCCAAGGCTTTTGGTGTCAGAAACTTGGACATATCAAGTGGAAACCTCATTCAAGGCTCACATGCTGCACAAGGGACAGTGTGACCCATCCCAGCTGTCCTTAGCACAGAAGTGTGAGGAATAAGGCATTCCTAGAGCTTCAACTGATCCCATTCTTAATAGCAAAACCTCTGATCAGATACTGGGACTTTTCTTCAAGCCTCCTCAGAGGCAGATTTATTTTCTTACACCAGACCACAAGCTCTAGCCCAGAATACTCAAGGAGTGACAAGTGCCAGCAGAGAACTCCGCTCCAAAGCTGAGGCATCTCTCAGCTCCTCCCTTAGAGGAAAAGCCATGGGAGCCCAGGGAATGCTTCCAGCCTGCACTGAAAGTCATCCCACTGGCCCTGGCAGGGCAAAAGCAACATTGCCAAGCCGGCAGTTGTGAGTGCTGGAACAGCTTTCTGAAAGTCTGGGCGGGGATAAATTGGTGCCCAGGTAGGTGCTGCTGTACAGGGACAGCAATACTGCTCCCCTCTGCAATCTCTGTGTCCTTCCTGGGCTGCAGGAAGATTGGGATAGAAGGCATTGCACTGCCTTTCCTCTCTCTGCACCTGATCTTCTCACCTGCTTGTGTGCTGAGGTGCTGATTTTTTGGTGTGTGCCCTCATTTTCTAGGAGCCTGACTCTGCAATTTCTTCAAGCATTTAACCCGCAAGAAAGTCAGCAGTTTCCCCAACAAGACCTTACATGACCAGGCCTCCTTATTTAATAGCATCTTCCACACAGCCCTTCACCTTCCTTGTCTCCCATTCCTTGCAGTTTCACCCTCTGAAAGAGCACTTGGATCCACCACCTCAGACTCATTAAACAGCCACTTGCTTTCCCCTTGTTCCTGGTCTCTCACATTAAGGCATGTATTAAAAGGGGGAAAAAAAATAGGAAAAAGAGAGAAACAGAACGTTCCTACAAAAAAGCAATTTCTTGGCTGGCCATTTTTTTTTAAACTCCCCTCAATATGGCAGGAGATATTTATGTCTGAACAAATCCTTCTCCCTCCCAATCAATCCAGCTTCCCTTGCTTCTGCAGTGCAGTCACACTGTTTCTATTAGTCTGTTACTGTGAAAATTAATGTGACAACACAAAACGCAGCATAATGACTAAAGGTGTGTGAAATAGTCCTGGAGAAACACAAAGTGACTTCAAATGCAAGGTATTTCCTCCTTCCCCTTTCTCCCATCCTACAAGCTGCTGCAGTTCTGAAAATGGGACAGTTTTCAAAGAGACTATATTTGCAGAGCAAAGATGGATGCTATTTTTATTGCAAATTAGCAGATTTTTTAGCAGATCCAACCTCATTTGCAAGTGAAAGTGACTCTACTTACCATGCAGATATAGGTCTTATGTTGGAAACTCATGGAAATTCATGTTTTGAACATACTTAGAGAAGAAAAAAATAGCCCCTGCCTTTATTTCTGGCTGTGACTTGCTCCAGTGAAGCAACACCAGTGGGGCAGCACGTCTTGGCTGAGCTACTACATTCTGTGAGCAAGTGGGAATGAACCTGAAACAGTTTTTAGCTGTGCTCTGTGAACTTCTGGGGGCTGGGGACTTCGAGGGGTCCACAGAGAAATGAGAAAAGGTATTCAGCTGTTAGAGAGAGAAATTTTCTATCCAGGGAACCACAATTCCCTTGGAAAGTTTTGAATAGTCTGCAAATATATACATATATATATATATATATATATATATATATACACACACACATATACATATGTGCCCGGCTGGGGTTGTCCATGGTCTGCATTGATGTGAAAAATTACAATTACAATGTAGTAAACAGTAACAGGAAAAAACAATCAGTTAACAGTTAGTCCTGCAAAAAAATGCCCTTTCAGAATGCCAAAACTTTTCATTAAATTGGAAAAAAAAAATCTGGTGAGTCATTTAAGCCAAGAAAAAACAGTTGAAAAAAAAATAGGGAAATAAAGCACTGCATTTAAGTGCACTGAATCCAAAGATTTTCAGTGAGTTTTGATTCTAAATGGGATTTTGCAATTAGAAGTCAACCTACAACTTGAGAAAGGTAAGCAAAAGGTTAAACAACTCCCAAATAAACCAGGAAAAAAAGTCATTACATCCCAAATGATGCCAGTTGTGTCAGGTCCAAATCCACATCACAAAAATTACCAAGAAAACAAAAAAAATGGGGCAGTGAGAGAAAAAACTGTGCACACCTTTAAAACCCTCATACACCATTGGGGCTGGATTCCCAGAAGTGCCAGTTTGGATTTGGTTACCACCCCACCATGAAAATGAATTAAGAAGATTAAATAAAAATTTATAAAAATCTTCATTTTAATATGGGCATTGCAAGAAAGTGAAAAATAGAACAGCAGGCAGGAAAAGCAGAGAGCTCCTGTTTCTAGAAGTGATTTGAAGGGAACAATTCCTACCTGCCAAATTTGCACATGCATTCCTTCCACCCCGAGCTATGCAGCAGGTGTGAACCTGTTTGTACCTCTCCTGACAGCAGCACGGGGGAAAGCAGCGGTGCAGGTAGTCAGGGATGGAACAAATCCTTCTGGCAGATGCCAGCTTTGCAGTGCTCTGCTGTACATGGGAAAGCAGAAGGTGAGTGTCAGCCCTGCTGCTGTGTTGCAGCCTGATGGGCTCAGCTCTTTCTCCTCACGTCCCTGGGTGGTTTTGGGGGATACAGCTCCCTTTTCCATCATGGCCATTTCAACAGACACACCACATTCCTGAGCACTGTTACTGTGGGCTTCAGTGAGGTTATTTTCACCACAAGTGAGTTCAAAGTCAGAGGTAAAACATGTTAAAACCACCTAAAGTCATCCTACAAAAAGACTCAAATATTTAAAGCTGAAGTTGTGAAAAAGGAAACAAAGAAAAAGGTCTCAGGGACAGCATGCCAGAGCTCCTCTGTGAATACACATTTCACATCAGGTATTTTAATGCTCCATATACCTGTCCCAGACACTCATTCCCCTTGGATTGAGGACACCTTTGGACTGGAATCTGGCTGGTTGCACTTTTACCAACACAGGCTGTGCTGCTACAAGAGAAATTATATTTTGAAAACTGACAAACACATTTCACAGTTCTTACAGTCCTTATTTTCCTTAAGATAGGTACAGGGGATACATTTCCTTATTCCTGACGAGAAGATCAGAGTATTTTTTTTGTGAGCACGAGGCAGCTGATCATTTGTAGCAGGCATGAATTATTGCAGTGTCTCCATCCAAACAAGTGAACATCTGTATCCCATTTTCACTGGCACCACGAGATACCTGGCGCAGCCCCAAAAGGGAATGTTTAGCTACAAGGGTTTAAAATATGCATTAATTTGCTGTTGTGTTATCTTCTGGTATTCTCAGCTTTTGAAAAAAAACCAAAAAACTTTATCAGTGTAGTCCTCCCACTGTCTATTTGCCTTGCTCTGGCCCAGAATGAAATGAATTAAGTAAAACAGTTTTGAAAGCCTCATTTGTTTTCCCTCCTGAGGAGCAACGCTTATGGAAGCCAGTTGGAGCAGGACTCTGGGGAGGATGGGACATTTCATGTCCCTCCCTCTGCTGCTGCTTCTCTGCCGAGGGGGACTGTTAGTTTATTCAGCCCTCCCAAGGACAGTATCACTGGGAGAGTGATTTTCAACAATCCAAGGGTGGGGGGTCTATGGAAAGGAAGTCTGGAAGCTCTTTTAGTCCAGTGTTGCATCCTTGGCTTTTCAAAATATGTTTTTGTTGAAAGCAAGGTGTGTTTTCCCAGCAGATCATTATCTACAGCCATCAACCAACTCGTGTAAAACTCCAGGGCAGAAAAGCTCCTTTCTGTGGCTTTCAGCTCAGCCATGGTTTTGGCTTTTCTATTTTTCAGGTTCTGTGCTACTTTAGTGTGTGGGTCTGGGCTTCTTATTATGGGATGGTGAGCTCTCTGCATGGAGCAGGGAGACAAAACAATTCCTGCTCCAGCTGGGCACCAAGGACAAATGACCCAAATCTCAGCTCAGGAGCACAAACCCTGTGGGCTGGAGAGAGAAAAACAAGCAGGGTGGGACTGCAGGGGCTGAAGCTGGGATGGGACAATGAACTGCAAGGTGCAAATGGAGCAGAGCTGATCCCAGGGAGAGACCCCGTGCCCGGCCGGGCATTTTGGGGCCATTTTGGTTCATCTTGGGTGCAGCCCTGGCTGGGCTCTGGTGCTGCCCAAGGTGGATCCACAGAGGCCTCCTAATAAATCCCTGCTTTATTCTTTAACTCTGTCCAGCCTCTGTTCTAGGGCAGCCTTCACAAGGCATCACTGACTGCCTTTCTACAGCCACCAAGTGTTCAGTCACCACCTCATTTGCTACAGGGACTCCTGAAATCGAAGCCACTGTCACCTCAGCACTCAGTGACAGTTTCATGAACACTTTCTCATATGTGACTCCTCTCCAGTTTAACTCCCTGGGACAGGTGAGTTAGGCACACAGGGGCATTTGCTCATGTAGATTAAAAATATTCTGGGTCACTTCTCTAATATTTTGCTGCGCATGGAAGTCACTCAGTCCTTCAGCTACATTGAGAGTGACAAAATGTGCTTGGCACGGGCTGCAGAGCAGGGGGAGCAGGGTCCCTGCTGAGGCAGCTGTTCCTGCACATTCCTGCTGGGTACCCCGTGTGCTGGCCACACAGGAGGAGCCTGCAGCAAACTCCTCCAAATGGGAAGATGAGAAAAGTCCTTGAGTAACAACTTGGCCTTTCTCCATAGCTGGGAAACTGAGGCACCCAAGGCAGATGACTGCATCTAAGCCACAGATGGCCAGAGGGTTTCAGGCAAAGCTGGGCACCAAGTTTTGATCCAAGCTATTTGGACCACACATCATGTCTGATGACTAAAATGATGGTATTAGTACTCTGCTTCAAGAGACAAGGAAAATGGTAGGAAAATTCCTGTTATTAAATATCCATGGTGAAGCTGACCTGAAAAATAAGAAACAAATTCACAAATATCAGCAAACAGCATGTTGAGCTATAGAAATAAAGAGGAAAGAAGCAAACAAGGCCATGTCTCCATAGAAAAATAGAGCTACACCAGTACAGCTATGACTGCCCTGGAAACCTCTCATCTCAGGGCAAGGAGGCCTTTTGGACCATGGCTTCAGAAATTAGGTAGCCTGCAAATAGTCTTGCTTTTAAGTGTCTTCACTCAGGAGGATATTAAAAAAAACAACAACAAACTGTATAATTTAGAGTCACCCCTCACTTAATACTGAGTATTTTCATAGACAAAGTGGAAGCTTTGTCACAGCCCCTGTTCAAATAAACTCTCTCCACTTTTTGGAGGATTCTCAGCGCAGGATCCTCTCCGGTGCTGCTCCCCGAGTGTTTACTGGTTGTTAACTGTGCTCCCTGACAGCCTCCAGTCTCGGAGAGCATCAAAGGGGAAGGAATGCCACTTGCCTAAACGTGATAGACTATTGCTGCAGGCAGGAGTAACTTGTGCTGTCAGTGTTCAATTAGCACCAAGTTAAACTAAATGTCTTGTGAATATTTCATAACGATCTGCCAGCATCCTATCTGAACTCTCTGGCTTTTACCAAGCCATTTCCCTTCCAAAGTGACATGATGTGGAATTAAAGAGGAATGATGAGCCAATCTTGCTTTTTTGAGTATCTGCTCAAGAATTACGCTGTATAACTAAAAAGTAGTAATAATTTTTAAAAAGCACAAAATACCCCAGCAACAACTGTCACCTAAAATTATCCTTTGATAATAAACTGTCTTTGAACAAAGTGGGAGTTTACACACAGTTCTTTTTCTGACTGTAAATTTATTGCAGCTTTCCCATTCACTTTGAGAGTTGCAGGAGCTGATGTAAGCTTTTATATTTCCCATTTGTTTTTCACACAAAACCGAGGAGTTAAATGGATTGGAATAGACCTTAAAAGCCAGGGCTAACTCTAACTTGAAGTGCTGAATCTGTGGCAAGCACCAGGTGAGCTGCAGGAGTGAGCCAGCCTGGGCTGTGCTGCGTGACAGGCAGCAGCTCCTCTGTGGGATCTGGGGCAGAAAAAAAACCCACACAAATGCAAATAACTCGGTGCTGCAAACCAGCCACTCTGCAGACACGCAAATCCCAGGCTGCAAAGTAGCTGTGGGATCTGCCTCACCTGCCTGGGGGTCCTGGGCACTGTCCCCAGGGAGCTGACTCAGCCTCACAGCAGGAATTGGAGTATCCACTGAGCCCTGGCACAGTAGGAAAGCTGCAGGAAGCAGAGGCAGCAAAATCTCAGAGGTCACAGTGCTATTTGCTCAGTCCCCTCTGAAGGACAGAGGCCTTCTCCAAAGAGGAAAGGTGCCACAGGGCACCAAGAGTCTTTCCAGCTGGGGCTGCCAGCCAGGAGATCAGTTGGTTCCAACACTAATGGAGCAAAGCCACCAATTCACATCACCTCATCCATCACAGCCCCAGATGATAAATGACCCTGGGTTTGCACCAGCCTGGGCTGATGATGCTCTGCAAAACACAGCCAAATTGTCCCGCTCTGCTTGCTGAGGAGATGGTCCCCTCAACTGAGGAAGGGCAGGCTGAACTAGAAACTTCTACTGGCCTGGCTGCACAGGCTGGGATGAATGTTCCAGGGCAGTTCCTAGGCACAAGCAGAACAAGTGCTGAGGCAGGTTTTTAAGTTGACTCAGCAAGTAAAGAGCAATGGTGAGTCTGAACTGACCACAGGGACTGAACCATTTCCCTTGGCCAGCTCCCAGGGACACAGCCTGGCTCCATCACCATGGCACAGCTTCTAGTGAAGGGTGCTAGAGCAGAGAAACACACAAAAATACCCTGGAAAAGAGTGGGGGAGATGGAGGGAGGAGGGCCAGGGAACATCAGAGATACCAGAGACACCTGGAGAGATAGACCCAGACCTAGGGGAGAAAACCAGACACAGCTCTGTCCTCAGGGCCAGGGCACTGCAGTTAAACCCTACACCAGGACGTGCCAATTAACCCCCCTCCTTCCAGATAATGAGGGAGTTGGCTCTGCTGGAGAGGGGGATTGGCAGGAAGCCCCATTCCCTCGTCTCCACTCACACCTGAGTGATCTGCATGCTGCCTGTGGGGGATGAAGCCCAGTGTAAAGATGTTTAAAGGCTCCCATAATTTGTTTAACAGACCTGAGGACCTACCAGCATTTAACTGCTGCAGACATCGATGTATTACAAACAGCAAACCAAACCCAAG
The DNA here is from genome assembly GCF_963513975.1 of Fringilla coelebs. Classification (NCBI taxonomy): domain Eukaryota; kingdom Metazoa; phylum Chordata; class Aves; order Passeriformes; family Fringillidae; genus Fringilla; species Fringilla coelebs. The sequence continues at coordinate 2,868,041 of NC_140044.1, forward strand.
CGTGGCTGGGCTGGAATATTAATCCACCCCTTCAAGGGCAATGGAAACAGGGAGGATCCCCCAGATCTCTGGGAAGGGGGGACTGGGCTGTGGACAGGCAAGGCAGCCTCGTTAACACTGAACACCCCGGCCCTTCCCAGCTACAAACACTGACATTTACCCTCCCCAAAAGGCTGAACTAATATCCTGATAGTGCTGCTGGCACCCTTCCAGCAGATGGTTTTGTACATAGACCTGTTGGGGTTTTTGACACAGTCACTTGTCTGAGTGCCAACATCTGAAAAATAACTCAGGAGGCCTTTTATTGCTCTAGATTTGAGGCTTTGGGGACTTTTCCCATTTTTTTCCTTGTTAGACCATCACAAAGAATGCAAATACTACTAAAGTAATGGAATAGATTTCCCTGATTGTGTGTTCAGCTGTACAGCAGTTGCCAGGGTAAATTCAAGGATGTGCTTTAAAATGCCAAAATATATTAGTAACACTTGTCTATGAAAATAATGATTATAAGAAAGGGATTTATTTGTAAACCTTACAGAGAAAACACAATTCATCCCATATTTTGCTGTGGAAAAGTCCCACATGAATTGAACCTTCAGCTGGTGAGCTGAAAATTGCAGGAGCTGGAAAAACTCCACGGGCTGGAACACTCCCAATGTCACCAGAGCATTTCCGACCCACCCAGTCCCACTGGCTTTTAGCAGGTTGTTAGAAATAATCAGAAGGCTGTAAAAATAATATTTCTGCCTTGATTAACGTGATGTTCCAGTCTGCTGTTGGGTTTTGTCCTTGATAATCAGAGGGCAGAGGCAGATGCTGAGTGTGCAATCACCAACCACCAGTCTGTGTGTCAGCCCCCCAGCACAGACAGAGGGGAAAAAAGAAAGGGATGCAAGGGGAGACTCACAGGAGAAATAATTACACCACTTTAAGAAGGAACAGCACATGTGTAACTGCTGTGAAGAAGGGGCCCTGGCAGGACAGGCAGTGAAGAAGGGCTCTGCTGTTCCCTCACCTGTCAGAGGTGTTCATCCCTCACCAGGCACAGGGAGTGTGACACTCACTGAAGTAAGGGCCCTCAAAGCCTGTGCCTGTGCCACAGCATGGACACAGCAGAAGTACCACAGCAGCCACGGGGACACAAAAGGATTCCCAGGACTCCCATTGCCCAGGCAAGACCCCTGACCCTCGGCTGCACTTGGACTCCAGAGAGGACTGGCCAAGGATCAGCTCCTGCTCCTCTGCACAGGGAGGTCTCAGTGTCCCTGGTGTCCCTCACCACTGCAGAGGGTCCTACAGCAAACCCAGCTTTTCCTGCCTGGAAAAGCCAGGAAAAAGCCCCTGGCTCCCTCTGGAGCAGGCACTGCCAGCAGGGTGAGGTGGGCACCCCCTGCCTCTCCTTGCAGATCTCTGTGGTTGGAACCCATGAAAAATCCCAATTTTTTTTTTTTTTTAATAGTTCACCTGGTACCTCCAGGTTTCTGTGAGATATTTTATTGCATTAGTGTTGTCAAATGGTGACATTTCTGAGTGTAAGTCATAGGGTTGTTGTTAATGCCAATTTAATGGTGCTAAAATGATTAAATATGGCAGGCTTTTAAATAATGAGGTACATAAAAGGTGTTAATAACCTCTTAAGTGCTTTAATAATATTCTGTGCTATCATAAAATGTTAGTAATTGGACCTCTTAACTTTCATCTGCCATAAAGTAATGAAAGAAAAAAAATCTCAACAGAGGCGCTGAATGGCTGAAGATTTTGCTTAAATAAAAGAAAAAAAATGAACAATGGTAAAACTGAGCCCTATTTGTTAAAAAAAAAAAAAAAAGAAAGAAAAAAAAAGAAAAAAGAAAAAAACAGGGAAAGAATTAACTGGAAAGCCCAGTGGAACATGCATTTTAATATCATGCAAATTCTTAGCATTTCCAAAAAATGTGTTTGGAGTAAGGTACTGCAAGAACAAAGGATCCCAATGAAGGCACGATGGCTCAGTGCTAAACCAAACATCCGAGGAGCTGCTGAGTCTGACATGTGACAAACCTGTGTGTCACTTGTGGAGGTAGAAACAGCAGCTTTCTTGTGCAGAGGATCACAGAATCTCCTGATAACAGAGCTAAGCTCAGCCTGGGCTGCTCTTGCAGCTGAGCAGAGCTTCTTACACAGGTTAAAACCAGCAGATCTGCTCCTGGGAAAGCTCTTCTGGGACAGGCAGGGCTGCAAACTCCAGAATTTCAGAGGAAGTGCAAATGATAAGGGCTGAAGGATCCTTCAGTGCCCCCACAGGTAATGAATTCTCAGTGCTCAATAGCACCCACTGAAGCACGAAACTGGATTGACCACATGCGGAACAGCCAAAGGTAATTAAAATTCTAAACAGGGAGGCCAAATAGGAATATCTAAATAAAATTTGGACAGGATCCTGGGTAAGCAGCGGCTTCAACAGAAAAGGCCAGAGGTCTGTAAAATCCCCTCCAGGCTTGAATCCTATCCAGTGAGTAGCTAGAGGAGCTGCAGCAGTTTCCATAAAATGTGCTGACACTGGGCTGGTGTTGCCTTAAAAGGCTCCCCAGGATAACGTCCAGGGATGTTCCTTAGGTCCCCTCCTCCCAAACAACAATCCAACCCAATCAAATTATTGTGAGAAACCTGCATCAGCAAAATAACTTTCATTAATGGATATTTGCAGGTTCCTGGCTCAATGGCTCTCAGGGAAGCCTTTTAAAGTCTCTTTAACTGCTGCCTGATGTGCTTTGCTTTTCTTTATTGCCTGTTAACATGTGCACCCAGTTCTTTTAAAGAACAGGTGCTTTGAACTGACTCTAAAAAAAAAGAGAATCAGAATTTTGGGGCTAACCATGTAAGAGTGGTGGAGCCATGAATCCCACCCTCTGAAACAGGGGCACTGTGATTTTCCCCAGCCTCTATTTATAACATTTCATCACACAGCAGGGAGGGGGCACAGGCCCACGTGAGCCAGGCAACCAATGCTGAGCAGGAACAACAGTAGTGAACAACAGAAGCCAAGAGTTTGCCCATAGGCATTGAAAAATTATAACGAGCAAATCAATTTTGGGTAGTCTAAGTTTGCTTGGAGATAAATCAGGAGCTGAACAAATGCTCTATATAACAGAGAAATGATTCACCAAGTACAGTGTTCCTGGAGCCACAGAGAATGCTCTTGGCTGTTCTGAATTCTGGCTTTTCATTCATTTATTTATTTATTTCTCAGACAAGACCATAATTATTTTCTTGTTACACGTCTAGTGCTGATCCCACTGCAGTCAATGACAAATTCTCCATTGGTTTCAATGAAGGACTTGGTCTCCTAAAAGCAATTTTTCATCAATACCTAAAGTACTTCCTTGACTCTCATATTTAAGGGTGAGCACTCATCAGCACCTCTCCCCAGCACAGCTACAATTTGCAAAGTGTCCCACTGCAGGCCCCAGCATCCCAGAACAGGATCGTATTTCTTCTTAGAGAGATGCTCTCTGCTTCATTTGATGTGCCCATTACTTGAAAACTGTCTCTCCTTTTGTCCATTAGCTAAATTCTGGATGAGCTTATTATTCTGCTTTGGTTTGTAACAATCCCACTGGATCCATCTCTATGCTTATTAGGATTTTAGAAATGCAATCTAATTTGTGCTAAAACATACAAATTCGGCTCCCCTATGATCTGTGCTGTTCAACACCCCACTCCTCTGACTGCAGCACAGCTCTGATCTCTGCACATCAGTGGAAGGAGCAGTGCTGGGGTCCAGGCCAAGCAGGGACCCCCACTGAGAGAAATTCCTGAGCTCTGGTGAGCCTCGGGACCAGAAGTGAAACCAATTGGTTTATAGGTAGCTCTGTTAAATTCCTTTTCAGCTCCTCATGAAATACTTATTTCTTCAGCTTGACTGGAAATCATCAAGCTCCTTTGAGTGGCCCTGAGAGCAATCCATTTTGAACAAAGTTCCTGGAGTCAAAACATGGGCAAAGCCAAAGAGATGCTCGTGTGTTTTTAACCCTCATTCTCTTGTGGTTTTTTTCTCTCACACCAGTTCAGACTGCAGCCTGGGCTTTTCTCCTCAAGGCTGAGTAACAAATACTTGGTTTCTCCAAACTCCCTACTAACTTCAACAAGCACTGTCCTCCTAAAGACTCTCTGAGTACCATTTAGTACTTAATAAATGCTCTGCCTCATGAAAAAGAAGGAGATAAAATCAATAAAGTGCCTGCAAAGTTGCTTTGTATCGTCTCACATGCATATTTAGAAACCCTCTCTTCCCTGCCACTCACCTCATGGATCTATTCTTGGAGGATAAAAACTGGGATATACTTTGCAGCCAAAAGTAAAGTCATAAAGAAGTTTGCTCACGTTCCTCGACACATGAGATATAGAGTTAATTAAAAATTGTTCTCTGTACAACAGGTTTGTTTCACTGGAAAATGTCACTGATGTAAGGCTGTTCTACTCTTGTTGCCAACTACATTGAATTGACTCCATTATAAGCTTACTCCTCCCCCCACCCCATTACTTTTCTTCCAATAATAAACCAGAGAGGTCGTAGAGCCCACTTTTTTATTGGAAAAAGTGCATTAGGATTAGCTGGGTTGGAGAAGTCATTTTATGGCCCTGCAGTCCCTGTTTATCTGTGGTGCTACAGAAGCAGCAAATACTTGCTCCAGTCCTGCACAGTATAAATGAGATTTTTGATCCTACAGGCATGGTGCTGTTAAAAGATTTTTAATTAGATAAATACATTTTATAAAAAGATTTTGCAGAATAGTTGCCTCTAGCAACTGTAACAATCTTGAAGCTTCATCTTCTAAAAGGAAAGAAAACTCTTGCAGGAGGCTGGTTGTGTTATATAAAAATGAAAGATGGTATTACAGAATTAATAGGAAGGGGCCAATGGAAATGCAGTCCCACTCCTGGAAACGGGAGTTTGTTTCATTACTGACTTCAAACAGCACATGGATTTGTGCTCTAATTTTTCCAGCCATATTGCCAAGTGTCAGCCCTGGGCTGGAGGAGTAGCTGGCCCAGGCTGGAGGGAGATGTTTCCACAGCTGCCAAGCTCTCCTGCACTGCCCTGGCTGTGCCCTGCTGCTTCCCCAGCTCTGGCCATAGCATGAGCAGGTCTCACCCAGAGCATGTCACCATAACCCCCTTTGCAGCACAGAGTTTGCTTTCCTTGCCTGCCAGCCATCCTGGAAGTGCCCTTCAGCTCAGGGAACGCTGTGGTGGCTGTCCCTGCCTGCCTGAGGATGGAGAACAAGGAGCATCCTGCAGGCACTGCGTTCCCAGGGCTCCCTGCCTGCCAGGCACAGAGGAGGGGATCCCAGCCCTCCTGATCCCAGCAGCTGTCAGGCCTCAGAAAGAGCAAAGTGAAGTGTAGACATGAGCCCAGGTAATGCCAAGGTGTCAGGAACTGTTCCCATGCCCTTCTCCATCCACCTCAGAGCCGTCGCTCTGAGCCCTCCAGATGCCACAGCCCCAGAGGCCTCACTGCTGTGGGGCAGGCACTCCACAGGACTTTGCCTCTTCCCCTTTCACCTCCCAGCGAGGTGCTGTCAAGGTGGGGAGTTTTATCCCTGCAGACTCAGTGCAGGATAGCAGCTGGAATGGGAACTTTTCCATGCTCACCCCCATAGTCAGTATATTTAGCCCTGACCTAGAAAGACCATCCTTTCTAGGGCTGAGTTGTGATTCAGACAGTCTGCTTGCTGAGCAGAGACTGCCAACTGTGCCGAATCATAGCTGATTAGAGGTGGGAGAGAGCCTGAAAAACAATACACCCAGGCAAATGCAGTGGGTTAGGAGCATTTCATGGAAATTATATTTAACACCATTCTGGTGACTTAAAGAAAAGTTAAAACAAACAACCCTCGCACCTTCCAAAATAACCCTACCTGTCTCTGGTGGGAGAGGAGAGACTGGCAAAGGGTTGCTATTTTAAATCACAGTGGAACGGGGTAAAGAAAGAATATACATGTAGGTAGATCCATACATAGGTATAGATACAGGCACACACATCTCCAGATGAAGCAGGGGACTCATTGTCTGAGAAAGGAAGGGTGGACAGAGAAGCAGATACTTTTTTTTTTTTTTTTTTGCATTTTAGGGGAAATTCTACCTTGAAGCAAAACAAATTCAATTGTGTCTAAGGGGAAACAAGAACAAAAGAAAAAAAACCAACATGAGAAGATGTCTGGAGACATCGTGCTCATACAGAAATGTCTGCTGGCAGGTCAAAAAGTGTCCCATCAGCCCAGCGTGGGACTGCAGCTTGTATCCCACAGGCAATTATCCCCTGCCTGCAGACACTCTCAGGCCATCCCTGGGATTTGAAGGAGAAATCTTATCTGCAGGCCTGTGAGAAAGCAGAAGGAGGCACATGTTGTACTTACACACCAGTAAAACAAGCAGGGAGTGTAACTGGAAAACACTGCACAGCCCAGCCTGGAGACAGGAACAGGAGACTAAACACAACAGTTTAACAAATAATTACAGGTTCTTTATACGGCCTAGAATTTGTAATCCACCTTCATCCACTTCTCTTTGCACAGTTTAGAATTACAATGCCAAAGGGATCACAGGGAATCATGAAATAATGTCCTGCATTTGAGTGCAGAGCAGACAGTCTGGGATGGTTTTAGATACTCTTTTCATGAAACATTTACCATGTGGCACCCAAGTGTTCCCTCCATTGTACCTTGGCAAACACAGCGGACACGCTGGTACAGGCACTCACACACACAGGATGTTTGCAGACATTAAAAGTGATGAGGGGAAAAAAACCCAACCCTGACCTGGATAAGTTCTCCTCGATTTAAATTCAGTAAAGTGTGGGCATTGAATATTATCTCCATAATAAATTTGCCACACCATAAAACAGAGTGGGGAATCAAGAAGGAATATCTTGCATTTCAACAAATGCTCGGTCTCTGAGGACCCCCACCATCCCTTGGTATGTAGGAGTACAATTTATCATCTGTATTTTTCATCTTAACTGCATGAAGAAGAGGGTATTATGGCAGTGGTGCTGGACTGATATTTGGGGAACTGTGAATCCATTACCTGCAACAGACTCCCTGACTCCTCAGTAAGCCCCAGCTGCTTGATTTCCCATCTGCATTTCCATTTCAGAGAAACTTGAAATGACTGTCAAAAAGGAAACAGAAAATATCTTAGGTAAAATAAAAGATACTGTTTGACTATAAATAAAAAGGGGATTTTATGTTTTAAGTGGGTTTTAAACACTTATAAATAATTCTGGGAGAAATTGCACACTGGCAGCTTACTTAAAAACACCTTCAAAACCACTCCACCTTTGAATTTTTTTTTTTCTCCTTACACAGCTATTTCGTTAAATTGACATCTGGTTTGGGAAATACTGCATAAATGACCAACAGCATAGACTCAGATCTAATAATGAAGATTCTTTTAGCAAAGTACGTAACAAAGGTTTTACTTTAGGCACAAGCTGAAATCGTTTGGTTTTAGCGAGTTAAGCACAATTAAAAACTGCCAAGTGCTGGAGTCTGGAGTCAAGCACCGAGGGAGAACTCGGGCTGAGTGGGGTGAACATGGTGAAAAGTGAAAATAAAGCATGAATAAACAGAAAATAAGCATGGCACTTGGAGGCTGTGCGCTTTGCTGGTAGAGTATTTCTAAGGTGTGTTTTGTATGTTTGAAAAAATCCTGTTATTCAGGAGCCTGGAATTGCTCTTCCATCCCCATTGCTGATGAATAGCAGAGGCACAGCATGCTGCCCTTTATTCTGAGGGAACCTTAATCACTCCCCTCCCGAAACTGCTGCTCCATTTGACTGACAGAATTAGAAGCAATCCACATATTGGAGGGGAAAAAAAAGAAAGGCAGACCCATTTGGTTGTCAGACTGTGGGTACATACACAAAGCTTTTAGCAAAAAAAAAAGAAAGAAGAAAAAAGAAGAGAAAGTTGTTGCCCTCCTAAATGACATCTATATTAATGACATGAATGACAGGCTTAAGGGGAAAATTATAAATCTTTCTTTCCAGCTTTTCTTTTATTGCCCAATCATATATTTCATCTTTCCAGGGAGCAGGGCCATTAAAGCGGGAGCTGAGAGACGAGAGAGCTGTTGGGAAGCTGCAGCCCGGCCCCTCTGGAGCAAGGAGCAGCTCTGGGTCTCTCTGGCCCAGGTGAGACCATGGAGCACCAACAGCACCAACCTAACCCAGGCCAGCATCCCTGCATGGCAAAGAAAGCGCCAGGCGCTCAGGAGGGGCTGGGCTGGGGATCCCGGGAGCCCTGGAACTCCCATTGCTCGGGACTCCCCACTCCTCCACACCCTGTTTCACAGAGAATAAGCAGAGGGGATCTTCTGCCCCTGTTTTTATAGCAGAATAACTCTCTGGGGCTGCCAGCAGAGCCCCCAAAGCCCCCCAAGAATGTTCTCTGTGCTGGCAGCAGTGGCTTTTCTGTGTCTGTGAAGGAGCTTTGGACTCCTGATGGAAAGAGGAATGTTGGCTCTCCTTTCCCATGCCATACACGAGGCTGCCTCTGTCTCCAGAGTAGCCACAGATTTCTGCATTTCTGCTTTGTTCATTTTCCTATGCAGTCTCCAGGGAAAACAAGAGGAAGACAAAGAAACCCCAGTGTCTTGTGGGATCACAGATGTAATCATCTTCAGTTAAAAATAATTCCTTTAAATGTCCCTAGAGCAAGTTCCATTTTCTCTGGAGGTGATACAAAACTAATAAAACTGATAGACCCCCTCTGCAGTTGGGTGTTTGTGTGTATATTCATTTACACATACACATATTAATTTTTCTTTTTCCACAGGAGCCTCCTGTGAAAGATCATTATGGCCATGTGGAACTGCCTGTGCTCAGACACTCTGCAAAGATACTTCCTTGGGTTTTATTGTCTGTGACCACTGTACTTATATTTTATAGCAGCCTAATTACTGACAATCCCCTTTAAATGCTGACATGCAATGCTAAGTTATTCTGCAGGTGAATGAGTAGATGTAACATTTCTCTGTGTTCTCTAAAATTGTGTAGTAGTATTAACTGGATTTGTCAACAGCAGGACTGTCTGGAGAAATTATTCCATTTAAACAAGGTCCTTGATTTCCCATCACCAGTAGCACTGAATCCACAGTGTCTGGGGAAGCGTTATGTCATGGAGGAAGTGGAGGATTAAAAAATTAAATGGGTTTGTTTGAAACCTCTCACACTGCTTAGTTTCTAACAATAAAAGGCAATGAGGGTTCCTTAAAAATCAATTGAGGGGATAGAATTAAGAAAAAAATAAAATAATCCAAGGGAGGCTATGTCTCTGGCTCTACCTGTGCTACACAGCCCTAACAGATACAGTCCCAATCTTCTTCCTAGCACTGCTACCATAGATAATAAAACTAATTTAATTTTCTGTCACTCTTTTCATTTTAATGGACACCCAGAGATTTCACAGCCGTAGGAGAACAGTGCACAAAACCACATCTTTTCTGGAACAAAGAGACACAGAAAAAGAAAAATCTTGTGTGGAAATGCCAGAAGAAACATTGTCATGAAAAACAGGCTTTAAATATTGAAAACATATAAAGGACAACATAGAGCACAGGAGAAACAGGCTGAATAAAACATGCTGCTATTAAAGCCCTGGAGCTCAGTCCTGGAGGGATTTGCAATTTCCCGGCGCAGGCTGTGATTTTTCAGGGATTCTGAGTGCCACTGGAAGGGCTGCAGAGCAGTCCCCGTGCTGTGACAGGTAGCAGCTCCCTCCCAGGCTCAGTCTGGCACATTAAAACCCAACAGGATCTTTCTTTTTTCAGCTCAGTGCCTCGGAGGCTCTCACACGTTACGTTACCCCCTGCTCATCCCACCCCGGCGATAAGCGCAGTATAAATAGCTACCAGTAGATGACAGATAGAACATGGACATGACAACAGTGTCCTCCCCCTGCTCCCACAGTCGGCACAGCAATTTCTGTCGTGATCCACTCCTTCCTGGGACTGTGGGAGCACAGTGGTGCTGGCAGGAGCCGAGCTGACTCCAGGCAAACTCCATCCGAGGTGAACGCGCAGGTGGATATTTAGCTGAGCAAAGTAATAACCTCAGGGTTAATGAGGACTTGGCATAATTTAAGAGATGGTCATAACTAGGATCCGTGTCCATTTGTTCAGTGCTTCAGCGAGCTCCCCCTTTGGCTCTTTTTTTCCCTAAACCCCTGCAGCACTGTTATCCAGCTCAGGGATAATGGAGGGGATTAAAAATCAGCTCCTCATCTCTTGCTAATTCTGTTTGCTTCACTGTCCTATATCCAAAGCAACAAAATAGGGGCAGGATGTCCAGCTTTGGGAGCCATCATTCGGTTTGACTGGCAAGAGGCCAGAGAAGAGCAGAAAGGAGTGATAAGAGATGTGGAAAATATGACCTGTAAGGAAAGGTTGTAGGAATTGGGTTTGTTTAGTCTAGAGAAGAAATGAACGAGGAAAGATTTGATAAGAGGAAAGATATGACAGAAGTCTTCCAACATGCAGAAGTTTGTTATAAAGAGAACAATACTCTTCTTGTTCCTTCTGAAATCACCTTATTTGCAGCAAAGACTGGGGCTGAGGCATTAGGAAAATGTCTTTCCTACATGCAGGAGCAGGGAAATCCTGGACAGGCAGTTCTGCCCTGGGGGATTTCAGACCAGGTTATTGAGGCACATTCCTCTGACAGGCTCCTCCTGCACACTCAGTCCAGGCTGTGCCTTTGGGGCTGTGACCTTGTGCAGGTGCCACACTTTGGCAACTGCCTTCACGTGCACAGGGACACCCAGAGCGATGGCACTGTCCTGGTGAGGAGCGAGCCCTGGCCCGAAGTCAGAGGACAACTGGCTTGCAGAAGTCAATCCCCAGTCCTACAAAGCTGCAAATATTTCACGAGGCTCACACAGCCTCAGACTCCACAGGCTTGGCAAAGCCTGCCCGGCCACTCTCCTCACGAGCTGTAAAGAGTCTGGATTCAGCCCTGAGCTGGCAATGTGTTGAAGACACATGGGGCAGAAAAGAAACCAAACTTGCTCTGTTTAGACTGACATTGGCTCCCCACTGTTGACAGCAGTCCAGATTTGGGGTCTGGTCTTTCGTGCATTGAATTCCACAGGGAATTTTTCTGTTGGCATCAGTGGGGGCAGTAATAAGCCATTGTATCTGTCAGTGCAGATTGCCAGTGGAAGACAAACTGGAACTGCTAAGTGCTGTCTGTAATGAGAGATCATTTTTCCCCTCCCTCCTCCTCTCTCTCAAGTCCATTTTCAGACCATAACCACATTTTAATGAATAAAAAGTTGTTGTTTCAAATCCTTGCAGAACTGCAATCTCCGCCAAGCCTGTTTTTCTTCTGGAAAGACAGATGCATGTGCTCACATTATGGTAGTAGTTTTTTTGCATGCCATATATTTTCAATGATGTTCATGAAACTAGAATTAGTGACACTAATAATGACAAATCAGAGGGCTAATATTGTTTAACCCTGTTAAAGAGTGTTATTACATTTACATGTTCCCACAGAGTAAATGCTGTTCAACTCAGACATATGTCTTGCTATCTGTTTATTTTTATGAATCAGAAATGAATCAGCAGTCAAAGAGTGTCCTGTAGATTTACTTGTCTCATATACCATTTTAGAAGGGGAAAAAAACCTCTGCTAGGGCTCACAGAATCATTTTGTATTCAATAGGGGCATAATAGTAATATCAAATCAATTCTAATCAATAAGAGAGAATATTGCAGGTCTGCACAGACTAACCCCAAAATGCTGGGCCATTGAGGGGCCAGCCTGTGCTCCTGCTGGGGTAACACTCATTCCTATTCTGAGGGTGAAGGCAAAACTGCACCTTCAGATCTGATCTCCTGTGTGCAGCTGTCTGGTTTTCACTGTTTGTGAGCAGATGCAGAACTGCCTTTCCCTCAAGCCAAAGAGTCTTTCAAGATGCAAAAAGCAAAGGCACAGTGTAGTCTGCAGCACTCTGGTTCTATTTGTGGACAAGACCTTCAGTAATTTCAGAGCTGAAAAGTGATTCTTTCTCTGCACTGAACTCAGCAGATAAATAAAATAAAATGACAGTCAGTAATATGATGTTTCTATCCTTATCTTTCTTCAATACTCAGGGATTTTTGAGGAAAGTGTTAGGATTGTTGGATAAGACTTTGAGAAGAATCCCCTTCTCTTTGAATTGTTAGTTCTCCAGGCCTTATTTGTAAGAAACTGATAAGAGGCTTGATAATCTCTACCTTTAATAAAAAAAAACAACAAATCGATACACTGCTTCAGAAATTTGACCAAAAAAAGTTATGTAAGAGGTAAGAAAAACATCACACTTTCTTAAAGCATTAGATATTCCAAGAATTACAGAAGGTAATTTAAATTCAACTCAGCCACTACTGTTGCAATATTGAGGTTTTAAAGTCAGTTTATTTATATTTTAACTTTGCAGTTTCCCATAAGGCATGGTCAAAGTCTTTAACAGAATCACTGACATTAGGAATTCTCATCCTCCTTTTCCCTTGCTCCTTATCAAGTGTACTTTGTTTCCTGCAATGGTTTATTGGGACCATCTGCATCTCCTCCTGTTTTCTCTCAGGCATGGAGATAAGATTTCACCTTTGGATGTCTGGTTGAAGTCCAGCTGGCAGTGGGGATGTGTTTGGTGGCGGTGGCTCCGTGCCTGTTGCATGCACGCGCCAGTCTCACATGGTGGCGACAGAAAATCCCACGTGAGAGCCACCCTCCGTGTTCAGCACCAGCTTCACTTCCCTCCTCAAGGACAGGGCCAAGAGCTTTGAATCCAACTACCTGAAAAATGAACTGCCCCAAGTCCTTATCCCAGTGAAAAACAAATGGCTGAGTTTTACAGAGACTGAGCCCTCACTGATGTGATGGCAAGGCCTGGTGGACACCCTCTGCCAAATCAACACCCAAACTGCTCTCCACACTTTTTAAACTGCTTTTGAGACAAATTGTGTCCTTGCAGCTGCCTCCACTCCTGTCACTGCTTTCCTCCTTTCTGATCCCACTGCCCAGCTGAGAGCAGCTGATTGTCTCTGCATCCCCTCAGGATTTCCAGAGCACAAACCCACAGCAGCCATCACCAGGTAACAGCAAAAGCATCAGGGCACTTCCACCCAAAGCTGCCCACAGGAAGAGGTTCCATCTATCCTACACAGCTCAGAGAGCTTTTGGATCCTACTCTTCTCCCTTATTATTGCCTTCTGCCCCATTCTGTACTTGAACACGAAGTGTAAAACCCTGATTTCAGCCTTTGGCAGGGGTGATTCTCTCACCAAGGCCAGCCCAGCTGGGAAATTTGGGTTCTTTGCAACTAGGCCTGGTAAAACACGCCACAGCAAATGGTTGGAAAGTGAAATCAGCCTCCAGCAGAAGGGGTGGAGGACAGGATGTCCTGGAGCAGGGGGAAGGATGGGAGAGCTCTCCTTCACCATTTATCTAGAAACACTGCAGAAATGTTACAGTCTTTGAAGATAATAGAAGCAAGGACAGTTCCTTTCTTCTCCCTTGCCTCCTCCTTTCCTCCCTTCAGTTTGGAGACACATCCACACAGAGGGTCAAGTACCCAGCAAATGAAATATTTTTCAAAAGCTCCATGTAAGCGTTTGCAATGCAGACAAACAATCTCGAGCCTCATTGCACATTCTCCCAAGAAACCAAAGGAACACCTTGTGCACTGTATCTTTTGTTTCTTTCTTTTGTTATTCTATAAATATTTTTATTCTTTTTTATTTAGTATTTCACAAAGTAGAAGAAACTCCTAATCTTTGTTCTGCCTGTTTGATGTTTAGAGAAGCCAAGGAGACAAATCTGTAAACAAGCTTTCTCTGTTTGTTGGATTTTTTTTTTTTCCTTCTTAAATACAGGCTGCAAGTCTCAGAAAAAGTCAAGGACTCGAGTTTCTCTTTGTTTTGAGTGTCTGGCTGTATCTACTGTGCTAAAGTGTCAGCTCCAGATAAATAAGGGAATGAAAACAGAGAAGGTCTATTTAAGAAAAAATGTCTGTCCTTCAAAGTCTGGAGAGATAGAAGTGGATTTATTGTCCCCTGGGCAACATCCAGGGAATGTTTTGGAACCTTGAGGCAAATTGTGGACACTGGAGCCACAGTCTTTAGTGGCTTTGTGTGTCTTTAATATTGCAATGAGATCTGAACTGTTTCAGATCCAGAAAAGTGAAATAGTGGATTAAAACCATAAAGGAAGAGGGCACAAGAAGGTCTTTGCACTGTGGCATACCCCATCCTTTTTCTGGGATATACTAAGGAATGGATGTACAATTTCTGGACCTTGGCAAATGTGGGCTTTTTCTAAAGCACCTCTGTAGAAATATCACAGCTTATATAATCATTTCAATTAGTGCAGTGCAGTCTTGCTTATTTGGGCTCATGTGATTACCTGAGAACCAGGGCTGAATTAATTTAAAAGGAAAAAAAAAAAAAAAGTACGTGTCTTAGAGCTGTGGAGAAAAGTTCAAGGGAAATGTGGGCTTCTCCACTGATTTCCCACAGAAATAGTTCTGCTGTGTTCTCTTCCTTACCAGCTCTTTATTTTAACAACGTATGGTGAAGCAGCTCTGCCTCAGTGGGGATGTGCAGGTCTCACTGAGCTGTGCTGGCTCCCTGGCCTGGAGACAGCTCAGAGTATTTTAAAACAACAACATTCATAATTGCACTACATGAGGAATCAAGACTAATACAGAAGAGTTACCATAACGACAACACCTCGACGTGGTGCAAGCACAAATACCTTACACATCCCAGGGAATGATTCAGTCCCATGTTGGGTGAAAAACATTCATCCTTTGAAGAACAGACCACTGAAAATGGTGGTGCCTGAGTCATAATTTCGTAGCAGGAAATCTGTCTATGAGAAAAGGCTTCAGAAAATTAATTATTAGAATTTTATTGCTATTTTACCTACCAGTGGCTTGTTAGCTGCTGTAAAAACTGCCATCCACTTGCTGGTTGATGAGTCCTACAACGCAGCACGTGTAGAAGTGTTTCATCATACAATGTATGGTAACAGAACTGAGCTCTGAGGGGCTCAACACTGCACAAGCAGGAAAAGCAGCAGGAAGGTTAAAAAACCCCCCATCTTCTAGAGCTGAAGCTAAAGATGACCCAAACATACAGAAGGAAGGGAAAGAAAACACAAGTCATAGTGGCAAATTACAGATTATTTTTATAAATATGTGATTTCTTTCAAGGAAAAGTGTAGCTGTCAAAAATGATCCAACTGGAGAGAGATGTAGTGGGAACAAAGATTAAGGGGGAATAGCGCAAGGAGGAGAGGGAAGCAGGGATTTATGGAAAATTATGAGGGTGGACAAAGGGAGGTCAGATGATCTAAGACAGACCTGTTCTTCCATTCTCACACCCAGCAGTGGCAGCTACTTCACAAACCCCTTCCTGACTTCCTTGCTCCAGAGTTGTTGCTGTGCTCAGATAAAACACCACCTTTCAAAAGACCATTTGGCCTTTTGAGGTGTTTGGGGGCTAGGAGTTCTTCCTTTTTTTTTAATGTGAGACCTTTTGTTGGTGTTCAGCATTTTGCTGTCTTTAGAAAGCAGGTAGTCAAGCACCTTCCCCTTTCAAGTTTATCCTTCCACCTCCTGGGCTGTAACAAGGTGTGCTGCTCATCACACTGAGCTGCACCAAATATTGGCTTCCACTAAAGAATGACCCAAAAGGGCAAACTCCTCTCTCCAACCTCTGCATCTTCATTGTTCCTCTTCACTTTGCAAATTATCAGGCCTTACATTTCCTCTAAGTTTCCATAAGTTGTTTTAATGCAGATCCTGCTTTTTTATTTATCCCCAGAAGAACAGTGCTTCATTTTGCTTACAGTCCTTCACTGCTATCACAAAAAAGAGCTCAAGTGATTTCTGCTGTGCTTGCTTTGATAGTGATATTCAGCAACCACATTCTTTGTGTGAAAGAAACCCAGGAAAAGCAGTTTTTCCTAGCATTATAATTTGTTATAGTTAGGTGTTAAAGTTTTCAGCTGAGCTGCTGGTGATAAACACTGCATATGCTCTGGGCTGTGTAGGTCCCCACCAGATTTTCTTTGTCCGGGTTAGAAGAACAGTAGTTTTCGGTTCCCACTGCAGCTAATGGAGAGGAAAAGGGTTTTTAGGAGCTGTTATTTATCCCACTTGAGCTCCAAATCACTGTGAGGTGTCTCTCTTCACCACTGAGTGCAAAGGGGTCACAGGCAGGGCTGTGCTAGCTGACACAGGTACATTTTAGGTGGGGTACTGCCTGCCCTAAACTGCTCAACACCTCAGCAGAGGAGAAAATAAGTGAATAGGAAAGAAAAGCAAGAGCAGGCAAGGAGCTTGAGGAGATGAGGCACTGCCTGGAAATCACACAGGGCACTGGGATGGGAAGAGAACCCAAATCTCTTTATGGAACCCCCTTTTTGTGCACTCTGTACCATGGGGCTTTTCGCTCTGTCAGACAAAAAGAACATGACCCTGGATTTCCTTTTTCTCTTTCCTTCCAGTAGTTGCATGTTAATTAAGCTCTTGCATTTTTCCAGAGCAACTGTAAGACCAGAAACCTCTTAAGTCAGATGGAAAGAACTAAACATTTCAGCCACTGTGAAGTAGCCAGAAAAACAAGCATGTGGGAGAAAAAAAAACATTGTGCAAATAAAATTGCTGAGGGGAATACAAAAATCACATGAGAAGGGCAGATAGGGGCATTGTGTGAAGGATAAGGAAGGGGAGTTAGGAACAAGAGAAGGCTTCTACGTTTGCTTTGGAAGCACAGTTGGGGAACCATTCTCACTGCCACTCTTTCCCTGCTCCCCAAGGTTTGTGACACAAACACTTTGTTTTGCACTCTGTGTCAGGGTCCCACGACCTGGGGCAGCCAGGCAGGGGACAGGAGGGAAGATGGGACTCAGGGATGGGAGCCTTGCCAAATGGATCCACCACAGACAAAGAAATGAGCTCTCCTGCCCACAGCTGACCTACCTCAAGAGTTTCTTGCCTCTCTGTTCCTTTTGCTCTGGAGCAGGAAATTTCTGCCTAATTCATTGTGCCAAAGGCCAGATTAGCTCTTTGTGTGGCTATGGAGGCAGAAACCTTTAAAAATTATAATCAAGGGCTAAACTGATTATTTTATATGACCTGATCTGATTTAGAAATAGCCCTTCCCTAAGCAGACAGTCAGACTGGATAACCCCCACATGTCCCTTCCAGCCTAGCAAAAGCTGCAAAGATTCAGGAAAACAACTCGTTTGTCCTGTGGACTACAGAAATAGCATTTCCAACAGTTTTTCTTTCATTATGAAAAAAGGAGTGAGACAACTCTCAGGGGCCCAACAACCCTGAAACAAAGAGAGGGTCTCTGCAGACACACCACCAAGGTCTTCAGAGCCAGATCAGCCTTTCATTCTCCGCCCTTGCTGTGGGATGGCATCCCAGCTTCTCCTCTGAAGAAGAAAGCCAAAGCCAAGTGAAAGATGAGCTGTGAAGGTGCAGACCTTGCTGCTGCTGCTCTCCCACTGCAGTCAAGGAGTGCTGATTGCAACAGCAGACCAGTAGAGTTTCTTCACTTGTTTTGAAACTGTCTCAGCTGGGAACACACCCCAGCCTGCTGTGTCATTCCTTGGCTGGGTTTATAAACTGCTCTGCTGGGACCTACAGGTGCTCAACACCTCCACAAAGTGAGCTGGAACACAGCAGATCTGTGCCAGCTTGTGCACTTGAGGTTGTTTTCCCTTGCAGCTGCTTTGTTTTAAACCCCACCAAGATGGCAATCCCCCAACTCAGCCACAGTGGGGTGACATCAAGGTCCCCCCTTAAATGCTGTCTAGTGAGTTAAGTCCTTAATAACACCTGGAAAAGGATCTCTGCAGCACAGAAGAACAAACTTTGCTCCAAAGAGGTTATCAACGGGACCCCAGGAGAGCAGTCACTGTGAAGCTTTACTTCATTCCAGAAATGTTTTGGAAGCAATTACTTCATCTTGTTCTTTATTCACGGGATTCACTTAACTGATGACATTATAGCTCAGTCCATTAAGTAAATGGGTTATATATTTTCTCCAGGTTTTGAGGAAGTAATGTTGCAGTGTGTGTCACTATCATTGTCAGCAGTCAACAGGGACAGGGACTCTTCATTTGTTTCATGAGGTTTACCTCTGCTGAGATCTTAAATATGAAATATCTGGCTCAGGGTCTTTCATAACGTTTGAACAGGATTTTAAAAACAAAAAATAAAAACATAAGAAAGCAAGTGTTATTTTCACAAAAATTCCTGGCAGCCGTACCATTTATTATGAGAGGAAAACGGAGCAAGAAAAATTGGCATGTCATTTCTTAAATGAATTTATATCCTCATTTCCTTTAGAAAATGAATCCCTGCTCCATCTAGCCATTTTCTATCCATCTGCAGGGGCAAAGTTTGCAGAGCACAATTGAAATGCTCCGTTCTAGCACAGGCCAGGGTGCCACACATGCCTTTGGTAATCAGATCCTTCCCCACCACTGCTGCTGGTAGCACTTATAAAGGTTTTATTTTCCATTGCAATGGGTCTTAAAAGTCAGCAGCAGCTCAGAAAATAATCAGGGACACATGACCAAAATTCTGGTCACTGGGCCAAAATGTCCTTCTAGGAGGGCTGCAGGAGCCCATCTGCTGAGAACTGACTCAAGCTGCATTTGTGTCCCCATGCCATGGGGGGAACGTGCCAGGTGTTCCCTTTTCCTTCTGTTGGTTTTTCACCAATATCCAAGGAGGAGAGGCAGCAGGATGGGGAGGAGATTTGCCAAAAGATAAGAGAATTTGGGAGCCAGTAAAAAGCACTGCTTTCGGGAACTGTCACAGAATGCTGTCACTCAAAAGAAGTTTCACACAAAATCTCCAAAACAACCTCTTCCTCCTCCACACTCATCCACCTCCTCTGAGGGGTGGTGGTTAATATACTAAATACAACATAACCACTTGGAAAGCACTTTTCATTTTGAATCACCTCCTTGCTATTTTTGCAGCCGAAAATACGGACTGGTGGAGCTGATGTCATTAACCTGGTACGCACAGGAACAACTTGGGGCGCCGGGGTTGGAATTTGGAGGAAAAGGAGGCTCCTGGGAAGTGTCTTCTGGGGAAGTCAGGATTGCAAGCAGTGCAAATGCATCACAGCCAAGGAAAGGAAGAAAAAAGAGGGTAATAGCATTGTAACATCATTTCTGGTTGTCTCCAGTTTGTGTTTTAAACCAGTATCAAATTAGGAAAAAGGAAAGGAGAGGAGGAAAAAAGGGGAAACATTTCATTTGCCCCCAGCATAAGAGGTTTTGTTTTGGATAGAGACTTTTTATTCTGTTTGTCTGAAATCTTAAAAAATACCCAGGAAAGAAATTTAAACCCCCAGAGTTAATTCAAAATGAAAAATCAAAGGCTCCTGTTTCAGCAAAAAGCTCGCTGGGACTGGGTGGCAGACAGGGTGGGAACGCCAGACATCAGTGCCTGGAAGCCTGACAAACACAAGGGAGGGCCTGAACGCAACAAAGCTGGGACACGAAACCCACAGAATCTCCTGATGATTTGGGTCAACATATGGCTCAACACAGCATCTTTGGCCAACCTCGACGGGTTTCAGTCTCCAGGGGGGGCGCGTGCGATTTTCTCACATCAGAGAGGAGAGCGCTGAGGGCACTGGGGAAGGAAAACCTGCTCTCATCATACCTGCTATGTGTTCTGTATAAATGGGGTGCTAAAGTGCTCTTTACCCAAGCAACACCTCACCCACAGCTCCCCTGGATCTGCTCAGAGCTCAGAGGGAGTGTCCTGATGGGTATTTCAGGCGCTGCACGAGAAAGCAGCACCACTGGTGGGTGTCAGGGGGTCCCCAGTCAGGACAGTGTGGGTGACACATTTTCCCTGCCAGCCTGCTGGGTCTGCACAGTGGCTGAGTGCAGGCTGGTGTCAATGGGACTATTATGATTTCACCCAGCTTCACTGCTCTGGCTGCAGTTTCCCTGATTCCCTGAACAGCAGGGAAGGTCTAGACTGGAGCTGCAAAGATTTCCACATACACAACACACAGACAAACACTTTTTTCCCCCCTGTCCTGCCAGTTTCACCAACCATGAGAGCAATCCACAAAGCACATAAAGGCTCTTTTCCCTGACCTGCTTGGCTGGCTTTTCTTAGCTGGTCTGAATGGCTCTGCAAACCTAAACATGAACCCACAGAAAACACATTTGAGCCCCTTGTAGAAGAGTTAAACTCTGAGAGAGAAGAAATGTTGGTATCAAAGGAGCAGAGAAAAACAAATATGACTGTGCTAAGGAAGAGAGTAACTGTGAGATGGAGAGGGATAGTTCAAGGCTGGGACTAGATATGCAGGAAGAGAAACTTGCCCAAACACCAGTTGTTTTTTCTAAACAGGAGACAAATGTCTGCACTTGCATCTGAGCTCCCCTCCTGTCCCTCTCACGAGACAAGGGACAGACAAACACACCAGGGCCAAAGACTCCAAACACAGGGCACTGCCAGGGCACACAACCCCACGCAGGTCCCAGAGCTCTGTGCTGCTCCCCTGCCATCCCTGGAGCACAGGATGGGAAGGAGCTGCGCTCAGGGACAATGTATTCAGCCAGAAGAGAATGCAGCACCTTCTCTGCTCTGTGCTGGGTTGGGATCCATCCCTTTTGCACCATAGGAGCAGACAAAAATTATTCAAGCATTACAAGCCCTGCACAGTACTCCCTGTAGGCAGATGTTCTCCTGCTGTGTACTTTGTGTCTACACTGGTGAACCAGAAGCATTTGAGAGCGCTCAGTTGTGCTCTCAGTTCCCTCCTCACCCAGGGTCAGGACAAGCTCTGAGTCTGCACAGCAGCTGCTTCCCCCAGGGAGGGAGCCACGGGGAAGACAAGCCACAGGGGAGAGGTGGGCCAGGTGGGAGCAGCACTGCTGCACTCAGGCCCTTGAGCAAAGCATCTCAGTCTGGTGAGCTTTAGCTGGGCTCTGCACACGGAGTGCCCCCGTGCACAGAATGAGCACAGACAGATGTGATAACCTGAGCCCTGGCACTGCTGGGCTGGATGGTCAGGCTGAACCATCAGTGAGCTGCTGAGGCTGCTCCAGCTCCAGGGGCTCACAGCAAGAGGAACGAGGATCCCAGGGATCTGAGCCCTGCCTGGCACTGCACCCTCTGGTACAAGGTGTGGGACTGGGCAGCCGGGTTGTGCTGCTGGGTGACTGCTCCAGGGACCTGCTTCAAAACCCCAAAGACAAGCAGAACAAACAGCAAGGTCAGAGGCAGCCAAAGAATCCTGCAATGGTTCCTGTACCCACAACCAATCTAGGAGACGCAGCCATGACCAGAGGCATTTTCAACAGATGATACCGTGTCAGCAGACTTGGCTGCTTTTAAGATAATTTCCCTAGAAAGGATGATTTTGGTGTAGGCAACAACACAAATAATTTGAAAATAATGTGACTTTTATCAACCTCAAGGTTTAAAAAGAAAATAAAACAAAGAAAAAGAACAAACGCTCCGTGCATGGATGAGAGGACCTTCAGGAGGACACAAACAACAGCTGCATTTGTTTGTGTTTGATTTTCAAATTTTCTTAAGAAAAAGTAGGCATGTAAGAGTGAATCTTATTAATGAAATATTGATTCAAAATACTAATACACTGTAATAGGAATAAACCATTCGATCTACTGTTGCCACTGCTTTTAATTAAGTACTTTTCTATTTCCAGACTCTGAAGTACAAAAGCAGAAATCAAAGATTTCTTCTCTCTGCCCTACTTGGTGTGCCATTCCAGTCCAGTGCAGTTGTTCCAGTTATTCTTAAAATACCCTAAACAAATCAAAATCCCTTCAGGAAATGGAAGTTAAAAGAATACTTGTTTCTTTTAATGATCCCTCCTCCCTGATAGGTTCAACATATTTGTGTCAGGTGTTACAGTTGGCATCAGCTGCCATTGTATTGGTGAGTATTTGCTTTTCTATTTCAGTTTGCACAATCCCTATCTCAAAATGGGCCATGCCTACAATTTCCATGCTGGAAAACACAGAAATAAACACAGGAACAACTGTTCTGCATTACTGCATAGCGACCAGAGAAAATTATTTTTCCCCCCCTCTTCTTTCCTAATGACTCACACCTTCCAAAATCACATAATCTAAATTCCACGCAACCTGCTTTTTCTCTTGAAGTCACTTCTCTCTTTTTCCCTCTCCAACTAACCAATGTAGTAAGAAAAAATTTGCATCTTGGTCCTTTTTATTCTCTTTGATAAAAATTATCTGATCTCCATGAGGTGCAAAGGAGAAAACCTCCAAAGGTTTAAATTCATTTATTTGAAGCTTAGCTGAACCTTTAAACATCCCACCCTTCTGCCTAATCCCTCAACAAGCTCACATTTCCCCTTTGCCCTCCATGGGCTTGCCTGCAGGGAAATACCTTCCCAGAACAGCTGTACTAGAATAATTAATCCACTACAGATAGGCCAGTAAAATATCCTGCCTGGATATTACTCTGGAATAAAACTGATTTTCTGCAGGCACATCTTTGTGCAGGCATGGCTTTTATTCCAGAATCTGTGGAGGGGTTTACCCAGGTGCCAGTGGCACAGGGCAGGTATTGTGCCACAACTATGCTGGGACATTTCCCTGCACACTGGGAAAGACAATCCACCCAGTGAGGGTATGAGAGAGTGAACTGCAAGAACATTCTGGGATTAGAACTGGGGGTGTTCTCCTCCTCCCTGGTTCCTGGGATTAGAACTGGGGCCATTCTCTTCCTCCATCACCTCTGCCTTTCGGCAAGTTCTCCTCATTCTTTTGCTCTGGTTTCCATTTTTTTAGTAGAAATCTAATACTGCTTTGGGGATTAATTAATTGATGAATACAGAGAGCCTGAAAAGTGTAAAGCACTACACAGGAGTTAAGTGTTATAATTAGGAGCAATTCTGATCTTGATTACAATGAGGTAAAGCTGGAAGTCCTATACCACAGCAAGATTTAAACTGATAAAAAAAAAAAAAAGATCAGAATCAGGGTCTTATGATTTTAAATGTAAACTTGGGCAGATTCCCTGCTGAGTTACATCTGCAACTGTAATAAGATCAAGGAACATGACAACTTGTCATTTCAGTAACAGATATAGGGAGAATGCCCTTTAAAAAAATTAAACAGGAAGGAAATTTTTAAAGTGTTTTCTTTGGCTCTGAAACATATGCCCAGGGAGAAACTGTTCTCAGCAATGCAGTGGATCTTGAAATATTTACTGGGTCTGGCATTTAACATAATCTTTCTTGTATAAACGATATAGAAAAAACACATATTATCTTAGACTGCAATCTAGTGTGAAGATGAGATGATATTTTAATAGAGCTGCATTCATCATCTGTAACAAGGGAGGAAATGTGCTCCAATCCAACATGCCCTGTGGGCAATGTAAATAACAGTGACTTCGACCATCAGATAAGTGCAGCAAGGGGAGGCAAGCAGAGGGACAGAGACCTGCCAGGGAGGGAAGACAGAGTGGGCAGGGGATCTTCCTCTGGCCAGGTGTGGCACCCAGTGCCCCTCACATCAGGATCCCAGCCACTCACTGCAGTCATGCCAAGGGTCCTCCAGGAAACCTGAATTTCTCACTTGGCTTGCAGTGGGATTTGCATGTCTAGCCAGTGACACCACTATTTTCAGAAGTAATTAAACTTTTAATTATGCTTCTTAATAGGCTGTAGCTACTGTTTTGCAGTTCTGTTTCTGTCCCTGTTGGATGCCCATGGAGCAGCGCCATGAAGCTCCAACTGCTCTTCCAAAGGGGTCAGGGTGTGCCCAGCTGAGCTTACACCCCCTGGAATCACACTGGACAGTCCCTTTCAGAGCCACAGGAACATCCCTTCAAGATTCTTCCAACACAAGTTTGGAGAAAGAACAGTAAATACTGAAAGGCTCAGATACTCAAACATTTTCAAACATGCAGACAGATTTATTCCTGGGAACAATATCCCAACTTTCCTTCAAACCAGGTCTTCAGGTACACTGGTAATTGTAGGAAAAAAAGGGAAAGTTATCATATACTGGCAGTAAAACTGCAATATACACTCTCCAGAGAAGCCTTGTGTTGGAGCACATGGTGTATTGAGAATCAGCAAATCAGAAAGACAGTGAATTATTTGTGACCTTGGGCAAGATGTTAAATGTCTTGCTCATTCAGACAGGCAGAGTCACACTCACACCAAAACCTACCTAGTCTCCCTCTGTGCAGTAGGGCACAGGGCTGTGAAAGAATGACTGAGTGTACATGTTTGAAACAGATTCTAAGGAAGAAGGAGTCTAAATAAAACATCAAAAAGTTAAAAGACAGCTCATTGTTTGACTTGTCTTCAGACAGGACAACTGAGCAAGATGCAGCTGGATTCCTCAAGCTTTTGACTGACCTTCCCAAAGCAGTCCCAAGACTCCCTTGCACCCATTTGCAGAGAAAACAAAAGACCCTGAACACTGACTGCTCATTGATTTGCATTTCTTTTCCTGGAGCTTGCCGGCTTGTCTTCCCCTTGAGTGGGAAGACAGGCAAGGTTTTTATTATTTTCCAGTCATTGCTTGATGCACCTGCTGTAGGGGCCATGGGCAGATATGGAGCACAAGCTGAACATCACTGAGCTCTGATGTCCACCAGTGTCAGGATCTGTGGCTGTTCCCAGTCATTCTCTCAGAGACAGCCTTCACTCAGCACATTTCAGATGTACAGCAAACACTGAACACCTACAGCAGGGCTGATACTGCCCTCCTGAACCTTCAGCAACCTAAATCTCCCCCAGGCATCAAAAACCTGCCATGAGAGAGGCTGTGCTGCTCTGACCCAGGTGGGTCACAAGAGCTGAATGAGCTCAAAGGCATCTTCCCTTGTCCCTAGCCTGGGACAGTCAGCAGCCAGAGCACTGCCAAGCATGGTTTAGCTTTAGCTTGAACATTAATCATCCAGTGGGGACTGTCCTTCCCTCCTGGCACAGCAAAGCTCTGCCCACGTGTCTTGCTACCCTGTCCCCAGGCACTGCCTCCCCTCAGGAGCTGGGACTGCTGAAGTCCCCCCTCTCCATCCCAGGACTTCTCCCTTGACCTGCAGCACCAACCAGGCACCAAAAGGCAGCACTGAGGGGCTCTGATTGGTCTTCCAATGACCACCAGCACTTCAGCAACTCAGGCCCCCATTTTCAGACTGCTGCTAATTGCTGCTAATGCCTGGACACTGCAGCCCAGCTGGATACACAGCCAGGGGACAGAGGGCATGCCTCCATTTCACGTCCTAAATTTATCTTGCTTTTTAAAGCAAGGTCTGAACCTCCAAGGTTTTGACTTCTTCAGATTCCCTTGTTATGAAGTTATGAGAAAACATTTGTGGTCGGGTGATTTCCTTTTGCCCTAGACAGCTGTCAAGAGCAGCAGAATGGCCCAAGGCAAAATGTGCTGTGGGTGTAAGAAGTGTCTTAAGCCAGTAAGTTAAAGCAATGGGTTAGAAAGCCTGGGGAAAAAATGAGCCAATAATTGCTGAAAATCTTCCTATTCTGCTACGTTTATTTAGTCAAATTCAGTGGCCCCTCTCCAGGCCTTCAGCCTTCTCCACGCCTTGGAAAAAGAACCTTATTAATCATTTTGCTTCTATTGTTTAATTATCCTGAGCATCAGCAGATCAGATCAACGCTTGGCTCTTGCAACAAATCCCAGCCCTCTCAGACTGCAGCATCCCAGCAGCTCCCACTCCATGGACAGCAGAGGCCAAAGTACTGAAAGTGTTTGCTGCCCTTATGTTGTTTGGAGTAAAGAGGGATTAAAAATTACACCCTGCCAGGGCTGCTGGAAGACTCATTTGATGAGTAGTCTCCATCGAGAATGGATGAAAACTCTTCACCAAATGTTAAAGGAAAAGGAGGTGGAAAAATGGATTAGCAACTCAGAGACAATCACCGCAGATCGTGTTTGTTCTTTTTGAAAAAAAATTCAGTTTTAATGAACACATGCACATCTCATCTCCAAAAAAAAATATTACCAACTGAAGGAAAATCTGTTTGAATAGTCACTGCTTTTAGTGGTATTAGGGGGAGGAGAGGGGTGCTGGCTGCCAAATTGAAAAGCTAAGGGGCAACAGGACAGGAGGGAAGGGGTGTTCAGAGTTAATCCAACATTTTTTCCAGCAGCAGTGCCAGTGAAGAGTCCCTGGCTCTGGGCAGAGCTCCATCCCTTGCTGTGCACATACATGAACCCACACAGTGTCAAAGTGGCTGTGTTTGGATTGACAGGGCTGCCCTGGGGGCCTGGGCAGTGCCTGCCCACACAAGATGGGGTTCCAGTTTATTATTATTAGTTATAACAAGAGCAGATTTTTTTTTTTTATATCTACATAAAGACTCTTGAAATCCAGCTTTTGCTTCCCCTGCTAAATGACTGTGCACTGACCTGTCTCTCTTTGGGGGCCTCAGTCTGAGTCTTTCATGAGGCATTCACCAAATAAGGCTGCTTGGTTATCAGGTAATATTTTATACCAAGACTGACTATTTAATAGGCAGACTCTTCCATTGATTCATGCAGCCAGCAATGGTGACTAAGAGGGCTGTGAATCATTGACACCTGTTGGGTTTGAGGTTTCTTTTCACTCTTTACAACCTCTTCCTTCTGCTCCCCTTAAACACACACTTTTAAAATTTTTTTTCCTTTTTTTTTCTTTTCTCAAATACAAAGGAATAAAACAAGAAGGCTACTTTTTGGCAGTATCTCTACAATTGTAGTAAAATTGGTATCTTAATACATGCCATACGTGCAGCTATTTTGGACTCGTCTGCAAATCCCTAAAGCCATCCTATTTACCTTTGTTTTTTTTTAATCAGAGAGGATATATGAGGTGAAGTCAAGCATATGGGCTACAAGAAAACAGTGTATGACTCATGACAGCCACTCAAAATTTTGCTATTCCTTGGCCACCTTGTACATATACAGAAAGATTCATCTTTACCTTTAGCAGGGGTCTCACCCTTTGATGACCCTTTAGGAGCTGTGTATGGCAGGCAATGAAACCCCAGACCTCCCTCCCCCTGGGGAGCCTCCCTGGCCCTTCAAACCAGCTTTGTTGCTCTCACCTTCCCTAATCACCCTCCTGCCCAAGGAGATTATGAGCATCAGGCATGAAGCCATGGCCTCGTTAAATCAAACCTGACTTTTACTGTTGGTGTCAGTGAGGCCAGGGGTTCATTACAGGCCCTGTTTCCCAGGCCTGACTAACAACAGGCAGCTTCACCTGGGATAAAGCTGGGTGATTCCAGGATTTAATTCATTAGTGGGTCATGATTCCACACTGCTGATTGCTTCTGTGGAACTGTAAGACAAATAAAACCTAAATATTTGAAATTCAAGCTCCAAGGCCACTCAGACCAAAATCACTGTTTCTTTTTTTTTTTTTCCTTTATTCTATCCTTCACACTCCACCTTTAAAATCTTTTTCCCTTGGAGCCTGTCAAAGCTGCCTCCCCAGGGCTCTCCCCTATTGTGTCTGTCCTCATGCAGTCCCTTTGTAATAGTCAAGCTGTGCAGTTGATGCTCAGGCTGAATCAGAAAGCAGGTCTGTCTGATCTGCAAACATACCTCCAGCCTTATTTCTCTTAATGTATTCCAGTCTATGCCTCATAGTTAAAATCTTCAATTCTACCACTCTCTCCTTTTTACATGTCTGTTTTATTTGCACAGTCATTTCACAGTCCAGTTGTTCTTTCTGGTCAGGTGGCCTATAAAATATTTCTATTACCAGTTTACTCTCTGAAACATCTCCAACTGCAGCCCATAATGACACAGCAGCCCCATTCCAGTCTCTCTCAGATCCCCACTTTCAAAGGCTAATAAATCCTTTTCCTTCTCAAATAGCTCTCTCTCCTCTCATTCTTTCCTCTTGCTCCCCAAACAATCTAAACAATCTCTACCCTTTAATGTTAATACCTCTGTTATCTTCTAAGGAAACTGCAGCTCCATCCATACCTATTTCCCAATGGGCAATGCCCACGTGCACAGCCCAGCTCCTGGTATCCTGTGATTGTCCTCCTCCTCCCATTCCCTGCACAAATAAAACCTTTTCCTGACCCCATCTGGGAGTGACACCTTGCTGTTCTGAGCTGGGCAAGCAGGGCTGGTTCTTATTTCTCTCCATCACCCTGCAAGTCTTCCCTTCACAAACTGCTTCCAATTTGTCTGGAAGATGATCTGGTTAGAGGCAGGGATTTCTACTCTTTAATGCATTTCTTCCCCCGTATCCTATACACACATTTAACTGACTTCCCCACTCCTCTTGCACAGACTACCCTTCCATCTGCATTGTGCTGGGAAGATGAACCCAGTGCTTGGGGTTGAAACTGTCCTTGAGGTTTTCACTCTGCACCTTGACCTCCAAAGCCTGAAATTCCTCCAGCTGCATTTCCTTAGCACACATTTCTGCCACCTCCTCCTCCTGTGCAAACCCTGTGCGAGGACACTGCAGCACTGACCCTGAGCTGTGCGCTGCCCTCCTGTTTGGCCTGCCAGGAGCTCCACATGGGGTGTCCTCAGCAAGGTTTTCTGAGGCAGCCAAATGAGGCACAGAGCTTCCCAAATGGAGCTCAGAACGTCCCTGGAAGCTGGGATGTCCATGTTCTTTTGTCATCACTGATATGTGAAACCATGGGAAACAGCAAATCCCCTCACACTGGGGAAAAAGAGGAGCCAGGAGTGGCTTAGGGTTTGCTCTCATGTGCCAAGGTGTTTTTTAAGCATCAAGCCAAAATTTGAGGAAATTTACTTTACACTAAATTTAACTATGTTAGAAAGGAAATTTGGCCTCAAAATTATTTGGTCCTAAGGTGACTGTAAAATGGGATTTAAATGTATTTAAATGATCTCAAGAAGAGCTTGGGAGAGATGCAGAGGGATAGAGCCAGCACAGTTCACAGCACCCAGCAATCCACCCTGCTCCCTGCTCCAACTTCTCATTTGCCAAAAAGGAAGAGAAAAGCAATTTCCTTCTTTTTCTTTTCTGCAGCCCTGTGACTGGAATCTCCAAAGAACCCTGTGGGGCCCCCTGTAATCCAGGGAATCAGCTGCATTCAGCACCACAGGAAGGCTCTGTTAATGCAATGATTGTTACTGATCCAGGCACCCACACCCACAACCACCACTGTCCTACCACACACATCCAACCATGCGGCCAAATGTCCCCAATGAGCCTGTGATGCTTCTAGAAAGCACAAAACCCAGGTGATACTGCAGGATCTTGAGGAGCATGGCCCTGCAGGAGACCTCTGAGACACCCTTGGCTGGAGCAGCTGTTCTCCAGTGCTGTGACTGGAGGCAGGAATTACCAGCCTCTTGGCCCACTTGTGAGCAGCTGGGAACATCCAGATCACATCTCTTCCTGTAAATCTTGGGAAAAGTCCCGTTGTGGTTTCTCCATCCCTGGTGTTGACACATGTCCTTGGGCCTTAGAGCAGTTGGACTTGGTCTTAACTGGGTCAGATGGATCCCACTTTTGCCCTTAGTCCATTAGAGTAACACTTTAGTCTCTCCTATTGCAACTTCCAGTTGACATTCCTGAAGTTCTGGGAATCTGTTTTCCTTGTAAGCCCAAAAAAAGGCTTGGAAGAAATGTAGAAGTTTCAGTAGAAGTTGTCTTAGGTAAGGACTGATTTGTGCCTCCCACGGGTGCATATCTTGCATTAGGGGTCAAATACAAGGCTGGGAGTTAAAAACTCTTAAGGGTTTGATCCTGATCCTGAAACTGATTTAATATGTGGCCAAAACCAATTAATTTTACCTCTTTAGTTAAAATTTTTGTCATCTGCAAAATTGACTACTAAAGATAATCCAAACCTACACATTTTCTGATATCGAATTTTCTGACAATCATACAGTACTCTCAGGTAGGGTGAGTTTATCAGCAGCTATCTTGTCACCCAATAAAGCAGAATTATTAAAATGTGTTTCTTCTGTCCCAAACAGAAGTTTCTGCTGTCATTGACAAGAACAGAGGCAATGAGCCAGGAGAGTCATGGAGCTCCAGTGCCTAGAGCCTCCCCACAGCTTTGTGTGACACGAGGAGGTGAACTCGGGCTGTTCCCGGACACAGCATCTCCCCTCCCAGCTCACTGCACAGCCTGTCTCCATTCCAGAGCACTGAACCACAGCTCAGCTGCTGGAAGGAGTCGCCCCAGGACACTGCCAGGAGGAGGTGCAGGGCTGAGCATCTCTGCCCAATCTGTGCCCTGCTCTTTGCCCTTCTCTTGTGCAAGGGGTACAGTTGGCTGAAAAGCACAGCACGGTCCTGCTGGGCAGGAATTCTGTGCAGGGACCCCAGCATTTGTGGAACACATGATATAGACAGAGCTTTACTAGGTAAATGATCCGGTTAAACAAGGTAAATCAACAGTGAGGGAGAGGATGAGAAAATTATATTGACTGTAATGTTTACAAACACTCGTCACCTTCCAACTCAGTGATGAATTGGTAATGGTTTTGCTGGAAGAAAAGATCCCTCTTGCTTTAAAGACAGCTATTTGATGAGACACGAGGGAGACAATTAAACATTTAATTCAGTTTGACCTGCTCTGTCATTACAGCTCTTTGTTTCCCATCTCTTTCTTTTCCTCTCACCTTTAGGACGTGATACTTGGTGGGTTGTTTTTTATTTCTATTTTTTATTTTATTTTATTTTTGACCAGGTCAAATCAAACAGATCCTGTTTCCCAAAGATAACGTGACCATGGAATATTAATGCAGCCTCCCCCTATTGTGTCCCTGTGCCTCCCTTCCCCCTGTGCCCCCAGCCCACACCCCACACACCCCCTGCCTCACTCTCATTTGCACAAAAGCACACCGAGTCCCCTCTCAGCAGCCCACCTTGAACAAAACACTCCAGGACTCTCGAAACAGCAGAAGTGCTAATCAAGCAGGGCCCTGTGCTCTGTGCTTCTGCAGTGGTTGCCTGGCATAGAAATGGGCTGTCTGGCCGCAGCTATGAGGTAACGTCTGGCTTTTTTGCCAAGCTGCAGAACTAGTCAGACACTCCCTGGAACAACATTTCTTCAGGAAAAAAAAAAAAAAAAGTTAGGCAAGAAATGATCTTCCAGAAACTTCCTTGCATCTTTCTGT
Organism: Fringilla coelebs; assembly: GCF_963513975.1. Classification (NCBI taxonomy): domain Eukaryota; kingdom Metazoa; phylum Chordata; class Aves; order Passeriformes; family Fringillidae; genus Fringilla; species Fringilla coelebs. The sequence goes on from NC_140044.1 coordinate 2,899,215, forward strand.
GTGCGAGGATTTTTTTTTTTTTTCTTTTTGGAAAAGTTATATAACCAAATTACTTAGAATGCAACGGGTTTCATCAGCTGATTTTTGGGCAGTAATCTTATGAAACTGATTTCTCACACTTACTAGGCAAATTGGAAATTTGGAAAGGGGAAAGAACACACATACTCAAAATATATACACACACAGATGTACCCCACTCTTTTTCCTGCAACACTGTCTAGATCCACCAGCTATTTTTGGATGCAACCTGAAATAGAGCAATACAAATTCAAGCCAGGCAGTGCTAACCTGCATCTGCAGCATCTTTTTTGCAGTGACACTGATTAATCTAATTAACCACTTAGAGGAATTTTTTCACACTGCAGCAGCAGCAGCCCTTCTATTTCCTGTAAAAATTCCTTATTTACTGATGTTGCATAGTATTCTTGATTCAGTGTATTCTCCTTTTTATAGCAGCACTGAGAATTTGATTTTTTTTTTTTTCCCTGAAGGGCAGAAAATACACAGTTCATTTTTCTGCAGTGAAGGTTGAGAAACAATCTGAACTGAAGAGACATGGCTGTTGCTCTGGAGGTTCAAGCTAACAACACCTCTTGTATTAAACACTGTCTACATGTATCAGTCAGAAATTTAGACTTGTCCCAAGGTGACACACTTGGAAGAGTTAATTCCTGAGAAGCAGCAGCTCTGGAAAGGTGCAGGAAGGAATGTCTTGTCCTCAGGGCAGGAGCAGCCAATGGAGCCGGGTGCTGGTGATGTAATGCCTCAAACCTGGTGCATCATTGGTTCTGCAGATATTAGACTTGATATGATTTTGGAGAGTTTGGAGAGAGGAATTCTTGCAGAGGAGCCTGTAAATTTCCCTGCACCAAGGACATTTCGATTCCATCCCTCAATGTTCCTCGGCCGGGGAGAAGTTTGCTCTAACAACACTTCTGTCCCGTGTCTTCCTGGTGCTGTTCAGCTGTTCTGTATCCTGCTATCTGGGAGGCATTTCTCTGAAGTCAGACTGCGCTGGAATCACTTCTCCAGCCAGCCCATGAAATTGAAATGAATTTTTAATAAAAAGCAGTTGTTTTTTCTCTGACTCACCTCTGAACTCTTAATTGTTTCAGGCACCAACTTCCATTTCCCCAGCTTCTATTACCTTCCTGGGGTTTTCATCTGCCCAGTCTTATTTCTTTAGCTGATTGCTGCATGAGGAGATGGCTGACGATGTTTTAAATGAGCCTCACCAGTCTGGGCTTGCTCTGGAGGAATCTGCTCAGAGCACCTCGCTGTCAGTGAGCTCAGAGCACGTCGGGCTCCTGCTGCAGGACTCGCTGCAGCTGCAGCCCCCGGAGCTGCCGGCCCACTCCAGCAGTTTGTTTGAACTTCAGCCATGATTCAGCCACACAGCCTCTGAGAGTCTCATCCCTTTTCCTCATCCTCCCCTAAATGAAATAAAGATTCTCACAAAACCTACAGGGGCGATTAAAGCCTCTGTCCAAGCAGGGAAGAGGAAGCAGGAGCTGCAGGAGACGTTCAGAGCTGGAGATGCGGGAACTGGCGATGCTGAGGTCAAGGCAGCAGCGCAGGAAGCCCAGTCCAGCCCCCAGAGCTCTGGAATCTCTGAGCAGAGCAGCTTCCCCTCCTTCCCCTGGGCACCCCGAGCAGCCCTGCCAGTTGCCAGAGGCCAAAGATCACACAAGAGCTGTGGAGAGCAGAGTTGTTCCAAGATACAAACGACTTAGCACTTCTGAGGTTTGCTCCTTTTCCAAACAAGAACAAAACCCTTAAAATCCTGAAATTCCCAGAAAACTATGGATAATTTTTGGTCAGGTTTTTACATTTATTTCAGTAAACCCAAAATGTATGTTTTGATGCAGACTTTTGAAAACATGTAGAAAAAATATGTGATTTACTCTGGAGAAAATTAAAAGGGAAATAATTAATTCCAGAAATGAAACTTTTCCTATTGCCTCCCATTTCTGCCTGAAATAAAATAAAACTTTCAATGAAACTGGGTCAGGTTAGTGGCTTGTTTGAATACACACCTTCCCTAGGCCAACTACCTCCATTTTTTGGACAAGAAGAGCACAAGGATGAACTAAAACAAACTTTGTACATTCTCTCCTTGTGCTGTGCAGTCTCAGTTACTTCTACACAGGGATTATCCCTGGTGTACCACTGTCTTCTGTGCCTGAGTAACAGCCTTAGAAACCTTTCAGAGAATGAGATCTGAAACTAGCCTAGAGAGTCTGTTCCACCACCTAACTCTCCTAATAAGCAGAAAGCTTTTCCTAATATCCAATCTAATTTTTTTTCCCAGCTGATTTCTTCCTAAGCTGATGTCCCAGCTCCGTCACTCTCTTTAAATCAACCTTCTCCATAGCACTAGGCTGTTATCATGCCCACCCTTAATCTTTTGTCACACACAAAACAATCTTTTTTTCAATCTTTTCTTCTTACTCTTACTGGTATTTAATTTCAGCTAATTCCTGTTGTGCCTTCCTTGGCCTACCTATTCATTTGGCTCTTCAGTATGGTGCAAAGTCTCTTAAATGTTGATAAGATTGATGTCATTGCATGGTAAAGAAGGGAGAGATTTCGTAGCAACCCAGGGAAACATGAGGAATGAAGAAGCTGAGCACTGTTCCAGTGCATTGCACACTGTGGCTGGGTGAAGTGCTACCAGGTAATTTCATTGTTCTGCATGCAAGGGATGCAGTCTGTCCCTGCTCATCCTTCCCAGCTGAAACCTCTGTTTGCATCTGTACCAAGTTGGTAGGAATTTGCTGCCACTGGAGAACAACGATTTGTGATGACTTACTTTGCTCTACTGAGCAAAAGGAGGTTTTGTTTTGCTGACTTGATGGAAGCAGAGCTGCATCATTTCACTGCTGCCTCAGCACAGGTGTAAGTGTGAAGCTACTGTACAACCAGACAAGTTTGAATCTAAAAATGCCCCTAAAAAGCCCCACTGAGCAATTTAGTCTAACACTCTGCTCATGGACTTTGACAAGGGATGTTGGAATGCAGTGGCAGTGACATCTCTGTTTTGTGAGCCACAGTCACCTCTCCCAGTAGCAGCAATGCCTTCTCCCTTCCAGACCTTTCCAGCTCTCAAAGAGACATTTTGTGCTGGCTTTAGAAAATCACTCTTGCCACAAAGACTGAGCTGTGCTGGAGCTCCTGGGTGACACACAAACCCTTACTGCAGCATCCCCTGGAGCTGGCCAGCCTCATCCTAAAATCCATTCCTGCACTTCTAGGTGTTGGCAGATCCAATCAGCCCTCAATGCCAGCAGCCCCTCCAGGAGGACACCCCAATTTCAGATGTTGAGATCTTTCACTGCCACCATCTTTCTTTACAAATTGCTCACATTTGAGAATAGAAAAATTCCACTCCACAGGACATAGAGTGTCAATTTAAGTGTTAATTATATTTGCATATCAGAACATAAGCTCCAGTTTGTAAGAACATGGGTGTCCTTAAAGTTTGTTGTAATAAAAAATTGAAAACAGCTAGTGTTCTTGAATCAATTTTCACATTTATAACTTTAAAGAATAGTTCCCTCTTCTATCTCAATTTGTCAGCTCTGTATGGCTTTGTGCTTGCCTTGTCATTTCATCAAAAATATGTCAGTCTGTAATTTGCAATGTTTCTTTCAATTAAAACCAAACTGCCCCAAAATAACAACAATGAAAACAACAACAACAAACCAGAAGCAAAGTCTCAACGATGTATTAAACTATGTGGGAATAGCAATTTGAAAAACATACATATAATTTATTGTATCAACTATAAAGAAAACTGTTAAGATTCAAACTATAATTGTGAAGATAATATCCTACTGCTATTAATGGCTGCTGCTGGTGGCATATACATTACTTCTAATTTTCACAGCTCATTTGCATCATAAATGAAACACAGAGAGTCCTGTGGAAGATACTGTAGATAGCACATTTATCATAATATCTGAGGGGTTTCTCTGGAATCACAGAACTTGAACCTTACATATATATGATTTACTCGATTGGACTGCAAAATTTCAAATCTTTCCAAGGTCATTACACTAATGGGAAGCACAAGGTTAAAAGATGCTGACTACAGACTTTGCAGAACCTTTCCAATACCTTCTAAGCACTCATTTCTAATTCCTAAAATTACTGACTTCTTATTTTTAAGCTTCTCCAAACTCCCACAAATCCCAGGAGCCTGTAGCAGTCTTCCAAACCTCTAGCAGTACATTTACTTTCTTCTGAGTTAACTACTAGACCTAATTAAACAACACTGTCTCATCTGAGTGGATGATATTCTTACAGTCTGAATACAAATTAAAATTCCAGTTCTGTTAACATTCAGGTCAGTTAATCAGAATAAACCTCTTTAAAAACTGGAAGCCTAAAGTGGTTTCAAAGTCAATCAGGCTCTTGAATCATTTTTAAGGATGTCTTTTGTAATATTCTCTATTGGATTCCTTTAAATAATAATAATAATAATAATAAAATAAAAGAGATCCCAGTTTTCAGGTCAGCTTAATTCAATGAAAGAAAAATAGAGAATTTTACATGAAGGGTTGCTAAAGAGCTTTGGTTTCCAAAGGGCAGGCACGCAGTCCTGCATGTTCAAAATTGCACAGACAGTTGCCAAAACAGCATGTGCAAATTAGACATCGTTCACATAATGAACTTGTTAGAAGACTAATTCAAGATTTGCATGTGGAAATCCAAATGTGGAGCTACAATATTCCTGGTGAATGCAGATGTATCTATTAGCCTGTGTATTTTAGCAGATGTTATTTTGAAAACAAGATCCCAGGTCCTCACGATACAGAAATTAATAACCAGAGACTGCAATTTTGTGGAGGGCTTTTCCCCTACACAGGACATGATACCAGAGAACCAGAAATGTTGAGTGCTCCTCTCACCCTCATAACGGATTTCCTGTGTGAGCTCAGGGAAATTATATTCCTTTTACCTACCCTTGTTTACCTATCAGTGAGATGGCTTTAATATTCTTTATCTGCCATCGCAGGCACACTGTCAGACTCAATTAGTGTTTGTAATTCTCTTTAAGCTCTGCAAATGATCGTGTGTTTTGGAACAGAATTCAAACTTGAATGGTTTAACCCAACTATTTTCTTACGGCAAATGCAAATCACTTGGCAACATTATTCTAGTGTTAAAGAGGGGGGAAAGAGTGAGAAGGGAGCAGCCAGAGATCCAGGTATCCTGGAAAGCTCAGAGGTAGGCTGGGCCTCCACAGCTGGAGTTGACACTTTGGTGAGTAAGGAGGCTTTAGGTGAGGGTGTGCAGGGGAAAGCAGAAGCTGCCCTTTCATCCACTAAGCAAGAAAAGGCATCTGGTTTGGTGTGGTTGGGAACATATCCCTCCCACTAATCCTTAAAATGGTGAGTTTCAAAATGGGCATGCCATGGGTGCTGGGTTTTGGCAATGCAGGGATGACAAATGCAAGGCTCTGCTCAGCATTCCCTTTGCATATTGCTAAAATCCATATACCTCACTGCCCAGGGTTTAGGCCCTGTAATCACTCCTTTGAAAGTGCAGTGCTATTTTCAGCTTTATCTTCATTTTATTCTCATCAGAAATAATTGCTGTGATTTAGAGACTGTCTAATGCCCTGTCGTTATCTCCAAATCTCTAGTAGTATGCTGGCATCCAAGAGTGAACCTAAAAGCTGCAGATTTTCAAGTTGCAGCATGTTAATCTCTCTGAGTATGTACAATGATCTCTCTAATTGAAAAGATTACTGCAGCCAGGTTTAATGTCATGTTTGCATCTGAGATCCAGATCCAATGCTGGGAAAGGGGAAAAACCCCACCACAACACCAAAATAACCCTGAAGCAAGTATTGGTTTTGAACTCAACAACCACATTGGATTTGGCCTGCCCCAATGTGCTCTCTCCATAAAAACTGAATGTGAATATTATTCAAATCACCTTGTAGGGAGAGCAAATCACCTTGTAGAGAAAGATATTTGCATTCAGGGAGACTGGAGTGTAAGGCCAGTGAAATCTTGATTTAGTCTAAGATATTAGCAAGCATTTTGTTGACTTCATTAAGAATAAGACATCACTGCTGCGTGGTTTGTGCCTTAACTTGCTACACTGACACAGGAGATGAAAAGCAAGATGCTAAGCCTGACTCAACTCTTACTGAAAATTAACACAGACCTTAATTTCTGATGGGGCAGGCAGCAAGAAAAGCAAGAGGAAAATGGATTTTACAATGAAAACCGTAGGATGTTTTTGTGCCCATCAATAATTTATTCATTGCACCTGTTTAGTCAGCCCTTCCTATGCTTTTTGTACTCTCCCCTTCCCAGAAGATGTCTCCTGAAGGATGTGCAGAAAGTACAGCCTAACCCTTCCTGAGAGAAGCAGCCCAGTGCCTTGCACAAGTAACCTGGCACAATGCAGCCATTGGCAATAACACCCTGAGCCTGCTTGGTGGAACACCTGGAGCATCCCACTGACTTCTGCTTCTCACATCCAGCCAGGGCAGAACACATCCTCCCATCTCATATCTTGGGAGATTCCCAAGGAATCTCGTATAAGCAGTAAAAGAGAAAAGCTGTACTATGGTTTTGGAATGGGGCTACACATCACACATTCATGTATTTTCACTTTGCTCCTACTCTGCTTTCAGCTGGTTGGCAATACCCAAGGGTGTGGTTTGCGTGTGAGATTAGACAGGTTGAGAGGCAGGCTTTTATCATTGTTCCTGCAGTGCATATGATTTTTTTTTAATGTGTTCCTACTTGTAATTTTATCACTTGGTTATTATTTCACAGTGGTTTTTATAGCACGCTTTACTACAGCAGTCTTGTGGGTATTGGTGCTAGCAATCGGAGAGCAGGATCCTGCCACTGCAGCCTGCCTGTGATAAACAGGTACGTAGGTGGCCAGTGGAAATTGGTATTTTCCATCTGTGCTGGTGAAATCTCAAAAGATGCCTGGTGGCATTTACTCAAGAGCCACCTGCATGATTGGTGACTATTGGAGACTTCCTGAAGAAGTCTCTAACAGCAGTCCAGGCAGGCGGTGAGTGCTGGAAAGAGCTTACAGGCAGGTTAGCTCTGTTATCTGAATTGGGTCACTCATTCCTAATTATTTATAACCTCTCTCTGCAGTGTATTGCACAGCATGAGGAGTGCTTTGAAACAGGAAACTTCTTGGACATCAAACTTGTGCTGTTTTGTCTCAGGAGGAGTCCCTACGCAGAGTCCCCCTCGGGCACGCAGCAACTGCCGCTGGTCCGCTGGGCCTCGGGGCAAGTCAGCATTGTGGCTGTGCTCCCTCCTGACCTCCAGCAGCCTCAAGAATAACATTGGCAGGCTCCTTCTATAGCTCCCCATAATGAGGGCTCCCTCATTACCAAGTCTAATTATCAGAGGGTGATTGTAGAGGACACAACCTTAACATCCAGGCTTTCCTGACCCTTTTCTTTCCCTGGTTTCTCTGGATGCCTCACCAAGTCGAACTGGCAGCGTGCAGTTAAACATCCTCACTGAGCATTTCCCTTCAGTCTCACACCAGCAGTCAGTTGAAATCAGTTTGATGAACCAGTGGGCCAGCAGGAGAGGAACACAGCATGTTAGTCCTAAAGCTTTCCTGGATAAAACGTCCCATCAAATTCCAGCAAAAAGAAGAATCTGAGTGGGACCCTGAAGTTAAGGGAGGGGGATTAATGGACATTTGCTGGGTTTACTTTAAGGAAATCAATGGACTTGCTGGGGACTGGGTGATGGAACACACAGCTGGTGGAATGGACAGCCAAAGATCACTATTTTTCTTTTAAGCAAATCAATGTGTTAATTGGGATTCTGGTGGGATTCTGAAGCTGCTAATGGAGGCTGGGGCCAGTGGAGGATCATTAGTCTTTATTGTAAGCAGTACAGTTACTTAATTGGGGTGTGACTGTGGTGCTGAAAGAGAGAGCAGGAGAAGAATGAAAAGTGATTTTTAAAAGCTGTCGCTTTAAACTTTCCCTAATTAAATGAATTTATTAAAAAAGCTAAGGGGAGATACAAATTGTTACTCCTTCAGGTCTTTGAACTTGGGGAGATCTTCACTTTGATGAGACCATTTTTTTAAGGCAGGCTTTTCCAGCTTTCCGACCCATCTTAGGGAGAAATTAAGTCATGCTTGGAAAGTTCCTATGATCAGAGCCTTCTGACGCTGATGGCAAGATGAGCTTAGGTCTTCTCCAGACACCCATATGGACACAGACACAGCTCCATCCTGTATTCCAACTTGGAATTTTTTATGGTTGCACAGTTTCATAGGGATACCAGGGCTGTGCCTCAGACCTAGATTTCCTACCTAATTGACAGATATCCCTTTGTCTCACCCTATGGAGACCTTCAGGATAGATTGGGCAGTAAATTGTAGAGTGTGCAGAAAATCAGGGCAGCATATTTGTGCCCCAGTGTGGACCAAAAGAGCTTTATGAAACTTTCATACTAATTATAATTTTATGTCGACCTTTCTGAAATTTTATTTTGCAAAATAGAGAGAGAGTTTATTTGTCTGATTTCTAAAAATCCAGCCCCAGTTTAAGGACAGCACAAACTTTTGCTTGTAACTTCTCCCCTGGCTTATCTGACTGTGAGAAGCTCCGAGCCTGTCCGTGTTCAGGGAGTCACTCAGGGAACTGAACAGCACAAAGAGGAGCAGGTTCATGCCAGCCCTCAGCCTGCCCTCACAATTCCAGCAGCTGGCAGTGGGGAAGAGCTGGTTTATTCTCACTGAAAGTGAGAGATTTCCCTTGGAGAGCAGGTGGAGAAATGGCTGTTTCTGTGAATGCATTGAATTTGCAAAATTGTACTGAAAAATTGTGGAAGAAAACATTTTAGGGTAGATTCAAAATTGAATTCCCCCCCCCCCTCCATTTTAATGAAATGAAGAGAATAATTTAGCCTGAGTAAAATCTGTCACTTAGTCTCAAGTAAAAAGTGTCATTTCACTTGTAAGCATTTAAAAACTAAACCCAGGTACATTTCTGATAGGTGTACTGTTTCATGTTAAAATGTTGAAAGGGAACATTTTGACTTGCTTAAATTTTAAGAATGAAACAACTTGTTAAGCTAAACATGAATTCACAAGGTGTTTCAGTTGACCCAAATCTGTTTTCTTTAGAGCGGGATGTTCTATCAGAATGTATCTCCCAGCGCTGGCAATAAATCCCAGAAGTTCCCTGTTCACCACACGGAATTAGACACAAGTTTTTCTCCAGCCACCTCCCTGATCCCTGCTCAGAGGGCATTTGCTTTTGTTACTGTGCAAACCATCACTGGACTTCTCATGGATTCCCAATTTTTAGGGCAGCTTTTTCATTTTCCACTGAAGCATGCAGATCCACGTTTACCACGATGTGATTCCCTAATCGTCTTGTTGAATGTTGAAAGGAAAGCCGGCAGACTTTCTGGTGTTGCTAAAAGCCCTCAGGCCAGGCTGGCAGATAACAGCTCTCTTATTTATTTGTCTAAATAAGCATACAGCATGATGGATAAGCTGTCAAGGAAAAATCAAATCAGTGGGGACATAGCTTCAAGGGAATTACTCACTATCTCTGCCAGTTCTGCTGCACTACTCTTAAAAAATACAAAAATTAACATAGTTGGTGGCAAGCGCCAGAAATTACATTTCAAGAATAACAGTGATATTTTCTATGGAACATTTCAGCTGGAAGGGTCCTGAACTACAGCACACAATAATCACACAGATAATTTTAGAGAGTTATTTAGCCCAGAAGTGAAAGTAGAGTATGTGTGTGAAACTGCAAATGACTCCAAGTAGGTGACTGACAGGAGGTGAAAGCAATTTAATTGTTCCAGATTATTATATATTCTTTATATATATATTTGTGTGTGTGTTTGAGAAGAAAGTACGGGCATCCTGAGAACCTGAAAGCTTTTCACAAACTCATAAAACCAGACACTGTAGGAAATGAACTTGATCCAAAAGAGAAAAGCTACTTTTAGAAATAGAGCTCCATGTCTGGCCACAAAGTAATTAAGTTTCTTACAGCTTTCCTGTCCAGATGAGTGGCTGGCACAAAAATAATAATAACTATACAGTAATAACAGCAGTGACTTGACACTGAAGGGAAAAGGCAGCAGTAAACAACTTCCAGTGGAAGGGTCACAGAAAGGAGTGGTAGGGGTGTGTGGTAGGGCAAGGGGTGGGAAGTGCATGTGCCTCTGAGTGGGTGGGTGTTGGAGGAAATGTAAGGGAGCAGAACAGAGACTTCTTAACAAAACAATGCAAAACATCTTGTCTTAGAGTTCAATTCATAAAAAGAATATAACTGAGTCATATTCTTTCCACTATTCAGTGTGTGCCTGTGACATAAGATGCAAATTCCATGTGTGACTCATAGAGTTAAATGTCAGTTTTACAAAAGTCTACAGGAGCCTAGGAGCTGGTTCAGGTCAGAACTCAGCCACTGCAGGGAAGTGACTTTTCTCTTCTATCTTGTCCCTCCAAAGGCAGAACTTGGGGGTGGCACAGACCAGGGTCACCGACCTCCTGCAGTTTGTTTAGCACTTTCCATTCTTTCTGGCATGAAGGGAAGAAACTCGTCACATTACAGAACCGGATCTGCAAAACTCATCCAGCTCCGCTGGAGTTTTCCATGAACACTGATGGGCATTGGACCAAGCCACAGAGGACAAAAAACGCTTCAAATATGAGCAAAACTGCAGAACATCTTTTCCCAAACATCTGCCAAAATTCTGATGCCTCTGTTTAGTGAATACGTGTGCCATGACTAAAACTCAGAGAAACTGCAAGTTCAAGTAAGGTGGCATCTCCTAAAAATCCAAAGTGTGAGACTGAAAGTCCCTCAGTATAAATTATTTCTGGGCTGACATTCACCTCAAATTGGGTTGCAGTGCAGTTATACTGTGAGTGAAAACACACCAGCAATGCCTGCTGCCCTTGGATGGAGCACTTAGTGGCATTTTTCATAAATTTTAAGTTATTTCTAACTCTGATGTTGATTAGAAAATACTCCTTTTTTCTCAAGAAAATGGAAATTATTTTTCTTACAGTCATGTTGTCTATTCAAATGTTCATCTTTAAACACATTCACACATATGTATGTTTGTTGGTTGAACATGCATTCTATCTTGCCCTCACCATATTCCATATAATCCAGCCCTATCCTGGTGGCATGGGGAACTACTTTATCAAAATAACCAGTGAACAGCTACAAATGATATTAAGAGGAAATGATAAAGCCACACAACTTCCTTGCATTGATAGTTTTGCCTTTGAAAGATCCTTTTTAGGAAAGCTGCTGCTAAGGCCATATACATCCATTCAGTGCAGAAGCTGATTCTGAATGGGGAGATTCAGATACCCGCAAACATCACAGTCCCAGCCAGGGGCTCAGGTTCTGCTGTGTGTTTGGATCTCTCTGAATGGTTGGAGAACATGGAGAAAGGCTTGGAATGGCCTCTGAAGCCGTGGAGAAAGGCCTGTAAGGACCTGCAAAGTCCTCGAGCCCATCTGCTGCTGCTGGAGGTGAGGACAAAAGGTACATTCCAGCAGCAGCCAGGGCAGTGCTGGGAGGCTGCTCTGCTTGGAAACCTCGAGTTCATCTGCCTGGAATCACCCAGCAAACCTTCAAGGGTCACTTTATTTCAGCCACTGAGAAGGAAACTATTTCAGGTTCAGCTCATGGACTGCATTAGTGAAGGGCACCCTGAGGAACTCACACTGCCTGGAGAAGCTGATCCACAGCCTTACTTCTCTCTCCTTTTGTTTTTGCTCCTGCAGCCCTTGCTTGGTTATGATTCACCCTCAGAGGAGGAAATGAAAGTGTTGACTTTTCAGCCAGGGAGGCATACAGTTTATGGAGCAAAAACTCCAGCAGGAACAGAAGTGGGCTGAACTATAAACTGACTTCAGATGGAATAAACAAAGGAACAAAAATATCAGCAGCAAAGAGCAACAGCAAGGTTGAGCTCCAGTTTGGTGTTTGGCCATCAGAAGGTCACAAGCCAAAGGAGTGTTTGTGTGAGGCTGCAGCAGGGACTGCAGAAGAAGTACCTCTAGGAAAATACCCTGATGGCAAAATCTCCCTCATTTGTCTTTCACTTAAAGTCTGGGCATAATGAGGATACTTCATCTCAAAAAGTGAAAAAGGAAGTAAAACTTGCAAAAGGGAGGCCTGCTGCAATCTGTGAAAGACCAGTAGACTACCAGAAGGAAAAAGGGTAAACTTTCAGTGGGTGCAGTGTTTTACCAGCACCCTGAAATATTTGCTTGCCTCCACAGGCTTTTTTGTTCTATCAGCTTCAAATGGTGGCAAAGGAATCAAACCCTTCTTATTGTGTATTTCCACATTCCCAAGCTTTTACCAAGTTCTGACAGAATTGTTAACTCACTCTGTCTCTCAGGTAAAAAGGGGAGCATGGCACTATCACTGGTTTGAGATGCTGAGGAACAAGAGGGCTGGCTCTCTTCACGTGAGGGCTCCCAGTTCCAAATGAGCCCAGCAGAGATGAAAGGTGCTTCCTCTAGGAGGGCACTTTGGCATCAAGTGTCCCTCCCACAGGTACAGTGAGGAAGCTGTCTGTGTGCTAGACAGCAGCTGTCAGGAACCTGAGCAGACAAAACAGCGCAGGATGAATCAAACAAAATCACCTGCTGAGCTGAGATCAGCAGCTCTCAAACCGACTGCCTCTGAGCCTTGAGGTAAGGGGGAAAATAACTTCTTGGGTGCCATCAATAGATATTTTATTTTTTTAAAAGGAATGTAATGTACCTATCAAACTGAGAACTGCCCCACAGAATGATCTGGAATATCCTGTACAAGTTTAAATGCCCCTAAAGCAAGAAGTGATGAGTCCACATCTAATGCTGCCCACTATCAACACTGCCATCCAAGTGATATCCACCTTGTGGGGCTGAACCAAGGAATGTCTGCCCACACTCCTGGACTGCCCAAGGAATCACAGCAGAGTAACAGGAATCACTTGCTGCTATCCTTGAGAAGCACAACCTTGTGCTAGCAATGTGTGACCCAGCATCAGCTACAGGCCCCAAACACATCCCCAAACACAGCCCCAAACACATCCCATCTCCAGAGCCCCCCACAATCACCAACACCTTGCTGGTCCCAGATCTCACGGGCACTGAAGGCAGAATCTGCTCTCACAGCTGCTGGGTCTGTGTGCAAACCAACCCATTCATCTCTCCCACGGAATTTAGGGGATATTACAGTTCCTCGTGGCACCACAGAGAAGTATGAAATCACTGTTTGCCCTGGCTTAGAGACAGAGAACTGAAACACAAGAGGATAAAGTGTCTGGAGGACGGTCAGGCGGGAAGTCCCTGGCAGGCCAAGGGACTGAACCCACTTCTTCCATCTCCTTCTCTCCTCCTGACTTCTGGCTGCCTTCCCCACACAGAGGGAGGCTGTCCCAAACCCACCACAGATCCCTGGCAGAACTGGAGGTCAGCTCAGGGGGCCAGTGCTCAGCTGGATGCCCCCAAAAGTGAACAGGGCTGAACCTCCCAGTCTCTGCCAAGGCAACAGGAAAACCCTGCCTGACTTTGGTTTGCTGCTGGCTAATTATAAATGGGAGAAGTGAAATGTACTCCTTTGCCCTTAGCATCTGATTTAGAGAGAGGAAGGTCATTAAAATCATGACTGCAGTAGATCAGCCCTGAGCACAGCAAGAGATCTCTGACATGAAACTAAGCCAGCAGTGCTGCCCAGGTGGCTCCCCCAGTAATGCTGAGCTGGGAGTCCTCTGCAGGCTCAGACAATGCCAGAGGCACACCTTGGCCTGAGGAGTGAAGGGGAAGAGAAGGATGAGATTTTTAATGCAGTCAGGAATAGGATTCTGGAAGATGCCTCAAGCAAGAGACAGGTAAATGGTGTGGCAGAAGGTCAAAGACGTAGGTGGGTTGAAAAGATACTGGCACCCTTAATTTTTCTGAGCATCCCTCCCACCCTCACAATTCCTTCTCCTTAAACCTCACTTCATTCCCTGCCTCATTGGGAGACACCACTCAGTTACAGAGCCCACAGCTCAGATGTGGCATGAGAAGCTTTGAAATCCTGGGAATAATAACCTTATACCGTCATCTGGAAGATTAGAGCAGCTTTCTTTCTTGAGCCCACTCATTTAGAGTAAATAGGATGGTGGGAAAATCCTTTACCTGTTGTAGACCAACAGGTAAATCAGAGAAAGTACCTCTCTATTTAGTTTGTATTTTGGAAGGTGCTTCCATTAAAATCACCACAATGATTGCAGCAATTATAGAAAGCCTATGCAAATTCTATGAAAAAATATAGAATTAGTCATGGAAAAAAAGAAAGAAACGCTTTCTGGTCTAACTTAGCCTAAAATTTCAGCTTTGCAGTAGTCAGCTTTAACAAAACTTGTATTTCCATGACATTTTATTGTAAATTCCAGTGGGGAAGGAGGAGAAAATTTAGAACAAAGATTCTCTGTAGTCCTTGCTTTGTGAGAAGAGATGTGAAGCTGAGAATCTCGCAGTGAGAGTGAACTAAAAGCCAGCTGGGGTGGACATGGGCAAGAATTTCTGTTCCTCTGAAGGGATGCTGCTCCCACTGCTCCCTCCAGCACCTTCCTAGCAAAAGGCACTGAGCACTGCCAGCAAGTGGAGGATAAAAGCCTGGAGCAACAATTTCTCCAAGCTGGGTTCAAAGAGTTAATTGCTGGAGCCTGGGCACACTTGCCTGAACTCTGGTCAGCCGAGGGCCTGGGGCTGGAGCTCTCCAGGTGGCCAAGAGCCAGGACCTTGCTGAGGCCAGTCCAGCCTGTCCCAGCTCCACCTCGACTGGAGCCTGCTCCAGGGTCATGAGCTCTTGGCCAGTAAGAGACTGGCCAGCAAAGAACTGCTCACAGTGCTCTGCACAAAGAGCTGGGGGGAGTTCACAGATGGCAGAAAACTGGGACCTGTCCTCCAAAAATCAGCTGAAAATCCGGAGGGGTTCCTCTTCCCTCTATGGGACCTATGGCAGAATTAAGGACCTATGACAGACTTAAGGATCTCTGGCAGAATTTTGGCAGCTCAGAAGGGCTCTCCAGGCATAAAGAAAGCAGGCATAGCCCATATGCTCACCTGTAAACCAGGAAAGAGGCTGGAAGGATTTCTTTCCAGTGAGGGTAGATTGCTTTTCCTCAAATTTTTTCATCTATCAGAAGTATTTATGGATAAATGTGAATTTATGGCACAAAAAGAGAAGAAACATTTTAAGTATTTTTGCTGAACACACAGCAGCACACACACATAAAAGAATGGACCCTAACACAGATGCCTATCTCATCTTTCCCAACAGAACCCCTAGCTGGGTGACCTTTCCTATGCTCTGTGTTGGAGCAATAACAAGTGGTGAGTTCCACGTGGTATGAGGAAACCATAATTCTTGGAAGATAAAGTCAGGCTGACTGATGCAATGAAATGGGAACAGGAAACATGGGACCTAAAGCTCCCACCACACAGTTCATATTGTGTGCCTTGGTTTGGGAGACTTCTTCAAAGATCAAAAAAAGATTCTCATAGTCCTTGCAGTCCCTCCAAAATGTTTCGGTTAATCCAAACACCATTTTTCTGTCCCAAAAAAAGAGATTTTTCATTAAGAGCTAGATAGGACAATATTCTGCCATTAGGAAATCAATGCTGATATTGAATATAGAATGCAATACAACACTATTTTATAGTGACCAGGATTCTTGCCTTTCTGAAACTTCTGGTTATCTCCTGCTGAATCAGACTGAGAACCTCATGGCTACAGTTTGGGTAAGAGAGCTGAAAGATTTTTTTTCACATAAAAAACATCCTTGCACTTGAGTTCCCCAAAAGACAACATCTCTAAAAGTGTTTCCAAAAAATACATGGACACTGAGGTATTCGGCAGTAGCTTTACTTAACTTGAAGTATGATTTTAAAAGTATTTTTTTAATACTTATTTGGCAGCAAAGCAAGGGGTTCTGATAAGCACCGTGTCAGAACCACCCCAGCAAAGGCACAGCGTGGGCCCCACATTGGCATTTAGTTTAGTCTGGGGTTGAACCATCCAAAACCTGCCTGAACCTCTTAAGAGAACACTTCAAGGACACTTTTAGGCAGATTTTTAATCACAAGGGGGGAAAAAACCCAAAGTATTTGAATTATTTATCCCTGCCAGTGTATTTTTAGAGAGAAGAAGTTAAAATAAACTTTATCTGTAGGAAGCCTTAGCCTGATTGAAACCCTCTCCATCCATTTGGAGTCCTGCTAATAAGCCATCCAGACAGAGGGAGCATTCTTCTGGAAAGCCCGTTTGGCACAGCAGCCTGCAGCAAGAGCTGAGCAGGCAAATCCCACGGCAGGGGAGAGACAGCACTTTTTGACCCAAACAATGTCTAGACAGCCTGAAAACAGATAAATTAACAGGCAAGCAGCAGCAGCATCACCCAGCAGCAAAGCAGTGGATATTTGTCACCTCAGTGATGGGTTAAATGAAGACTCAAGGTCCCGGTATAGTCTTTATGAAACACAATGTGCTCCAGCTGTCTCCCTCCCTCCTCCTGAGCTATTTACTGTGTTAACAGCTCCATGCAGAAAGTTCACTGCCATAGGACACATTTCCCATCTCTTACAGACTGCCCTAATGAGGCAGCAGGATCAGAACAAATTAGTGGCAGAATTCCCCTGTCCCCTGGCTCTCAGTGAAGGAACAAACATCCTTCCCTCCTGCACATGCTGCAGAATCTGAAGCTGGCCATTCAGGGCAGATGAGAGGAGCTTGCTCAGCCTAATGGTGTAACAATATTTTAAAATGCAACTCCTGCTCGAGGATGCTGCGTTTGCTCTGCAGCCCAGCTCTCCTGTTGGAGAAAGCACATGGTTTGCTATATATAGTGGGACTTGAAAAATCACTTCTGTTACTAAACCAAGCACAAATAGTTTCAGATGACACTTTTGGTAGAGAAGATCCGTGATTTCATGCACTGTGTTTACTGAAAATTATGCACACACAAATTACCTTAATGAGATGCAAACCTTGTCATCTGCATTTAGTGCACCAGGAAAAAAAAATCTGGTAGCTGCAGTGATAGTATATTTAACATACAGAAAATAAATAGTTTGTTACATCAATGCTGTCAAAATGAAACAAGCCAAACTGTGATTAAAGCAGTTATCATTAAACCAGAGGCTGACTTCCAGCGCTGTTGTGAAAACAGCAAAAGAGCAATTTTCCTAAGTGCATTTCAAGTGATTGAGTAAAAATTGAACTTATGGTAGACTATGTTACAGAATACTACTTAAAGTGTTTGGATGATGATACTTCATAACACAGAAGCCTTCATGCAGTACAGTTTTAATGCTTTTTTGTTGCTGAACTTGAAAGCATATTAAAGATTGTGAGACTTTGTGTCAGTGAGACTCAGCCCCACCATACTCAAATATGACAGCAAGGAAATTTTGTCCCTGTGAGGTTCCTGGTGTATATAAAGGGATAGAAGGGAGAGAGGCAGAACTTCTTATATGATACAAGATGCATGTCTTGGCTCCTGCCAAGCAATATTCTGTGCATCTTCAGTATGGCAGGAGCTGTAAACATGTTGTATAATCACATAACTGGGCTGTGACCCATTTGTTAGCAGCGTAGGAAAAATACATCAAAGTCACAGAGAGTCTCTTCAGACAGGCCTCGACAGATACCCATCTGGTAATAACCCCAGACTGTGAAGGATGGATGATTTATAGAAGTGTTAAGGAATCCTTCTTTTTATGTATATATAAATCCCTGTTTAAACTCTGTACTGATTAACTATGAAGTCAAGGAAAATAAAAGGAAAAACAATGCAATATTTTAGAAACAGTAGGGACTTGAGCAATGTATAAGAAAGACTGTGACCACATTAGAGCCACAAGTAATGCTGAGTATTCCTGAAGATCACAGAATCCTAGAGTGGCTTGGAAGGGACCTTAAAAAGCATCTTTTTCCACCCCCTACCATGGCAGGGACACCTCCCACTGTCCCAGGTTGCTCCAAGCCCTGTCCAGCCTGGCCTTGGACACTTCTAGAGATCCAGGGGCAGCCACAACTTCTCTGGGCACTCTGTGCCAGGGCTCCCCACACTCACAGTGGGTTATTCAGTACAGAATGTGTCATTATCAGCCCATTTCAGGCTGGAGTACCCCATTTTTGTGCCAGGCACATACAAACACAGAATGGTAGCCCCTTTCTTTAAAACTCTGCAATCTGAGTATCTCCTTAGTAATTTAAACAAGGGTGAATACTGAAACTGAGGGCATGTAGATATCTTTTCTTGCCATGAGTCCAAACCCACAGCATGGATTTTCTTCTTAGCACTGTATCCTGTTTATAATAATTGCTTTGCTTGGGGCCTTTCCCTTTCCCAAAGATCTTTTGGATTTGGGGAGGATACATTAGTGTTGGTATCTTCTGTAGTCTAGACTTGTAAGTTCCTACTCTATTGTTACATTGCTCCACTGGAAGGTTTGTAAGTCACACTACTTGTCAAAGTTATGAGGATGCTGAATCATTTTTATTAAGCATCAAAGTCTCCCCCCACCTTTCATTTCTTTAACTGAAAGCTTCATTAGATTGCAAAATGGCACCTCTGTGCTCAGACAGGGCTGTGGGCAAATCAGGTTTTTTCCTTTGTTAAATCTGATTGATTTATTGCATATATAAAATGAGCAGTAAATGTTGAAGTTCTAAAAAGTTATTTAACAAGTGTCTGAGTGGAATGAAAATAGCTTTCTAAAATACTTATCATAAGCATATTAAAGAGACTTTTCGTTTTCAGACGTTACCAAATGCCCATAAATTCTAGATATTCAAGCAGTCAGGCACCTGAGGAAACTTAGGATAACAATTAATTATGAGACATGCTGCTCAAGAAGCTCTTTACAACCCTGAGTTCTGCAGCACTCTAGGAAGAAGGAAGGCACCATTCTACTTATTTAGTAGCAGGAAACAAGAGGCAGAAAGGTTTGACTGGCATGAGATGGAATATCACCTCAAGTCTCCTTCCAGCCAAGTCAGAAGGCACGTACTGGACATGCTGGACCTCCAGATGACTCCAGAAGGACTCTGGGCCCTTCTTCAGGCAATTGTCAGTGATCTCACTGATTCAGGATTGTGCTCTCTCGTTAAACCACTTGGCACTCACTGCCTCCATCAGCTTGCTGAGCTGGTGGGGAAGAGAGGGCACTTCAGAGAGAATCCCATCCCTGTCTGCCCTCTGCAGGGTGCTGCCTCTGCTGGGACAAGCTCTGGGAGATCAGAGTGCCTGCCCCTTTCCTGGACAGATCCTGGAGCAGGGAGCCTTCCCACAGGCAGGAAGATGCACTTGGGGGATGCACTTGGGGCTCAGCTGAGCCCTGGAGGGAGAGAGGAGCCATGGAGTCACAGCTTGTAAAGGAGCAGAATGGCCTAACAGAGACTCAGGGAGAAAATCAACATGAAGGTGCAGCTGAGCAAAGCTTAGTTCCTATTTGACATTAGTTTTGCTACTGGTGCCTTGTCCAACTTCAGAGTTACTGAGCTCACAACCAATTTCTTTTCTAATTTCCACTGACTACATAATAGAAGAAGAGAAGCAAAACAAAAAGGGACAGAAATGTGTCAGAGATGAGAAAAGATTGAAGAAAAGAGAAAAATTCAGTTGAGAGGTGGCAGAGGACATCTAGGGATTATGCTCTGGAAAAAAAAAAGCTAAGAGCAGAGACTTTCATAGCAACTGAAGGGGAAAATAATAATAAAAAAGGCACAACAAAAAACCCTGTCTCCTGTGGTGAAACTTCAGTGAAATGCTATTAAGGATAAATCTTTTATTGTATTGTCCTGCAGGCAGTCTGGAAAAAACTGTATTCTCAGCAGAAATGAACTCTCCCATTATAAAAAAGGAAAAACTGTCTGCTTTCAGGACTGGCTCCATGTAATGGCTGCTGAGGTACCCACAAGGGGATATCTGGGAACTGTAGCAAGGAGAAGTAGGTCCAGATATTTCCTGCTGAAATAAGGTCTTCTGACTGAGAAGAGACATCAGATGTGTTTGCCACCAGCTTCCCATGGGCTGTCAAAAGACTGCAGCTCACATAAAAGATTTAGCCCATGGAGAGCATTTGGAGAGGAAATAACTCCCTTTGCAGTGATTTGTCAGAACCTCTTTTAATTGGGTCTTTGGCTGAGAAATAGGGAAAAACACTGGCCAAATTAGCCTTGGTGGAGTTACAGAAAGGAGAGATTTGACCCCCAAGCTGCGGAAAGGAGAGAAAAGGTTTTCCAAAGGAAAGGGAAGCACAGAGCTTTTTAAAATGTTGGTCCAGAACAAGAAGTTCCAACAAGAGGTGATTCAGTGGGCTCCTGATTTAGCCCACCCACACTAGCCAGGAGCCACCCAGCCACCCTCGCCCCAAGCACCACATGGGCACAGGGATGAGGCTCAGACCAACAGCACGTGCAGCCAAAGAGAGAACCACAAAGTCATGAAATGCCAGAAGATCCAGGAGGGGCTCTCTGGAGGCCATTTGCTCCAGTCAGGCTCCAGGCCAGCTCAGGGCTCTCTTCAGCTGAGTTTTGACAAATCTGAAGGGTGGAGATTTCCCTGCCCCTCTGGGAAGTCTGGGTGCTGCCCCACTACCAGTGTGTGCCATCCCCAACCTCCAGATTGCTGGTGACAATATTCAACAGCACAGACCCACAGCAGACAACTCTATCAGAAAATCCCTCTTCCAGCTCAACAAGTTAGACTCTAAACCTCACTGTTCCCACTGAAAAGCACATCTCACTGCCTTGTGGTCAAACACTTTTAATCACTTCATTCTAATTTCAAGCCCTCAAGTCTTCATGACAAATATACACCTGTTTGTACCAGTTTATGCCTGTGTCCTCTAACAATCCTTATTTTCCCTGAGCCGTGTGAATTCCAGGCCTACTGCTGTCAGAAAGTGGCACTTCCAGACTTCAAACAGCCCCTCTTAATCACCCAGTCCAGGCCTTTTAAATACATTCTTCAAATTACAGGTTTTGCACTCTCAGGCTTTGAACATGTGAGGAATTTACCTAAATCAGTTTTTATCCATTGCCTTATAGTTCCAAACCTTTCCATTATTTAGGTCAATGTAGCCTCACTCCCTCCTTCCCCTTAGATAAAAGATCCATTTTCTCACTGTATTTTTTTTAACATCTCATACCTGAGACACTTTTGCTGTTGCTATACTGAGCAAAGAATTGCTTTATCTTTTCAAGGGAATAAAGACCACTTTTAAAATCTTGTGCTCATTTGAAATTGCAGGACTGCTTTGTGTTTGTGTGCATTATTATTGCATTACAGAACAGGCTCAGATCATGACTGCAATCCCCCTGCAGTTGGAAGTGTTCAATCTCAAGTTTCCACAATTCTGTGAACTTACACATTTCTTTACATATGACATGGTCCTAAAACCTCCTTTGCTGATTAAAAAATGCTATTCTGATTGAATCTTTCCATGTAGGTTGTGGGTTGGGCTTTTTTTTTTTTTTGGCTTTTCTCTCACCTTGGACAATAAAAGTCATTGTACCTTTTATAGCCTGTTTTTAGGGGTGCAGCAGGGATTGCAAAGCAGGATGTTGGGTAAACTAGAATTCATAGTTTATTCCAAAGTAGGTTCCCTGCTGGAGCTGGGTTTAAATGTATTTTTCTGTATTCAGTATGATTAAGTTTGATGCCAGGGGATTCTTGGTACATTTCCTAAGGGTAAATCCATGGGAATTGCAGTCACTTGCTTAAAGATGATTGTTCAAAGTGCAAAGCACCAGGAAAGAGACCTAAAAGTAAAACATGATCAAAATTCTGCTGTAGTTGCAGCCTGCAGAGATTTAGGGGTCCTGGATGTTTTGGAAGCAAAGTTACAATAAAATGAAACCTGCCTCCTAACCCAAAATAAACTGGGACTGAGTAACACACAGTGGCAGGCACAGACTGGCAGTAATGTGCTATAATTATATACAATTTCCTGCACAGAGAGGGATATTTCCAGGTAATTTCTGACTAGCCTTTAAAAACTATATTTTGGGCATTAAAAAACCCTCAAATTTTATTTTAATGAACTTTAAAGCTATGTGACACATGAAAGGCAAACTAAGTCCCATTTGGCACAGGCTGTCAGGTGGAATGGAGGAGAACACGTGGCTGCAGAGCAAAGGTGCTGCTCCAGCCTGAGCCTGGGAGCAGGGAAGGGAATCTGTTCCTTCAGCAGAAACATGGCAAAAACAAAGCTCCTGCTCCCACAGGCTGCAAGGGGCCCCTGATCAGCAGCACCCACGGTGTGTCAGCATCCTGATGCTCCAAAAGGATAAAGATGCCACTTAGGCAGAGGCAGCTGCTGCTCCCAGCCCTTTGGAACAGCTGGCTGCACAGCAGACTCCGAATTCCCTGCTAAGGAAGAGCCTGTTAAAAGCCTGCAGAGGGGAGACAGCAGCAAGGAATAATGCTGGCTGTGTCTGTGTTAGCATTTTAGGCCAGGGCAGGAATATGCTTTCAAAGCAAATCAAAGAGGAGGAAGGAATTGAAACCAAGAAACTTTTTCCAAGCCTCTGCTGGAACAGCTCTGCTCAGTGGATGTGCACAGGAGGCCTCAGGAGGACTGAGAGGCTGCTCCTTTGTTTTCTCTCTCTCAGCACAGCATTCCAATTCCTAGCACTTGAGTTCTCTCTTCAAGACATTCTGGAAGAGCCAGGTTAAGCCAAAGAAGTCTAAATGCTGAGGCAAGACAATAACATTGTTCAACCATTTCCTGAACATTTGCAGAATGACCACGGTGCACAAAATTAGAGAGGGTTCATCCTCTTACTTGAAGGCTAATTTAGTCCCTTGTAAGCAGTATTTATATTTTTTGTATGAGGCTTTAATAACAAGCTAGACTTACTAACGTGTAAGTATGAGATGTAAAACTCTGTAGAACATATTTTAAACCCTGAGAGAATTTGAGACAAATGCATTGGTCTAAAAAAGAATTGTCTAAAGCCCAGGCACTATAGGAAGCTTCAATTTGGCCTGAGAGAACTGCAGATTCTCAGCTGAATTCTTCTTCAGTATGGACTGCACAGACACTGGAAGTATGTGCAGCACCAAGCACTGAAGGACCATTTATTCCAAGCTAGAGCTATGCTGCAGTTAGTGAAGTTATCAGAATTTTACTGGTCATACAGGTGGGAGAAGTTAAGCCCCGTGGTATTGGAATTATGATTGAGAAATCATGGTAAAGTAAATTTCACATCTGAAAGAACTTAAGGCACAGGAACCAAACTGGCAACTTTCCTCTTACTCAAAATCTTCTCGCAAAAAACTTTTAGATGTTTTCAAAGACACATTTGGTCCCTTCACGCTAAAGTGGTGCCAGAGCACACATTACAGTCTTGGATTTACCCATAGCAACTGATGAATTCTCTATTAGGAAAAGAATCTTTTCAGTTCCATCAAAATTAATACATTGAAAAGATCTGGGTTTAAATGGAGAACGCAGGCTCAGAGAGGTGGAATATCCTCTGAAAGTTAAGCAAGGGTATTTTTTTTTCTTTACTTACAGCTAAGGTGGATTAACAGAGGCATATGGAGAAGATCAAATATACCTTGAAATAATGGATGTATAAATCTGCAGACTAAATCTCTCTTGAGTACTGGACAAGAGAGAATATAAAAATGTGGAGATCATTTACTGAGGGAATATAACACTGCAAAGCCAGAGGGGTTCTAGGATCTTCAATATTTTATAAGAGGAAGCTTAAAGCTATTTTAATAAACCATTGAGGCCAGTTTTTAAAAAATGTAAATGTACAACTGTGCACACAAATCTGCATATTCAAATCACCACAATTGGACAAGCAAATCAGATAATTGCATGCAAATATGCCTACTCACTCTATGCCTGTGTCTACAATGGTAGTAACTGTGCATGCAAATTAGGTACACATTTTGTACACATAAAGGTGCAGCTTAAGTGGCATATGGCATGGAAATATGGCATCCAATATAACAAAAGAGGGAGAAGGAAATAGTAGGGGATAGAGTTAGCTGTAAATAATAACATGGAGCGAACACAAACACACACACATGAATCTATAAACACAACATTATCAAAAAGAAAATACATGGGTCTTTTAGTGCTTGAGGAACTGAAATGACACACGTTGTGTGGAGAAGGCATCTGTGCAAGCTAAAACAGCTTCCCAAGGGACCCTGTGCCCATTCCCAGCACAGCCAGGGATGGCTTTTCAAAGCCACACCAGTCTCTCCCTGGTCTGACCCAATGACCCTCTCCTTGAGGAGAAGATGGAGTTCAGTGTGTCTTAGAGTGACACAGGCTGAAGACTCAGCTGCAAATGCTGCCAAATGAACATCAAAGGTGGTGGTGGTTTCTTGTGACACATGGACAGATGTATTCAAGGAAAAAGGCTTTGTAACTCTTTTGTCTTTCAAAAGTATTGATTTTGCTTCAACTACTTTCCTTTCTGCTTTGAAGCTAACCCAGTGTACCATCCTGGCCCTTCTGCATCAGGCTCATTTGGATTCAAACTGCACAAGAGTGAGATGACTGGCAGACAGGATGGATGGATGGAGCAGAGGAAAGGATTCTAACCTTAACTGTATCCTTGAACTTAAAACCTATGTTACATTTTTAAACACACTTAGACCTTTAACTTAGTAGTTAGCAGATTTATGAGATGCACAGACTGACATTTTATTTGAAATTTTCCAAGCAGAGAAACACAAAGTGCTCAGCATGAAGAGCAGGCTGAGTTGCGATGACAGCAAGCCCCCTCAATCACTCCAGGCTTCAGCACACTCAGATATAAAACAATGAGCACAAGTTGGAGAACAGAATAAAAGTGTTGATTAAATTTTGATTCAGTCCCTTTTATGTGTGTGATTCCACATTTGTGCCGCACTCACACAGCCAGGGCAGCAGTCAGTGCCTTCAGCCCTGGGCTCATGACACTCACAGCTTTGAAGAGCTCTTTGGAAGCTCAACCCAAAAAAGTCTTCATGGTTCAGAGACAAGCCAGAGTCACAAGGATCAGCCTGGCCCATGAATATCTGAAACACATGGCTGCATAGGGAGCTTAGAAGGAAGGTGGACAGCCGTCCAAAACCTCCCATCTCCAGCATTTTCCATGCCTTTGTTGTCTGGCTGTCCTTCACCTCTCAGAAACCCAGGTGAGGTTTTGCCCTTGCCCACACAGCTCTGCAAATCCACTGCTCAGACCCACCTCGTGGATTCTTCTGGCCGTGCTCTTTCCCTCATTAACTCAACTGCCTGAGGAAAGTTCCAGAAGAGGGACCTTCTGGGGGAAAAACAGGTACTGAAAACAAGGGAATGGCTTTGAGAACCCAGTGGGCATCTTCCTTTCTCCTACACTAAGAAAGAATTTTCCCACACAAATCTCATCCTTGTTTACCTTTTCTTCTTCGTTCAATGCCCGAATCTTCTAAAAGCCTGAGGCAGAAACTGTGGAGGTGTTTGTGTCATGTGCACCACTTGGCTCAGTCCATCTTGTGACACACTGCAACAAGCAGCCCTGTCTCCATATGACTAATGTCCCAATTGTTTTATTTCAGAGCAACTCAGAGTTTTAAAGTCTTTAAGTCAGCTTTGGCCCAGGTTCAGAGCACATATTTTCCCTCCCAGTTCTACATAGCCTTACAAGCCACAGCAACAGAAAGTTGGAGCTGCTTCTCACCCACTGAGCCTGGGTGCCCCTGCACACATTAAGAGACCGTTCACCTTTCAGTACATATCTAGGCTAAACTGATTTCACTTTCAAGAAAGAGGAAAACTTAGTGCTTAATGGATTTTTACTAAACTCCAAGGCAGTTTGGAAGTACATTCTGACATGCAGCATTAAACACTACTGCAGCTGCACTCAGAGGAATGGGCAAATGTGTGCAAGCTCACAGAGCAGAGCTTTTTCCTCACCTCAAATTGCTGCCTGAGCCTTTGGGGGCTTATCCCAGCACCCAGTGGAGTTAATGAGAGAATAACCAAATGATTTGGGAAGACTTGAGTGAATTTCTACTACAAAATTGCTTATGGAAGCAGCTACATTGGTAAAGATAGATATTCCCAAGCTAGAACAGGTTAATTTTACCACACACCCCCAAAAATGTAGCAAAACTTGGTGAACAAACGGTTTCATTTTGATCAGATTTTGTGTCTCTTAGTGAAATCACAAATTTATACAAGGCATGCTGGGTGACTGATAGCCAGGTGGAATTTGGAAACACATCTTAACAAACACATTGGGCATCTTTGTCACAGACTTGGATGTGTAGGAGCTTTGCCTTAGCTGACAAAATACACTTCTTTTTCCCTGTCAAATGTAACAGTCAGGTATTCAACTCATTTGAGCAACTGCAGGTAGTAAAAATTGCACTCTAAAAGAAAAATTATATTAAAATCCCTTAAACCAAAGGCTATATCCAGCTTGCCCATTTCTGCCTATCCATGCAGTTTCCTATTCCTGCATGTATGTTGTATGATTTTTCCTCTCTTCTCTTTATAAATCCACACTCTTCAGAGCAACTATTGTCTCTTTACGTATTCATAATCTCTAAAATAAGGGCATCCTGGTGTTGTAGGCATAATCTTAAGGGAAATAATAGTAAAACTCTATGTTAGAGGCACAGAGAGACAGCACAGTGACACTCACCTCAACCTGTCTTGGAGCTGGGCAGACAGCTCAGGAGCCAACACTGTCACAGCTGCCACATGTGACAATAGAGGACAAGTTTTGATTAGGAAGTCTTACTTTATTCTATTTTTTTACAGGCTTTTCCACTCAGCTGGCTTTGATACCATTTACCCTCAGGTACTTTGGAAACAATCTCAGGAGTTGTCAGCAGTTGTTTTTGAGGATTCTTCAGGGACAGGGAAGGGCCAGAGTTCCGGCAGGAGACCAGCACAGCACCCACCGGAAAGCAGGAGATGGAGAACTGGGAAATTACTGTCTGGCAAATAAATTTCAGCTTCTGCACAGGTACCAAAACAAAAGAATGAAACCACTTGTAAAGCCACAGAAGATAACAAGAAAATCAGCAAGCACAAACATACAGCTACTGGGAACAGATGATGTCAAACCAAGCTCTATTCTTTCCATGACAAGATTACAGGCTCAGGGATAGAGGAGAAACAACAGTTGTCATGGCTTGTTTTAAGCAAGTCTTTTGACTCTGACTCATGAGACATTCTTATAGGCAAGCTCAGAAATTTGATCTTCAAGTAACTCAGCAGTGGATGCAAGAAGCTGAAAAACTATGCAACAGAATATTTAATAGAAAATCTTTGTCAAATTGGAAGCACGTTTTGAGTGGATATCCTGAAAAGCTGTTCCAGGTTTAGTTCTATTATTTCTGTTAATGTCTTGGAGAGTGGAATAGGAAAATTTGTAGAAGACAATGGAAATACTTTAGCAAGGTTGGGCAAAGATCTATCAAGAGTGATGTGAGTAAAGCTGATCTTGCCACAGGGCACAGTTGGACTTTAGTCAACTCCTTCAGTCCCTGTTCTTATGCTGTTTATGCACGTGGGTAAAAATCTTTGGGGCCAAGAGCAAGAGGTGGGAAGGTAGCAGTTAACAACTTGCTTTTTGAATAGGGCAGTCACAGAAACTCTGAAAAATATTGCCAGCTAGCCCTTCCCATACTCCTTGTAACCTTACTAGATAATTAATAATAGCAGAAGGTTGTCCTAAAGCCAAGGACCAGGGGCAGGTGATGATCTCAGTGCACTTCCTGCACAGTATTGCTGCCCAGAGCCAGCAGAGGTTGGGGTCAACTAACTTAGATTATGCACCAGTGTCTTTTAATTTTGTCTGCAATGAAATATGGACGTGCACAGACTCCAGAAGTGCCTGGCATGTGACACCTAGTTATCATGGGCTTCATAAAGCCTGGGTTAATTCCTCTAAGAGATCAGGGAAGAGTGCCTTGTCATCACAAATCTTGAGCCTGCCAGCACAGAGTGAACGATGAAGTCCTTCAATGCTTTACAGCCCAAGTCTCTGTGGGATTCTTTAATTATCCTTTGCAATAATTAAGGCCCAAACAATTGATATAAGAACCTCCATTTGTTTAGAGTGTGTGGATTTCCTTCTCCCAAGGCTGGAGAAAGCTCAAATACATTTATGCTCCAAAGCTGCTCTTCTCCAAAGGGGGATTGTTCTGCTTGGCTGGGAATGAAAGCCATCTCGGCACGGTGGCAGGTAGGGCTGCATTAAGGCAGCAGTTGGGGGCCCACAGGAGCTACTTGATTACACATTGGAACAGCTTCATTCTTCAAGGACTGGCATCAGGCCAATTAGTCCTATAGGAAGACTGATGTTTTAACTAAGACACATCCATCTACACTGCAGCTTTATAAACACACTGTTTGCTGAGTACAACTGCCTGTGCACTTCTATTTCTGATTTTTTAGAAAGGTCAGAGGACATCAGGCAGATATACTGGAAACCTCAAAAGCACATTAGTGAAATTCAGACAAGTAAAATCTAAAATTATTCAGTACAGCCTTCACTTGATAATCCACTATAGATTTAAATGCTACAAGCAAAACAGTTGTATTTTGTAAGTATCTTTTAAGGTCCTCTCTACCTAGAAAATCCAGCCAGAAAGAAAGCAGCCCCTCAGGAACCTGCAGACACTCAGCAAGGAGGGAATAAATGTACGGCAGGCAAAGCAACAAACGGAGCTACCTCAGAGGAAACCACAGCCCTGAAGGCACGACCCTGGACACGTCCAGACTCACAGTGCAGTCACACAGCTGGCTCTGAGGGCAGCTGGTGGTTACAAATACACATCCCTGACTCCAGCCCTGTGCCATGGTGCAGCTGGTCCGACAGATCCCACACTGGGAGTCGGAGCAGCAGGGAGAGGCTGCGGATGGATGCTGCCTTGGGGGTGCTGTCAGTGCCACCAGGGTGGAACTGCCACACCTGGCTCTCCAGAGCTCCCAGGTCTGCTGACCCTTCCCTTTCACCTTCCCACCCTTTCTGTGACCTGATATGAGACTTGTGCACTGGGAAAGAAGGAACCTGAGAGGCTTTTTCCAATCGTTGACTTGACTCACAGGGTGTGTTCCAGCATGGAAGCCAAAGGCCACTCCAGGTTCACTGGGAATGGGAGGTGCAGATTCTCAGTAGAACTTTGGCAAGAAAGCTGCTTTTGTCAGTCTGTCTTGCAGCCAGCAAATGGGAGGGAACAGCCCTGAGATTCCAGATTCTTCCTAACACACACAGTTGTAAATGAGGGCCTCTGTAGCTTCCAACATTATGCAAACAGTTACATTAGAAAAAATAAATTAATCATCACCAGTTTTAAGATCTACAGTAAATATAAAGAAGATAATTTTTAAATACCCTAATTATATTACAAAATGTAGTCCTCTTAATACCAAGCTATAAAAGTTGGTTGCAGATTGTAACTGGGCTTCAGTTTTACAAGTATGACTATAAGCTACAAATTTGCTTCTTCAGAGAAGCACGAAGACAGGATGGGGAAGAAGCTCTTGTTCCTGCAATGCACCAAAGCTATCTGTAGCAAGGAGAAGGTTTGGACATTATTTACAGCACCAGCACGTAAACCAGGAGTCAGCCAGGGCAGCCCTGCCAGGCTCTGCAGAACAACTCTGCTATTCTTCCCTCCAGGGATAAACTCAACACTCAGATCCTAAGAGGAAAAATACTAAAATTCATACCAGGCAGCTCTGAAGGTGCCAAACCCAGGTCAGCCACAATGCAGCATCTGGGCCACTGCACCTCTGAGTATCTCCCACTGGAATGAGCAATGCTCAATGAGAAAGGTCCTGCATGCACAGGCACCTGAGGAGGATTAAGCAGTCCCTAATTTCAGGTATATCCATCTAAATTCATTGGCTGAACTTCCTTTAGAGTCCATGGGCAATCACCTTTGCAGTGTGATTCATCCAACCTCTTTTAGTAGCCAGCTGCAAGTCCAGGTATGACTTTTGAAGTGTTTCTTTCTCTTCACTGAGTGCAAAAGAAGTAGAGGGACTGTTTCATACAGGGGTGACACATTGTGGACATCTTCTAGTAGGTGAGATGAATCCAGCCAGGCTGGGTAAGAGCAGAGGGAAAAGTGCAAAGCTGAAAAACTGCTGCAAAACTTTTAGCAGCGTCCTATGAGTTGAGTCTTCTAGTTTTGTACAAAGTCCTCAAAGATCCTGAGGTCAGGCCTGATTGTTATATTACTCAAATTTTCTCCTCCTGTTGGCAGCACTCTGTTAGAAGAATTACAGAACCACAATGCTTGTTCTCTGGACAAAATTAAAAAAAAATTACTTCCTAAGTAGAGTTCTTGATCATCTATTTGGTAATTAATTTCCTCATTAAATGTTGACCATGAGTTTACAATAAAAAGTCATTAAGAGAGGCCATAATCTGCAAAGGCTGGGTGAGCTTTTGAGCACTCCCTAATTGAAGACCTTGCTGTGTGCCAAAGGGTAGCTGGAGCATCTTTCCAAAGGTGAGAGCAACAATTTCCAGTGAAATGACAGCTGTCAGGACAACAGCCTCGTTACCCTCAGCACACCCAGGGCTGCCTGAGCTGTCCCACCACTGCCAACCCATTTCCTGCTTGTCACATTTCAAATGGCTCAAGTCCCTTGGTAGTCCCATCTTCTAATTAGTCACTAGTTACACTGTCAGGTATTTCATTCCCACAGCTGTGTGAGGAAATGAGGATTAGCTCTTGAATTCTGCAAAAAGGAATGGTTCTCATTGGTTCTGTGCCTCCTTTTCTACCCACAGCAGTCCCTGTTCCAGCAGCATGAAAGCATTCTAGAAAGCACCTGAATACCTTCCTGCATGTTTTTGGTAAAAAACATCAGCTTTGTAGGGAAATGTGCCTCAATTAAGACTGTTCTCACACACATATCCCCAATTATTTTTACTTTCTTTTAAAGCACCAACCTCTTGTTTACTCACTGATGTATCTCAACATGAGAATCTCCTAAGTTCAAAGCTTATCTATTTTTTTCTGCTGATACAAGTATTCCTTCCAGTGTTTACCCAGCTCATGCAAGCCCCTATAATTTTGTCAGTGTTATCTTTTCAAAGGTATTTTGTCTTTTCAAATACACTTAAATGTAAAACAAAACCAAAGGCTGCATACAGTTTGAAAAGAATGCAAAAGGCAGTAAAGCACGAACAGCCCTGCCAGGGCCTTTCCATGAGGGATCCAGGATAGCTGGGGCTTAATTCTGACAAAGGCAGCCTGCAAGCAGTGGAACTAAAAACACTCCAGTGGGAAATATGTGTAAACTGGTTTTAAACTGCAGTACAATACAACACCTTTGATCTGAGGGCTTAGTTCAGACAGAACGAGACTGTCAGATAAAACAGTATTCCTCCAAATATGTAAACAGCTGCTGCAAAAGGAAAAGGAATTCTCTGTCCTCTGGTGGGTAGGATTGGAAGACTGGGCTACTACTTAACAGGTGAGGTATGAGGGAAAACGTTCTGCTAGAAAGAAGGGGAGTTTGTAGAATTTGAGTAATGGGAAAGGGTCAGAGAGACAGTGTTGGAATAGTGAGGAATGTCTTGGGACAGCTGAAGGATAAGATGATAGTGTGATGTGCAAAATATTTTCTAATCACCATCTCTTCAGAAAGTTAGAGTTTGACATATTCAAAATGTGGAACCAGCATTAATATCCAAAGCAACTCAAACTGAACTGCAAGTCTCACGATAGTTCATGGGTATGCCTTTCTAAAGCCCCAGCTGCCAGATTCATGCATTGCAAAGCAATCTCATCTTTCATTTTAAAAAGTTATATTTCCACTTCTCAAAGCTGTGGAAAGAAGCCTGAAAAGATGAAGTGCCAGTATCCTTAACAGCTCCAAAGAGAGAAGGCAAATAAAAGGAATTCAAAGTACATTGGTTTAAGCCAAACTCATAATTTCTTTTTCCCAGGCCTGGCTCATGATTTTTGAGAACTGGCATTTGGAAATGCTGGAAACACAAAACTCTTAATAAGGAACAGGGGGGAGTTACTAAGAAGCTTGCAGAAAGCTGTAAAATTTGTTCACTACAGTAAAAACGTAAGCATTAAAGAACTGAAGAGGGAGATTTGTTAAAGGCTACCAAAATTCTGGTACTTTCTCACACAACAATCAGCTCCACAGTCCCTGGTGACTGAGCTGTGCCTCTCTTTGTTACAGTTTTGCCTTTAATTGTACATCAGCCTGCTGGGTGGAACGTGACAAACTCATTTTGTTTCCTGGGGATAGAGAGGGGCCTTTTGGGGCTATAGAGAGCCTGATACCTGTGACCAAAACAGTCAAACAAATACAGAGAACAAACCCAGCTTTTGTATTCAGTGCTCATGGCCTGGTTTATTTTGCTCTTACCCATCATCTATGTGATCAATGTTGCTATCAGAAAGCCTTTCTTTTTTACTGACTTTAGGAAGTATATTTTTTTTATAAAGGAACAATTATGGAAATAATTTGTTTTTTAAACAAGCTTTTCTTACAGGATTTTTTCTTTTTTAATGAGCTTGAATAGCAAAAACATTTCATCAAGCTTCTGTTGATGTACTTAAATATGTCTAAATAAATAGCATATTTTCAAGTTAAGTAAATACTCACATACCAAATCTGGATCCTATTTAAGCCCCAAGAAAAATAATAATATTGTCTATCCACACTGATGAACAGGCCATAATGTATTGTATATACTTTGAGATTGCTAGACAAAAACCTACGTATGTAACAGAATATGACTGAAATTCAGTCAGACATGTTTTCCATTCCTTAGAAACTGAAAATCCATAGCAGATCTTCAATTCTCCCACTAGGACAAAAATATTTCTTTATTGCCTCTTGCCCATCCACCAGCTGAAGGGAGCTAACTCCACATGCACACTCTTATCTCCACACAAGCTGTACACTTTGGGGAGCATATGCTGAATAGATTAAACGAGAAAACAAGTTGTTGCAAATATTTTTTGCCTTAAAACATCCCATGCAGTTTTTGATTTAAGATAACCTTGCATTTGAGTAAAGGAAGAATAATTAAAAAGATTTATTAATTTTCATGAAAGAAATTAAGTATTTTGTGATCAATTTCAATTTTAATGTAAGTACAAAACTCAGCTCCTCTAAAATTGCAATATGTCTTATTGATAATACAGAGACCATAGATCAAGTGATTCCTTTCTGTGTGGATGGGTGTTCATATTCCTAAAATTCCCTGCCCAGCCTTTTCAAATAGACAATGGAAGGTAAAGGAATGTGTAAAATTAAGGAGGACACTGCTCACATTGCTCATGTGATCACCTTGTGTGTGCATGCACAGCTGCCCCAGCACTGTCCCCTTCAGATGTGCTGCTGCATCAGTGCTGAAATACAACAAAATGCAAAACACTGAGGTGCTTAAGAGGCTTCTAAAGAAAATGCTGTGACAACTTGGCCTGCACAGAGTGGTACCATGTTTGACTACCTGAATTAGATTTAATCTGGCTCCCCCAGCAGTAATAATAATATAATATAATATGCTGTAAAAAGGAGTCTAAAAATCTTAAATTGAATCTGTATGTTTGCTAAGAAAGTGGCTTTGTCGGCTGTACATTACAAAATTTTAATATTTTCAGCAGGCAAGCAATACATCTTGTCTAGACACTGGTGAAATTTTCAGACACAAAATTATTTCAAATTCTAAAACAAATAATGCAGACTTCACCCCCCCATCTCTAACAGATTGTGGAATGTCATTTACTTTGAATTTGCAGCCAGACATCACATAGCCAGAGAAATTGCCTGTAAGAAAAATAGGCTGACACTTATCACTGCATTCCAGGGGGACCAGGGGGTGATGTCAGCTCTCTCTGTTTCTCCCAGACAATTGAGCGTCCTACAAATCAATAAAAACAAGGTTTATTGGTATGTTTGCTTTATCACACTTGAGCCACTTTCATTGTCCTAGTGACAAAGTCTTCACAAATTGAATCATTAAACACAGTAATTGTGTTTCAAATACATTTTAGAGAGGAGGAAGGGAAGGAAGGGTGTAAAAGATTATTTGCTGCAGTATTTATGGCTGCAGAATTTAGGTTTGTAGCAGTTTCCCATACCTATATTTTGTTTTTCAATATGGAAAAAGGATCAGGGGGAGGGGACAGAGGAGGGACCCCAGTAAGTGGAACAAACAGTCGCACTCAAATTTAGCCCAGCAAAGCTTTTAATATTTCGCTGAGCTAATGTTATATAAGGAATTTCTCAACAGCTCCTCACGCAAAATGTCAAACTTATTTTAAAATTATTTTCGTAAAAATAGATGGTCTTGGAAAAAAAAAATTTAAAATTGCACCCTGGAGTCGGGATCTAAGGACTGTTACCATCCTGGTGGTTAAAATAATTCCTTCCTGGGTGTTGCTCAGTCCCTTACGCAAGCCTGTAAACTCATTTCGCCCCAGCACTCTTTAAATCTTTGTCGCTCTTTGCATATGTGGTTGTGATTTACATGCCACCCACATTTAAAGAGGTATTGACATTTTCAAGGCGGCTATTTTAGCCCCTGGATTTTTAAATGGAATCAATCACACTTTATTTCTTCCCTCAGGAGCCCAGACCTGTGTTTGTGGCTCGCCCACCTCTCTCTCCGCAGCCCCAGGGGCGTCCCAAAGCCCCATGTGAACGTTCAGCATCCCCTCAGCGATTCCAGCCGTGGATTGTGGAGCCCTGGCAGGGCTGGGTGTCCCCTGCCCCCACAGGCCAGGCCAGGCTCGGGTGGCAGAGCAAAACAGAGGCACCCTTCACAGGAGGATGCAGCTTGATGCAGCACGATGGGCCGGCAGCTCCGTGTCACTGGCTTTGTTGGGCTCAATGGCGCTGACCTGAGCTGGGCAGCCAAGGTCAGTGCCAGGCCAGGCCCGTGAGGCTCACACAGCTTCCACAGCTCCAGGCTGCCTCGGGACTACAGCACCGACTGCTCTGGGCAATGGCATTTGGATTTTTGTCTTAGCACCCCTCTGGAGCAGGGAGGGGATGGAGGGACAGCAGAGGCTCTGTGGCTGGAAAAGCCAGGCTTAGCTGCACCCGCACAGCCACGAGTCTAAAGAGCCACCGTGCAGGTGACACTGTCCTTCCCCTGCGTGAATCAGGGAACGCTTCTCCCTCCCCTCCTTTGATCTTGTTGCATTTTTCTTACTCAATTAGCCTGAAATGGAACATGGTCATGCTTCCAGCTGCAGTTCCTTTGAGCACAGTGGTATCAGACCTTTCCACACATTATACAAATTGCACTTCATCGCTGAAAATCAAATCTAGGAGGCAATGATATCCGCGCAAAAATACTGTAAGGATGTACAAGTGCTTCCTACCCTGCACTGTCTTCTAAGATGAATGGAGGAATGTCAGCCAGGAACACTGGCTCCTCCAGCAGCTCTCAGTTTTTTGGGGCCCTTCCCCACATTGCACTGATGGTGTTTGGGAATGTCAGCAAGGCAGTGCTTTAGGGAAACCAGCAAAGCACACTGAGTGCACAGCACACATCACAGCGCTGATCTTGAGGCAGTGTCTGCAGACTCAATCCTATCTTGGCCAGCAGCAGAACTATAGCTGTGTCCTGATATATGGCAGAGATTAATTCAGACTTCCTTCATCTCACACAGAAACTGCCTTGTATGGGCCCTGCCAGAGATTTGGTTTGAAGACAGTTAATGGTTAGTGATCCACTCTGATACTGCCAAGTAAGGGTGGAGAGGATCAATGAATGGATTTGTTTGGTGACTCTTCTCCCTCTTTCTGAGGTAGTTATTGAGGCAGGAAAAAGCTACTGCTGTGTGTAGAGGAAATATTCTCCAGGAGCTCCCTGGTACACTTCAAGTGTAAGGCAGAGCATCCTCCAGCCCACCCTGCTTCCACCCAAATCTGCTGCTGCAGCCACCAACTGCAACCCAGTGGTGATCCTGCAGGGACAGCGATTCTGTTCCCCCTCTGCTATTCACAGCAATGCCCCTCATGGGCACTAACTATGATAAAAACCTTCTTAAAACTTAGAGGGGAGGGATATACATACATCGTTGATGTGTGTGAAAAAAATCACCTGCACCTGGGTCATTCCTTCCATCAAACCATGCAAACCAAACTCAGCAAGCTCACAACAGACACATGGGCTTACTGATGGCTGCACCTTACATTTTAAAAAGCTCCTTGTGCAAACTGGCTCCCTTGGCTGTATTATACACCATTTATCTTGGAGGAGGTCTGCTCCAAAAGGAGAGTCTGGGTTTGGTGAGTCTGTCAGTGACGGCTCTATTTCCCAGTATATATTTACACTACCATCAGACTTGGTGAGTGGGTTTGCTGTCAAACTCGCGAAGCAAAGAGCTGACAGTTTGGTTTGAAGTTCCCTTCCCCACTCTTGGGTCGCACGAGAACACTGCAGAGATACATTTGCTATAGGTTATAGCAATCCTGACAGTAGTGAATGAATGATTGCTCCTAAAAAGTACAGCTTGTTCTGACATTATCGCTCCATTGCATTCTAAAAGTGGCTAAACCAGAGACATCCTTCCCTGTCTCTCTCCACCCTGCTGCCATTCAGCATCTCTTCTGGTTCAGCAGCCTGCATTTCCTCACTGATGTGAAGGGGCTATGGATTTACACCCGTGGGACATGATGCCCAGTAGTAACATTTACAGCATAACAACCATTTATTTTTCCAGAGAAGTGTTTAGCTTATTGATGAGAGAAAAAGTATTCTACCCTCTTGTGTGTCTAAGTAGTCAACATTCCTAGTGAAATGAATAAAATTCTCATAATCTGTTCCACTGGAGCCTATTTCTGTTATAACTGAAAGCAGGAAATGTTGTTGCAGACTTCCATGGGAGCAGCGTTTGCCTCATGAAGAAGAATTGGTTAAACATTGCATAATTTAGTAACTCCTGACTTAACAAAACTCCGAGACACGCTCCCCAAGAAAGCCACGCTGTTTGTAGCTGGGAACAGCCTGGCTGGATCAGCAGCACTGGCATCAATGAAAGATTCTAAAACATAGATATGAAAAATGATTAACTGACTTCATATGACTATTTGTGCTTAAAATTAGGGCAGGCACTCGAGAACTTTGCTGAATCAGGGCCTTGATTATTGGTACCAGTAATGAATGCAGACATTTGGGAAGGTATGTTTCATTGCTGCCATCATGTTTTATTTTTGAAGATGTTAAAGAAAGATATCAACAAGATATAAAACAAGTAATTAAATTCCTGTTTTCTGTAATGCAGAGCAAATATTTGCCTCAAGTTTTATGGGCATCTTGCAAATCAAAATCATAAAGGCAGATGAGCTTTTGTTTAAAAAAGGCACGCTGATGGCTCAGCAGAAAATAATAAGAGTTTGTTTTTGGAAGGGAGAAAAAACCCTGACATGAACCACAAATACATTTCATTAGGTGACACTAATAGGGGTTGTCAGGTGCCTTCAGTAGCAGCAAACATCCTCTCATGTCTCAAGTTTGTGTGGAAGTCAAGAGCACAGACTTAGCTCAGATAAGATATTTGATTTGTGTTTGCTCAGGAAAACGCTCTGACAGTTTAGCTAAAAGGAATTTGCATTGAATTGGAGTAAAACTTGGACTAGATAACAGCCAAGAGAAAACTGGGGCTGGGCTGGGCCCAGCATTAGACAATGGAAACAAGCTGGCGAACAAGTTACTGGGGAATATTTACTGAAGCGCATTCTTTCTCTCTTTCTTTCTCACATGGACCTTGCAGAAAGTGAAATTCAAAATGCCAAAACTGCCTGGTTTGGACACAGTAAAAATATCGGTTTCCAAACAGTACAATCCTACCATTTTTATTCTTTCTCTTTTACTTGTATTAACACTTTCTTACCCCCCTAAAATCTGCCTTGAGTTGACCTAGTCAGAAATCAAAGGAATAAAAAAACAGCTATTATGGTATAGTTTCAATACTATTTTCATGGTTAAAGGAGGGAGTAAGGACAAACAAATACTTGGGTGTTGGAAGGGCAGAGTTTGAAGCTTTGTAGCTTTACCCTCCTCTCTCAGCTGAGCTCCCTGTCCATATTATAATCCATGGTTGGGCCTTTCTGGCCAGAGAAGGGAGGGCAGCTCTGGTGGAGATTTCTGGGTTTCCAGCCACAGAGTTCTAGAAGTACAAATTGGAGCTTTCAAATTCCCACCAGGCACTGCTGGCATTCCTGAATTTAAATATTTTCCCATTTTAGAGAAAATATTTTATTTCGGTTGATCTGCTCCTATATCCATTAACTTCAAAACATTTTATAAAATAAGGGTATTACTGCAAAAATTGTCCAAGATAGAATTTTCTTACTTGCTCTACTTCAGATTATGCCCACATTAGATTTTCACCTCTCTGTTGACTTCCCCAAAGCAGAAATCAAGGTTGGTATTGACGTAATTTTGATATTTAACATACAATTAGGTGCACAAGAGAGATCCCATGAGCAATAAATTATTTTCCTCAAATAAATTAACCCTGTGGTGGAGTACAACACATCCCCTCTGTGCCTCAGAATTCAGCACTATAGGTGACAAAGAGAAGAGGTGAGGTCTGTAAGAAGAGCCAGTGCTTTTATCAGGGCAGCTAATGCAGACAAAAACAAGGAAATAAAACATACTAATATATTTTCTGCTGTTCTGTTCTCAGGCAGGCTGAAACAATGAAGTAGCCTAAGTAATGGACAGAGCAGACATGGATTTACAGCTGAAGCACCATCCTTTACCTGGCTGCACTGCCACCACTGCACTGCAAACCCACCCTGCTGCAGATTCCTCTCACACATCACAGCACCACGGAGTAACAAATCTGGCCATTAAGCATCCTCCCACCAGCACAGGAAATACTCTGCTGTCCCCATGGAGCAGGTAGGACAGACTCTCTGTCATAATGACTTTTAGCATATGGTCAATGGGCAGAAGTTGGGAGAGTTCCAAGGAAATTTGTACTTCCCCAGCTTTTGCCATTTGTAACACCGTAGTACTGTGCCCTGGGGGTAAATAATCAGCCCCATTTTCCTAATGAGGAAATTCATCCAAGGTCATATGCTAAGTCAGTGGCACTACAAGCCATGAAATTCAGGTCATGGGCAGGAATTACCTCTGCTGTCTGTGCAGCTTAATTGCATTTCAGAAACTACATTTATTTGGTATGATAATATACCAACACCTGTTGTAACGAGACTGTACAAGAACAGCAGCCAAAAAGGGGCAGAAATACGTCAAAGAAATGTGGTAAACAGTAGTAACTAATAGGAACTATAATAAGCTTCAGGAATTAGTAGCTAAGAATATTTCTGGGAAAGAGTATTATGGCAAAATACCACTGATCAAATTCTGTAGACTCTAATCCTGCCAGTGCTTTCTTGTATGTAGAATCAAATCATCTTAGAGGAGTCTCAGCAAATTCAGTTTAGTCCCAAATAATAAGGTTATAAATAGTCTTTCAAAACTCTTTCTAAACTAGTCTAACTACACCAGTTCCAAATGTGAAGCTACCAGAGGAGCAAGTGATCCTGAGTCAAGACAAGAATTGGTCTTGTGTAAAACCAGCCATTCCTTCTTTTTCTTTGGACTTTTTTTTTTTTCCACTCGTTATTGATTGTAAAATTTTTTTGTGAATGTTATCTGGTTAGTCTTAAATTATACAGACCTTTTGCACTGTCTTTTCATTATGGATACCCAAATTCTGCCTTCCTCAGTGCTCATTTTGCCAAAGCATCAAAGACCAAGAATGAAATGTATTATAAATCCAGGAGCAAATGCACAGAAACGAGGTGGGGAATGGCACTATCAATAGCAGCAAATCTAGTGTAGCTAAAAAGTGGAAGCCTTTTAAAGGAGGTATCTGGATACGGGTTTGCCCTGCAAATAAAGGCACTATCATTTGAGCTATGTCACAAAGTCAAATAAATACATATTAGATTAATGATGCCTAAGTGAGTTATTAAAAAATATAGAAAAGCAAGTCCTGAAAGTTCTTTACCCTCCAAGATCAGGCATATTCAATATCAGAGCTACTCACCAGATTAAATGCATTTTGCTGCTCTCACAGAATCTACTTACCTTGCAGAATGCAATTTAGCTGAAAGTTTGTCTGGGAGTTGAGTTTATTTTCTGGAATTACTATTTTTGTATCCTAATGGGAAACACCCCTCCTCAGCCAAAAAAAGAACCCAGCAACCCACATTTTTTGTGTCTAGATACAAGTAGGCCACGCTTCTGAGCTTCCCACCACGTCCTGGCTCTGGTGCCTGGAATGATCCTTTAGGCTGCAGCTACAGCTACATTTAGCTCCTGGCCCCTCTGTACTCAGAGTCTTGGTTTATTAATACACCTATTCTTCTCTTTCCCGCTGGCCTTATTGATTTCCCTTTACTGTGAAATACTGAGGTTATTTTCAAACCTGTCTTACACCAAAACACTTAACTTTTCCCACTTGCACTGTACCGTGACAGACCTGCAAGTGTGAGATATGAATTAAAAATCCAACCCGGAAGATGTACTGCACTAAAAAACAAAGAAAAGTAAAACCCTCATTGTACAATGTTTTTTCCTAAAGAAAAGGTTTAGAGTTGGATGCATGCTAAGTTCATTTTCCAGCTCTTCCTCTCTCTTGCTTGTGACAACAGACTTTAGGTAGATGACTACTAAGTTTGTTAGAAGCAGCACCCACAACCAGAATAGTTTGATGGGAATCAATTTTTGTTTGTAACTGGAAAGGGAGGGGATGAGGGGCAAACCACAGGAATAAAACCAGGCACCAGATGTTTGAACCTGGAGGTTCAAGCTCATGGTAACACCCTGTCCAACTGCAAAGCTGACTTTGAACAGAATTAAATCCTACTCAGTCCAAAATCAAGACAAGAGACAAAACCATGAAAGCATAGTTCATGTACCCAGCTCAGAACTTTCTGGACTTCGATGGGGATTTGATAAATTCCAAGCTTCCCTAAAAGTGATTACACTAGCAAATGACCTTGTGCTGGTGTTAGAGGGATTTTGAAAGTGACGTTTTTCTCAGGAAAGAACACTTGTCAGGCTTTTAGGACCAATGTTCACTTGGAAAATTGTTATCACAGTTGCAAAAATGTCATTGTTCTTGAAATAACAGGTATATTGCATGGAATTTCTCCTTGGTGCTATAGATCACTGCTGCAGGAGGCCTCTAAGCTGAAATGCCATTGCTAGTTTTATTACCTGTTTTAAGTAGAATTTCACAGAACTCTCTGTACTGGATATATCCCACCTGCTGGTATATTTTTGTTCCTAATGATGGGAAGGCTTGCAGCACATTAACCTTCCAGAGGAAAAGTATTTCATCTTTCTGTACCACATCTGCAACAAGACTCGTGACTTACATAATTTCTCTATCAAAAAGAAGTAAAAGCAGTGGTATGGATTTTAAAATGTGGAATAATTGCAATAGAGCCACTCTTGTTACCATCACAAGACATTTGTAGCAATAAATGTCACTTAAACAGGGAATGTTAATGGATTAATTGTGGTTATAGTTCTAGTCCTTGGAATACTCATACTCTCTCACAGATTTCTCATCCACCTGCATTAAAACTGTGCTCAAACCCCTGTTCCCAGTTCACAGCCTGCTGCAGTCCCAGCTAGCAGTGGGATTTAGCCCTGGACACCAGGAAAAGAGCTGGGACCTGCTGCCCAGCACACAGTGCTCCTGCAGCAGGATCCTCCCTCTCTCTGCAGGGGCTGTACTCAGAGCCTGGGAGCGCTGGAATGCCGTGACTTCATCCTGAGCAGAGGATACTGCAGCATCCTCAGAGCCCAGCAAACTGCAGTGCCCATTCAGCAGCTTTATTAAATGCAGCCATTTATTTTACTTATTTTCAGAGTTACCAGTTGCTTTTTTCTTTTCTGTTGTCATGTTTGTGTCTGCAGCTCTTTACTGTGGTTGCAGAAAGAGGCTGGAAGCTCAGACCCCTGGGCTCTCCCTGCTGTGCCTCTGTCTGGCTGGCTATTTATAGCCTTTCTCTCACTAAATTGCAGAA
The DNA here is from genome assembly GCF_963513975.1 of Fringilla coelebs. Classification (NCBI taxonomy): domain Eukaryota; kingdom Metazoa; phylum Chordata; class Aves; order Passeriformes; family Fringillidae; genus Fringilla; species Fringilla coelebs. The sequence goes on from NC_140044.1 coordinate 2,941,287, forward strand.
GTGTTGAGAGTTTTGCAACTGCATTTTGGGAACAGAATCCTGAAATGTTTACTGACAGGGAAAATTTGAGTGAGTTAGAGATATTTTTTTTGTCTCAACAAGAGTATATATGAAAATAAAATTTTAGAAAGCCTAGAATTATTTATATCAAGTTTTAAGGTGACTTTCATTCTATTAAGTAGTAAATTTTCAGAGGAAAAAACTTGCTATTTTCCTGCTTTGTAAGAACAGTCACTAAACCCATGCCTACCAGTCCAGAGGACATAACCCACAGGGCTTGCAACTACTTTCCATACTGCTGTATAGGGAGAAAACTTAAATATAAGAGAAAGTGAGAACACTCTGCAGTTAAAACTCTCTAATTCTGCTCCATCCCCACCACACCTCCCATTGTAACTGCTGTATTCATAATCAAGGAGTTTATTCTCCTTAGCTCTACTTTGATATTATTCAAATTTAAAGAAATTTTAAATAACAGGGAGGACAAATTGTGCTTTCAGAGAAAGGGAGTTGGGACTCCTGCTTGAACAGATGTTAAGAATGTTTCTGAGTGTGCTAGACTCATTTACGAGTCTCTTTCACACATTTGAATCTTGGGGACATCAGCAGTTTGTTCAATATTTTCAGCCTCCATCCTAAATGCCACACTGGGAAATGAGAGGAGGGGGAAAAAATAGAGAGAAAAAGGAAAAAAAAAAAGGAAAAAAAAAGAAAAAAAACCACACACACACACAGAGCCAATCTTCCATCAGTGTGACAAACTGCAAGCAAGAATCACAGCAAAACAGTCAAGCCAGACAGTTGGTAAGATAGAATCAGGCTGGAAAAATAGTGCAAGATGATTTTAACAGACAGATGAAAGTAGTCACCTTCTGGACTGTGCTCCTGGGGCGAGTTCACAAACAGAAGGTTCTCCCTTTCCAGGGAGGATGGAAGTGTCCCTGGCTCAGCACTGCTCAGCCTGGCTGTGGGCTCTGCAGACATGACGTAAAGAGCAGCCTGAGCAGCACCTCGAGCTCTGATTCTCCTTTCTCCCAGCAGATCTCAGTCACCTTTAGCAATGCACTCGGGGCTCCTGGGCTGGAGATGCAGCAGGAAGGGAAAGCATTTATACCAAGTTAATAGAGGGCACAGAAGAGAGGGGGCTCAGCTGTTTTCAGAACAGAGTGATACAAAAATATAATTAATGGCAGGGCACCAGTTTTGAATCAAAAGAATGATGGGCTTTGGCAAATGATAAAACTCAGCCACTTGAGTCTCTCCAGACCCCACTGATGGACACAACTCTAGGAATGGACTGGCCAAGCAATAAGAAGGTTTTCCTCTTGTTAGAAATACCAAAAGGAAGGAAGAGAGGTCTCTATAGAGGGTTTGCAAGACTTCATTTCTTTCCTGTTCAGCTTTTCTTCTGTCCTTTATTGATGCAAGCAGTTAGACTTGTAAAAGGTTTAATATTGGCAGTTATTATGGAATTCCTCATCAGATTACTGAAGATCCCAAAAGACCAGCTGCACTTTGTTGTTTCCACTGTGCAGACCACAAGCCATCAGCACTGCTTTGCAGGGTTCTGTGCCTCAGTAGAAAGAACAGATAGATAATCAGAAAGGCCAAGTACCATCCTTGGTTCCAGGCAGCTACTGACCTGCCCTTTTGAAAAGATCACTTCCCTCATCCTTGCTTTGTTTCCCTTCTCATATTCAGTGCGTTTTGATTTTAGAATAAAGTTTCCTGGGGTAGGTATTTCTCCACCCATGTTCCTCTAGAAATGACAGTTTAACTTTGGTTTTGTACTGAGCTACTGAAGAATCATTTTTTAAAGCATCCTTCTTTCCTCTCCTTCTGTTATAAAGCCTTCTGGTTTATACTAGAACACCAATAAAATTCTCCTGCCACTGCTAATTTCAGAAGGCTGAAGCTGGTGCACAAAAGGGACTCTATCAGATAATTTGCTCTCCCTCCTACATTGACAAAATATAACACCAGTTTTATTTGTGTGTGATTTCCTGTTTTCAGCTGGAAGAAAATTCACCAAATTTAAAACACACACCAAAAGAACTTCAACAAATATTTTTGTTTGGGTAGAAGGTTTCTTGTCCCTGGTGATTTTCCATCCTACTTTGAGGGCCAGCCCTTGAGCAGTATATTATCAGTGACAAGGCACAGTGGTTGTGGATAATGGGGCCAATTTTGCTCTCAGGCAACCCCAGTGACTTCATTGTCTGGTCTATCTGATGAGAGGGTAGAGGCTGGTAGAATGACTCATCAAGAAAAAAAAAGAAATGGGAAAAAAAAAAACCAAAGGCAGCCAAGTAAAGACACAAGGCTGTCTCCTAAGGATAATTTAAATAGCAAGAAAGCTTCAAAATGCAGCAAGGAGCCAGAAATCTCTGCAGAATGGGCCTCAACAAAGAGCTGTGACGCTGTGATCCACAGTGTGGAGCCAAGGGATATTTAGCTTTGGCTTTTTTGTTTGTTTGTTTGTTTGGGGGGGGGGGGAAGGGGGAGGTGCATCTCGTTATGGATTTTCTTTCAATAAAGGCAGTCTCTTTCTTGTTCTCAAAGAGCCAGATTCTCTTCTTTCCTCTGAGCACCCAGGCCAAGAAGAGGGAGTTGCATTTAGCCCCCTTTGTGTGCATGTTAACTTGGGGCAATAGCAACTCCTCACAGTCACTGCCTTCGTTGGATACAAGCTTCTACATTTCTGCTTCATGACCAGCAGGGGAGGGGGGGATTCTGCCCCTCTCAGGTGAGACCCCAACTGCAGAGCTGCCCCAGCCCTGGGGCCCAGCACAGCAATGACCTGGAGATGCTGGAGAGGGTCCAGAGAACGCACCAGGATGGGCAGAGGGCAGAGGGATGGAGCAGCTCTGCTAGGAGGAAAGGCTGGGAGAGCTAGGATTGTTCACCTGGAGAGGAGAACATTTGGGGTGACCTCATTGTGGCCTTCCAGTACCAGAAGGAACAAACAGGAAAGATGGAGAGACACAATTTTCAAGGGTCTGCAGTGACAGGACAGCAGGGAATAGCTTCAAACGGAAAGTGAGGAGGTTTAGGTTCAATATTAAGGAGAAAATCTTCCCTGTGAGGGTGCTGAAGCCCTGGCACAGGGTGCCCAGAGAAGCTGTGGCTGAATTGTCCAAGGCCAGGTTGGATGGGGCTTGGACAACCTGGGATAGTGGAAGGTGTCCCTGCCCAGGGCAAGTGGAACAAGATGAGCTTTGAGGTCCTTTGCAACCCAAACCAATCCATGATTCTATATAATGAGTCTATTCTATTAATACTTCGTTCTCAGGAAACAGAAGGCCCCAAACAAGGTCAGGATCCCTCCTGCAATGCACTCTGCAAAGCCCTGCTGGGAGAGAGCCCCAGTTCTTAAAGCATTTAAATAGATACATCAATGAAACAGAGAGGAATAAAATGGCTCACAGCCAAATTAGATGAGCAAGACATTTAAATTTCCAGTGCTCCAAGTCTCCTGCCCAGTGGACTTGGCTCCAACTCTTCCTTCAGGGGTACAAGGCAACCTGGTGGGAGAAGCAGCCCAGGACAAACTATTCTGCCTGTCTCTAAAAGCATTTTAAAATGTCTTTAGCCAGAGCTAGCTGGGAGTTGTCTGGTCACTAGGATCAGCAAAAGACTTAGGGAGAAAAGCTGCAATATTTTTTCCCTGAGAGTGGGAAAAATTCTGCAAGTCTTTCGTTTTCTCAGCTCATCCCACTACATCTATTTACTCAACTCAGGAAGATTTGAAGGAACATGAGTAAAGGACTGGAAAATTACACTGGAAAAGAATCAGAGTAATTAAGCATCAGGAAAGCCAACACCACAAGAAACAACAACAAAAAAGGAAAAATACTTGTGGGTACTTAGACTGATTCTAATTAATGTTTCAGTTTCTGAAAAACATTCCCAAGCTAAAAGTTTGTAATGTTACCTCAGGTCCACTTCAAATTTTCACAGTACCTTTATAAAAACTTGAAAATAAAGATTTTTACTGAGATTAGGATTCAGAACAGAGACAACACTGCTGAAAAAGATCGACAACAGAACATTCAGAGTCTCAAAGTATCTGAGGAGTCGTGCTCTAATGTACGAGATGCTTGAGAACATACTGCTGGTATTCTGGAGTTATTTAGATAATGTTCTGATTGTGGCTTGAAATCAGTAATAACAAGCCATATGTTCACTTTTTCTGAAAAATTATTCTTTATTAATTCTATCAATAGTTACTCCTTGAATTTGAAGGCGAAAAGTATCTAATTTGTGCCTTTGGCATTTGAATAAATTCCAGTTTACTTTAAAGGTCAAATAATACTATAAAGTCTTTTCAGAAGATTTCTTACTATGACTCTATTGGATGCATCTCCAAACTTTATTCCATTTATTATTTTAGGTACCACTAATAGATCCATAAATCTGCCTTGATTCAATTTGAACAGAGATTTCCCTCTACAGGATCCTCCTCAAAAAGGAGAGAAAATACTACATGAAAGCCACAGCTCCTGCCAACCCAAACCCTTATCCATTGGTTGTAGATGGAATATTTAAATTTATGAAGCTGGAAGTCCAGCTGTCCACTACCTTGGCTTTCATATGCAGATAAAATCATCCTAAAGGATGAAGAGAATCTATCCCAACACCTGAGAACTCAAGCATCTGGACTAGGTTTGGCCATACTGCCAGCTTGGGGACACAAAATCATGATAGGGGGATGCATCTCCTCCATGTAAGGGATTCTTCTACATCTTCTTCTCCAATTTATGATGAGAGAGGACCAGGTTAAGTGGTTTGACATATTTTATCTCATCCTCAAAACAGAATTCTACTATAGATAACTATATTCAATTTGAAACTCAGTCTTTTCATTTAGAACAAAACCCAAGAATAACCAAAAAAAAAAAAAACCAAATAGAAGTGCAGCACTTGGAGATAATCTCTCTCTAATCATCAAGGACACTTACTGTTTGAAAAATCTTGCATACCCAAAGTAATGATCCATGTAGGACAGAAACCCCAATGTTCTCAGCACAGTAAAAGACAATGCTTAACAAATAATAATAGTTATTACTAAGTCTTATGCACCATTGCACTTTCTAATACTGCCTTGAAGTGAAAAGGGCATGATGATGTGATGAGAAAAGCTGTTCCCAGGCTAGTTCCCTCTCTAATGGAATCCCCAAAATCCAGACATATCAGACAAATCCTCGTTTGGGGACATTTCCTATTTGTTTCTCACTAAATTAATTTAAAATTTATTTCAGAGACATAACCCCTCACATGAATGTGACTCACAGAGTACGCCCTGTGCCAAGCAGGATTGACACACTGGAGATTCCCCTTCATTCCAAATCTCCAAGGACAAGGGTAGTGAGGCAACATGGGGAAACCACAGCTTTGTTCATTATTGTGGCAGCCAGGTTCTAGCACACAAGACTGAGATTAGATTAAGATTTCATTCAGCAGGAAAATAAAAATCCTCCCAAAGCTTTCAGGATGCAGGAAAACCAAGTGCATCTGCTCTACCAGCACAGACATTTGGTTTTTGGACTATTGGGTACCTTCTAACAGATTGGGGGAGTGCTGCAAAATCTGTCTCAGCTTCCCGTGGAAGCAGCAGGTGCCCCGGCGCTGTGGTCCCTGCCAGGGAGGAGCAGGGGATGTTCTGGGGCTGCTCCAGGCTCAGGTGTGTCCTGCATGGACACACAGACACCGGGCAGGCAGCAGAGGGACAGCGACTGCCAGGGTCACAGGGACACTGCACAGGGACAGGGACAGGGACAGCACCCAGCAGTGACAGTGACACTGACAGGGACAGGGACAGTAACGAGGCCGAGTGCTGAGGATGGAAACCCACGGAGCCACGCGCTCACAGCACACAGGAGCAGGGTGCAGATTAGCTGCAAGGTCAAATAAACATCATAAAACATTGCCTAAGCTGTCAATTAAAGAACAAACAAGCTCATCATAATTATACAAGATAATTGTTATCTGCTGGGTGTTAATTAGATACATTCTATCAGAGCTGTTGTCACTGAATGGAGAGTAAAACTGGTCAAAGTTATTTTTTTAATTGAAATTGTTTCATAACTAGTGTTGTTCTTCCTTCAGATGAGACTAACATCTTGTTCTCCCTGGATATGTTTTCTTAATTGTACTCCTAAGAAGCTTTAAATATTCAAAATAAAATTACATTGCTGTGTAACTAAGCTTAGCAAAGAAAAGCATGTGCAAATAAAGATATAAAAACAAAAATTCTAAACAGTATTCTCACTTTAAAATGGATATAAAGTAATTTTTTTCCTATACAGTTTCAAAAAAATAAAAAGTCCCATCTAATTAATTTCAATTTAAATGGAAATCACAACACACTCCAAATGATAAATAAGAACTAAACTGCCTAAGAGATCTGTGCAGGTATTGAGCAATAGACAGGATGGTCTGAGTCCTGCACACAAGGGCTGCAGCCTCCCAGCATCCACTCCTTCCCCTGAGAGCAAGGATGTGGAACCACCCCAGGGTCACAAGGACAGAGCAAGTCACACACAGGAAAACAGAGGAAAACACACACATGTGGAAGCTCTGATCAAAGCCTGGTTAATAAAGTATCAGCTGGAAATAAAAGTAAAGGGAGAAAGAGAGGAAGAACCTTAGAGTGTCACACACTGGCTTCCCCCATTACAGCAAGCCTCCCTCCATGCCTCATTCCTTTCCATCCTCAGAATTCACTGTTTATCTCTCCAGGAAACAGTTACCCTAATGTATCACTTTCTGGTGAGAAAAGACAAATGCCCCATATTTATTCAATCAATAGAAATATCTAAACTTTCAACCATCAGGGCAGGGGCCTTTTGTTCTCTGTCTGTACATCACCAAATACAACAGAACTTCCCAACACTATTGTGTGGAGCAGCAGCAATGAAAAGGAGGGTCAGTAGGCCAGCAGAAATACCAACCTGCTTCATTTCAGAATTCATTCATTATGAAGATAACCAACATTTATTTCATAAGATAAAGAGCTTGATATAATTTGTATTGGGTTTAGTAAGAAAATACCAGAATTTTTTGAGGAGAACAGTGGCACAAAGGTTTACCACACACAGCCTAAAATAGTGTGAGAAAGGAACTGACTTCAACTTGAATAATAGTCATTAACTCAAAACACTGGAAAATGCATTCCTTGTAAGAACAGAGCCACTGGAGCCTTGCCCAGTCCTAAACAAAGAATAGCAGTTCACAGCTGTAGGGGACATACTGTGGGTATACACTAAGCTAAGGTTTAAAATATACTTGTGGTCTACAGCAAACCTGGGGATTCCAGGGCCTGTTGGGAAATGACATTTCAGGTTGCCTTCATTTCTCTCGTTGATAACAGCATTTCTCTGGAGTTCTTCTATCATCTCTGCTTAAGTTACTGAGCAATTGCATGGTTCAGCTTTATACTGAAAAAAACCAGGAATGAACATCTTCCAGAGCTATATATGCATGGAAGAGTGTGTGCACTCACAGACTATTTCAAGCAACAGGGAGCGTTTTCATGGCAAAGGTGTTGTGGATAAATTCCAAAAAGTGCTCCTCCAATGCAGTAACAAAGTTCAACGTGACTCATGTGTGCAGGTAATTGACACTATTAACACAAACAGAACATTTGAGGTCACTACTGGCAAGCAGTATAAAAATCAGGTTTGTTTTCTATGAACACTGAAAAGGAATTACAAAAAAGGAAAACTGAACAAAGATCAAGTTAAATATTTAATATATACATCTATATTTAATATTCATCTAACAATGCCTCATTCATAGCTTAAGCAACCCAAATGTATCACAGGTTGAAGACATTTCCTCTTGTTTCACAAGTTAAACATTATAATACAATGTCCTTTTTTCCTTCCTTCCTACACTAAATGTCTGTGTTATTGGTAGCAGCAGATACAGCTCATATTCAAGTGAAGAGCTGAGACCTTTCATATCTACAGAGTTAAAGGAACTCAGAAAAACTGGATAAGTACTTGGAGTAGAGACTAGAAATCCTTTGAACTGTGCAGAACCAGACCCAAAGCTTAAGTGAAGCTAATGGCATGATCCAAAGATTATTGAAAGCAATGAGAACCTTTCTCCTGCTGGATATTGAGAGATTTTGGATCAGCAAGATGAGAAGCAGCCAGACATTCAGATTAAAAAACTAATCTGGAGAGCAGACAGCAGAGGAGGGGATAGAAATAACAGCCAGCAGAGCCTGTTACCTTTCCAGATTCTTTACAAGTTTGGTCTAAAACAGAATTGCTCCTTCACACTTGGGCTTCTGGCCAAAGGAGATTTTCAAAACTATTTGAGATAAGAGGCAGCAGGCATCTGTCACAGGGCACCTGGATGTGCCCTGGGATGAGTCACTGCTGAGGAGGCTGAGCAGGTCACTGATGGGAGGTGCCACAAGAATGGAGGAAGCCAAAGCCATCACTGATGACTCTGCCTCTCTTCCTCCCTTCCCTTCCTGCTTCTGGCGGTCCAGTCTTCCAAAAGAGCGATACTGAAAAATGCCTTTCTCCAGAAATGGCCACGTTTGGTACCAGAAATATCTCAGGCACATCTCTCACTGTCAGGCATGAAAGCCACTGAGCTCTGCAAAAGGCAGCTGAAGGGTAGAAACCTTCTCCACAGAGAGTGGCACATTCCAGGGAGATGGGTGGACTCTCTCAGGAGAGAATTTTGTGTGCGAAAAATACCTTTGAGAGCAAATCTGGAAGACATTCTGTATTTTTATATCACAGTTGGAATAATGCAGGCAACTGAAGTAAATTCTTTATAGCAGGGGACCATAAGGTGTTTTAGCATCAACAGTTTCTTCCCTTTTTCTCCTCCTATTTAAAACCCCTGATTTAAATGCCATCTCTTTGACCCACTCAAGAAAAAATCAGTTGTTCTGCTGTCCAAAAAATACACCTATGTACCAGATTTCTGGAAATTCTGCAGCATTGTAATTTCAGACCAGAAACACAAGAACATGCAAAGACAGAAAAAAACACTTGAGCTCCAGAGCTCACTTGTAGACCCTGACATTTACAGAAGAAGGAAGATGCAGCTGTAACCACCAGTTTGAAGGCACCATCAGGGAAATCAATAGCAGACATAAGATGCCACCTTAGCACTACACATACTGCAATGATGAAAAATCACCTGTTTAGTGCTGATGGAAAACTTTGCAACCTAAACAGTAGAAATGTTGCTGGGTTTCTGCTAATTCAACATCAGCAAATCTTTCACGTCCGTGACACACACAGGATAACAAACCCTTCCCAGAGATGCTGTGAGTGGAAATCTTAGTTATCATTTGCCTGCACTGGGCTTGGAGCACCTCCAGTCTCCTGCTGCTCCAGCTGAATTTCTCCTTTCTCAGTAGTTGGTGAGCTCCAGTGCCTGTCTTTAGAGAAACCCAGAGTTCTGGTATCAAACCCAGCCAGGCTGGGACAGGTACAGAGCACCTCGAGGAGAGCAGAGATCTGGAGAATGTCACACCCAGCCCATGCTTCCCTGGTTGGTGAATAAAACCCAGAACTGGTTAACAAATGATGTAAGGGTTTTTCTTGTCTCCTGAAAGTGGGATTGTTGCAGGTTAAGTTTTACGTGTTAACATTTCAGTCCACCTGTGCAGCACTGTTAATTTTTTTCCATTGGCTGTTTAACATAACACCTACCTCATGCTCCACTAATTATGATTTCATTCACGCCATTGCCTTCCTATTCATCATCACTGGTGGCCATTAATGTAACCTTTAGCATGGCCATGCTGTAATTATGTAATTGCTGTTATTTTGGAATGCTACTGGAAGCCTTCCCCACACAGAACTTATTTTTGCTGCAGGACTATGGCAGTGACCTGCAGAGGAACTGACTGATGATAAGGTGACTAAGCCTCTTTACAGCATACAGACTAAAATTACAGATTTAATTGAACATTTGTACAAAATAAAAGAATTCAGTGCATTGTATAGTAGATATTGTTTAGTCTAGTGCACTGATTTATGCTCAAGTGGGATAAAAATCTACATTTCATCTTCTCTATTAGAGCTTCCAAAATACTGCCAAGAACTACTTCTCGGAATAAAAATGAACATTTGTTCTCATGTTTGCAATTTTTTTTTATTCCTTTCACTAGCAAATCATCTGGCTATTTTATTTAATTCTTTGTTCTATTTTTAGGAACATTGACAGAAAATTCAAATCATGTAAATATTTCTCCAACTCTTCTCCTGATTATATTTGCTTTGGGAATGATTTGTCTTATTGTCTTTATGACTCTTACTCCATTTCTTCATAAAAGCTACAATTAAGCAGGCACAGAATAATAAAAAAGGCAAGAAACCAAACCAAAAGGCCCATATGGCTAAAATTGAAAACTGAATGCCATAAAACAGGCGAATGTGAAGAGCTCCCAACCAGACCAGTGATTTCAGTACATTTGCATGAAGAATATGCCAAACAATCCAGTAGAGGAAAAACTAAGAAAATCCAGTCGTGGGAAATATAAAAGCAGAAAAGGGATAAAGCTTTTGAATAAAGAATTTAATACACCCAGTTCATCCAGTTCTGCTCCCTCTTCCTTATCCAGAACCAAGGCCCATTCAGATATTCTGAATACAAAATGGGCTTTGCAGTTATTTTGAACTAGTCTGCAGAATTCTAAGGACTATAAAACATTTTACATATTGGGTGTTTACTGTCTTCAGGGTTTCTCCTTTGCCTGATGAAAACATCTCCAAGAAACTTTTCACTGATGTGTATTGGCACATACAGGGCATGAGTCAGTGCAAAGGACATGCAGAAATGAAGACATTAAATAGACAGAAAACTCCAGGTTTCTCCCCTATCAGACCATAGTCCCATGAATATAAATGTTCAGCTATCAGAATCTATAAAGAAAATTTATATACTAAGTTGTAATATTTTTCTCTCAAAATCATAAACTATCGGCCCTAAAACATAATGCAGAGTATATGGTTAAAATAAATATATTTATAAGTACACAGATTTCCTTTGCAATGAAAAGGAAGAAGTAACAACAAGATTGTGTGTGCTGCTGCAGAAGAGAGATTTTAATTAATTCATTTTCTAAATCTAGACCCCAGGAAAATATCTGAATAGTCCAGAAACAGCTTTTGGATGATCCATTGCTCAAGAGACGGATTCAAGGTGCAAAATTGGTATTTGAGTCATCATGTCCAAAAAAAGCACATCTGAGGCATTTGGAGCTTTGACTCTCATTTAGGGTCTCCCTATTGGGAACAATCCCAGATTTCATTCAGCTACTCCACTGGCCTATCACCACCTCTGAGATACCTTAATTGAGGTGTTTAATGTGTATATAAGCATGTTCCTCATTGTAACTAAGCATTTTTGAGACATAAAGGCAGATTAAAACATTGTACAACTTCCTCATTTGAGTTTTGTCTTGAGTCAGTCAAAGTTTGTCCAAAAAAAACCCCAGGTTTTTTTCTGAGTCATAGCCAAACATCCTTCCCACAGGAGAGTCATAAAAAGGGGGTTCTCATCATTTGCTGGGGTGAGTGACAAGAATTACGTGACCAAATGGGGATTTGCTTTCTGAACAAGACCCACTTTGTCCATTCCTCTTGAAGGAACAAAGACATGCAAGAGCCTCTTTCTTTGTGCTGTTGCCAAATAGTGGAAATTTATCATTATAATTAAAGAAACAAATTGGCAAAAAACAAATAGCATTTTCAGATGGATTTCTCTCTCTTCTGTGAAAATTCTCTTTTTACATTTCAAATGAGTGTAAAAATCAGATTATACATTTGAAAAAGCCCCAGGGCAACTATTAGAAGAGATAGTGAAGCTCTGAACTTTCTTCTGCAAAACACACCTGAAAGACTTTCTAATTTCTCAGCATGTTGACAGTATTAAAATTCCTGTCTTACTGAAATATAGGCAAAAGCTGAAGTTCTAGCCTCCAGAAAATAAACTCTTGTTTAATAATGTGATGGGTAAATGTATCCAGGAAATGTCACAAAATAAATCTGAGATAAATTAAACAAAACTGACTTCCTTTCTATGTCAGATGCCTCTAATTTTGGCAGTTTGGGCAAACAAAGGAAACCAAGCAAGTACTTAGAAATCAAAATGCCTGTTTAGCAAGAGACCTACAAAGAACAAGTAGCACGTTTTCAAATCTGTAACAGAACCCAACAACACCCAACCTGAGTCCTCTGGCTGCACCCCACACAAATCCCCCTTAGTTTCTGCCAGAAATACATTATTATTCCTCATTATTTACAGCATTCCTATTGCTCATGAACAGGGGGGCAGGAAGGCTGTGCAAAGAACACCAGGGGTTGTATTCACCCTTCCCTCCCATGCCAGATTCTTGCCACCCCCTGGATTTCAGAGGAGTTTCCTACAAACCATCTGCTGAAAGAACAGAACGTTGGGGTAGAAGATAAACTGTCACCAACACCAGATGTGTGGAGTTACAGATCACAGAGCCATTAAAATTGTGGTAGCCATGGTTCTTCATTAGCAGTGAATGCAGAGAATTGGCAATCAGGACTCACACAGGCTGCTGATAAACAGCCTTTTAAAATAAAACAGATTAATATAATATATGGGGAAACAGAAGCATTTAACAGGAAGGGTAATCTGGGGTCAGAGCAAAATTGAGACTGCAGTCTTTATCTCTATGATAACCAAACTCTCCTGCTCCTTGTTTTCTCCTGAGGTGCCTGGCTCACTCTCCTCAGCAGAGCTGCACTCCCTTGGCCCAGTGCTCTTCACTCTGGGTCACACAGGCTCTGTCTGAGCAGGGCTGGAAGCCACCAGAGCTCCAGAGGTGGGACTTGCAGGCTGCTACCTGAGCCTGACACCTTTTACAGATGAGCCTCCCAGATGGCTGAGCAGATGCTACTTGAAATAAGGAAACAATTATCTTTGCACCTGGCTGAGTCCTTTAGATCTTGCTAAGAGACAGATGACCAAGCATGAAAATATGTCGAATAGTGGCCAAGAATATTTAAGGATTAAATATAAATTATGCCTAAGTCCTGTGGGTAAAGTGATTTTTATTTTTTTGCCAGATTCTCTCTGGATATTGTAGGGATGCCTGCTCATGTACCACTCTGAGCTTACTCACTGCTCTGGACTGGGGTTTCATTTCTTTCCAGCATCAGATGCTGCTCTCACCACAGTCACATGTCCTTTTGGGTATGCCACACTCAGCAATGCATTTTGGCTGAGGGTGGGGCAAAAAAAATCAGTCAAATTAAAAGATAAGTGGGAATTAAGAGAAAATACTTAAATACATTGAAACAATGCAGGGTAAAAAACCAACTCTCAGCCAAGCTCTGCCCCTCTAGAGATTTGAAGAATGTGCTGTTTGTGTTTAGTTCACTGCAATTGCCCGTTTTCTAAAGAATAAAGTGATTTCAAGCCTTTTCCGCATTCACTGCTTTCCTCTAACATCTTCTTGAGTCTCCACTCTTACTGCTTCTCTGGGAGCACAGAGGTGATGCTGAATGCTAAAGAGACAAATAAGTACTGCAGTCCTGGACCAACAGGATGCAATTCCATCCATTCAGCTGGCAGGCATCTCATCAGGCACTGGATGATTCCAGCTGTCCAGCCCTCAGTGGGGCAGTCTGGAGGTAATATTCCCACAGCTCTTACTTTAACCTGTGGGGCTGCTGTATCAGGACCTTAAACACAGCCAAAAATGGGATGAGGAAGATACAACCGGTAGAAAAACAACAGCAAATGAGAACAGCCTCTCCAGCAGTTTACTTGGAGAGGAAGGGTGAAAAACGGATCTCTAAAGTAGCATCAGCTTTCCCTTATAAATAAATCAATTACAGCAAGATGCTTTGCTCCCCCATGGCACCCAACATCTGGTAGGGGATTAAAAAAAACAAAAACCTTTCACAATCACCCTCGAGAAAGGAAACATCACCTTCTTCACATGGATGAAGAAACAAAGGGGGCAAAGAATGATGTCCTCAGGATCACAGAGAATAGAACAAAGACTAAAGAAAAACACCCAGATTGTGCTTGTTCAGCACTGGAGGAGTTCTTGGAAGCCTGAGATAGTTTCATGTGTTATGATCACAGAGCATCACATGGGGGAAAGGAGGGGATGGGAAAGTCTCAGCGCTTCCCACAAAAACCCCCACAGTAATAAGCCTGGGGAAGGAGTTTTCCCAGCAGACTTCTTCCCACATCACTTATTTGAGAGGGTGGGACATCAAACCTCAAAATATGCAGCTTGACCTGACATACTTGTTTTTGCACAGACAGACAAGGCAGCTGCCTGCTGAAGGCATCCTGTTACTGCCATGCAATTCCAGAAGTTTATTTGGAGGGTTTTCTTAGCCAGCTATCTCCATACCAATCTCCCAGTGTCTTGTTACAGGAGGAGAACTAGGGCAAGGGAGCTTTCCAAAGGGAGGAAAACCCCCTAAGGCCTGATTAGTGGAAGACATTGCATGCCCCATGTGGTTTCTTCCTCTGTGGGAAGAGAGGAATGCAGCTGCCTTATGCACCAAAAGTAGAGTCCTCAGGGCCAGGTAATCTGTGTTTATCCTGTATTTGACACTGACACCTCTCCCAGGAAATAGATCCCTGAACCCCAGGGCAGGCTCTGTTAGAACAGAGGATCCTTAAGGTCCCTTCCAACCCAAACCATTCTCTTATTCTATGACCCTCAGTTTTCTCTTTGTCACCTCCATGAGCTGCTTCACTGCTATGAAGAAATACAAGAATAAGAATATAAGAATAATAAGAAGTGGTAAAGCCCACTCAGAACGGGAAAGCATTAATCATTATTCTGAACTTTCTGTTCAGTTCTGCAGTTGCCCACGGTAGGTCACAAAATGCCTGTTTCCCATAGCAAATGAAATGAGGAAATTCCTCATCTCTTTCTTGAGTAATGATACCAATAAATGCTACACCATTATGTACTAAATCAGCATAAACCTTCACGGCTCATGTGTCTTGAAAGTGTTTATTGAACCTGTTTTGAACTGAAGGGGACTGCGGCACCCTCGTGAAAAAGAAGGGAGGAAGGAGAGCTGAGAGGCCAAACAAATCCAACTTATTTTAACAAATAACTGCTCTAATCTCACAATGATGGAAAATTTCAGGAGAATCGCTTCTTGCTCCCTATTTTGGCTCCAAGTAAGAACCAGAAACTTTGAGAGAGAAGGAGCTGTTTGTATGAATGCACGATTTTTAAAAGCCCAGCCACGTGCGTAAGAGAAGCAAGGCAACTTCAGCCTCCAGAGAAATAACCTTCAAATCGCAATTTGACAAACAATATCAAAAACTATCAGAGAGGCAACAGATCTCGCTGACTGCAGTGTTTTCATTCCCTTCTCAGCAGTGTGACCTCATCACAGTCGCACTCGCACAGAATCCTATTACTGCTGCCTCAGCTGCAGAGCTGCAAGACAAAGGAAGGTTACAGACATCACTCCCCTCTGTGCCTTGCTAATCAATAGTTTTTATCTAATTTCTTTGCTTCAAGATACAGGAAAACAAAGTGCTGCATTTGAAATGGAAGGCTGGGAATAACTGAGCTTTGTGGAAATCAATACAAAATAGAATAGCTGACAATGTCATCCTGCTGAAACACTATGAAGACAGATTTGAAGTTCCTCTAATTATCTAGATGTTTGTATTTTTAAACACTGACTTAACGTCTGCAGGAAAAAAAAATTGGCATTATTTAATAACCATAGTGGTTTCAGAACTTTTTGTGCTACTGGTAAGTCTGCTCAATTTCCTTATATTTCCAATCTGGATGGAAGTTTCCCTTTTGGTGTCAATTTAGGACTCAGCATGGAGCAGCTCTGTTAGCTTGCTGCATTTAGGGAGGTAATTTACACATGGCAGCACAGTGGGCTGGACCCTGCCTGGCAGGGATCCACACAGCCCAGGTGATGGACAGGAGTTACTGCAGTGGACACACTTTTTTCCCATTCATCTAAATTCTGGGTAATTTTTAATAACCCTACATTACTCAATTTCCTCACATTAGCTAATAAGAAACATGAAAGCCCTGCACTATTTAAAGTAGAGCCAGGAGGATTAAGAAATCCCCTAAAAGTCAAAGAAGGAACCCACAGATAATTAACTCCAAAGAGGGCAAGAAGCCAGAGTTAAGAGATGTAAAACCATCTCCATTGTGAAATGGAAGTGCCAATATTAACCCTACCCTGCCTCTTCCTGCATTGAAAGGCTTCTTCAAGTTAAAGCACACCAGAGAGAATAAAAATGAGAGCTGCTCAGCCCCCTCCACTTGCTTTAGGGCCTCTCCAGAGTTTTCCCTCCAATGCCACCAGAACTCCTCTCCCTTCCCCTCTCAAGCTCTTACAGTCCTTCAGTGGGGAGCCACCAATTCCTTCCAGCCCTGCACTCAGGAGAGGGAGCAGAAGGGAACTTGGAGTAGAACCCAGGCTGTGCTCAGCTAAACCCCTCCCAAAAATGCAGTGCAAGCACCAACTACTCCATGGCACTGCCCCACTGCAGATTCCAATCTTGTTTTGGAATGTTGGGATTTTGGTCTGGAAGAGTTTGTTTTAATTTAAGAATTCAGCTAGAGCAAACTCTAAAACTCTTTCAGGGATATAGACTTGCTTCTGTTTAATGGGTAAACCATTTTCTTCTGTAATGAACTTTCATAAATCTGCCACTAGACAGGTTTTTAAATAAAAATATAATTTTAATGCAAAGGGAAATTGCTCAGTTGTTAAACAGTAATAATTTCTCTCTCCCTTATATCTTTATGCACCATAGAACTGCTAAGTTGAAAGCTGGACATTGTACAGTGCAAAAGTGAAGATAGATAGATAGATAGATAGATAGATAGATAGATAGATAGATAGATAGATAGATAATCACTAAAAAGTCCAAATCTGAGCAGCAGTAAGGCAAGAAGTGCTTTGTAACCTGCTTGTGCTGTTCCTTGGCTGATGTTTCATTGCTAACCTGGCAGGAAGATTAGCTGCTTATCCAGGGAAAACTACCAACGCAAGCAACTCTTATTTTCTAGACAAACAGTAAATTCAATTTAAATTTGGTGAAGTTTCAGATTGAAAAAGGGAGACATTTTTCAAAATGTCAAAACATTTCATGTTGTCATTTTTTATCTAAAATGTTTGTTTCAGAAATGCCAGAAAGTTTTCATTTTGACATTTTCCCAATTGAACTTTTTTTCAAATTGGCATTTTTCATGTAAAAGTTCAGGTAATGTTTAAAAAATGAACCTCCTTTAAGACAAGGTAAAAAGCTCAAAATTTCAGTTCAGGTCAAATAAAATATTTCCCATTGATCAAGTAGAACTTTAGGGTTTCCCAGAAAAGATCACTTTTGTCTGAACTCACAACAGTTTTTCTCTAGTTTTTTATTCATAAAAGAAAGAGAAGTTTTGCCTGAACTTATTAACATCATGTTGATTTTTAACAGATTCCTTTGGTTTTCATAAATGTTGTGGTCTGGTCCAAAAATGGGCATTTGCATCTTAATAAATCATTGTGAATTGCAATTATTTTAGAGGTCCAGGTACACCTTTTAGCCTATCACAAGCATGAAATAAATCAGGTAATTTCAGCTTCTTTAGTGAATGTTTAGGCAAATTTATTTTGTATTTGCAATGTCCTAAAATTTTTGCTAAAGATCATTCACCAGCAGAGGGTTCAATTCACACACATATCTGGGACTTGATCTTGGCTGGGGAACAGCCATGATTTTTTATTTATGAAGCTTTATTAAAACTTAGAAAAAGATCCTAAATATTTTTCCTGAAAGAAGATCAGCCAAACAAAATTACAAGCTGGAGATCTGGAGATGGATTAGACCAATTAGGAGATGAGCTGGGACAATGCACTGAATGTTGAGATTCTGCAGCTCCAGCAAGTTCAAGATCAGTCAAATATTTCCTATGCATTGTGTCTGATTTATTTTATATTAGGACGTGTTATGAGCTGGCAAAAGCAATCTGAGAGCTCTTCCTGGGGATCATGGACACATTGCCCTCTGTAGAGAGTAGGTCAAGTTACAGATGTTTGGAAAAGGTTGATCCCAGCTTTAAATGGGGGGTGAGAGGGTGAGGAGAGCCAGAAAATAGGAGGTCAAACATCTTAAATCATCAGACAAATATTACTATAAACTACTAAATATGCTTTTATAAGCATCTAAATGAAAAAAAGAAGATGAGGGTGAGATTTAACATCATCCAAGGATTTGTCAGCATCAAAGAAGGAGCTCCAGCTATTTTCCTCCCTTCTCTGAATTCCTACTGCTCACTTTAGATTTGGCCCATCTCTTACTGATGGACCAGCTCTGCTCCAGATAAGGAAAAAGGTGCCAATTCCATATTTATTTATATTAATAACTTTGATATTTCATATGGTATCCCAAAAATAAATGAGGAAAACATAGTCAAGATCTATAAAATTAATTTACAACTGGTCATAAAATCTTCTGTAGGTAGTGATGATCAGTGGAACAATAAGTGTGGTGCAATTGTTCATCTGGCACTGAGTCAATGTTTTCATCATTGATTTTGGTGATGAGAACACACCAAAAAATGCTGCAAAGACATGAGAATGTAAAAGGATTTTGACAAACTGGTGAAGTGGAATGAACAAACATTCAATAAGGAGAGGTGAAAGGTTCTACAGGTGGGCACAAACACAGGAAGAAGACTCAGTGGAGGACCAAACAAGCATCCAGGTATTCCCAGAGAGCACCAGCTGAGCAGAACCAACAACATAACATGAATTTTTGAAAAGTGGAATAATTTCTGGGACATGGGAGGCAATCCCTCAGATCTAGTGATTATTGAAAAGGCCTCACCTCGAGCCCTGCAGTCAGTATGGCACCTCCAGAAGGCTCTGGACACTGGCAGAGAACACAAGAGGAGCCCATGAGAGAACCACAATTCAGGTGCATGAGGAAACCTTGATGGAATGTAGAGAGGGTGAGATGGAAGATGCAAAAGCAGTTTAAACAAAGGTAGATCACCAGAAGATAAACTGTTCCTCATGTCCTGTTTAGCCAGATGAGAAGTAAATTGCATTAAGAAATGTGCCACATGAATGCAAACTATTATTAATTAATTCTCATTACTAATTTACTAGTACTATACAGCGTCTCTGCCAACATTCCATTAAACACTGCCAGGCTGTGGGTACTTATGGTTAGTTACCACTCCTAAAGTCCTCCCCAGGGACCAATTCTGGCCATCAGCCAGCTGGTGTAGTCTTTCTTTAATTTACAAGTTGTCCCACTTGTCCAGACCTATAAGGAAGGCATTATGCATGTTTAATGTTGGACTAGGAGTTTTATGTCCCTTTGGCTGGCTATTTACTGAAGGAGAAGAAGAGACATGCCAGCTGTAAAATTCTTCAGGAGTTGGATGAAATTGTTTGGGTGCATCCTGGCCAAAGGAAGCAACACAAGTGGCAAGATTTGGGCTCTGATGGAGCAGTAGAGCAGTAGGAGCACTTTCAAACTGCAACTTGATTGATTGTAATTAACTGATATTCATTTTAATTAATGGGAAATCTCAACAGAGTTAACTTTTGTTTTTCTAAAGAATGCCAGTTAAATAAAAATTGGTTACAAATATTTGGCTCACTGCCTCCTCTGGTAGATGTTTGAAGCAGAGAAAAGAGAAAAGTAACAAGTCTTGGGCCTGAGCACAAATGACATTTTGGGACACAGAGTGTCAGAAACCTCAGTCTGATTTTATTGGTAGTTCTGAGCCCCAGGAAGAAGAAAAGATAAGAATCAAAAATCCAAATTCAGGAGTTATATTAACACTCTGACATATTCTATAATTAACTTGTGGCATACTCTGACTCATGGAGTCAAGGGGTTAAGAGCCTGTGCAGTGTAACAGAGAACCAGTTCTATGGATAACACAAACATTAGTCAGGATCAACATCTGTAAGGAACATCTGTCCCAGACACTGATTACTTGCACCTTTCTCCCACACACCATCCTATCCAGAAACAAGATACTCAAAGTGGGAAAATTTTTCATGTCCAATCTCTTTTCTGTGAAGAGGAAAAATCCAGCAGGAATGACACATTAATTTTTAATGACTGTTTCATCTTGAATAAAACTTCAGAGTTCAAAAAGATCATTACAAATCTCTACAGGAAACAGTCCCCCTTTCTGTTTGAGATCAGTTTTTGTTTCAAAGGTTTTAAATATTGGTTTAAAATGTACCTTTCAAAGAACTCAAAGTAGAACATCAAAATTACACTCTCCAAAGAAATGAAAGCTTAAAAAATTTCATGCCAGTGAAAATTTAAAAAACAATTTCAAAATACCACAGAATTTAATCTCATTCATTTCCCATTCAAGTATTGCCAGGAAACCAAAACCATCAGATTTCTACCATCTCTAAAAATACTGGAGAATTCTCTGTGGTTGTGATTCATTAAGGCAATACCCACATAGCTGTGGGCAGGACTTGTCTCACCTAGTCTGAGACACTGACAGTGTTGAAATCCCTGTCTGAGAGAGTCATCACAACTTCCTTTAATATCAGTGGTAAGAACCTTGGGTGATGCAACTCTGTTTGATGGTAGGCATCTAAAATAGGTCAGAGCATTCAATTTCTCTCCATTGACAATAACAGGAATCTAGATCAGATGGAGAACTTCTGCTTGTTGATGTCTTACACTGAGCATTCACGTTTTATAAATGAAGCAGTTTTCAGATTGGGAATCAGACTCAAAAGGGATCGCACAGCATCTGTTAAGACAAGCACAAGGAAGACAACATCTACAAGAGACACTGCAGAATGGATTCTCTTCACCACCTACTGAGTGTGACCCGGAGGATCTTCTCCAGGGCACTTGCAAGGCCATCTGCTTTCTCTTCTGTTGTGTCTGCTTTTTATTTGTTGCTTAAGGCAAAGATGTGTAGGTGTCTTTGATAGTTTTGCTTTCTGTAGCCCCAAAGACTTCAGCACAGAAAATAGATTTCACTTAGACATTGAAAAGAGAAAATGTGTGAAAGAGATTGCAATGATGTTCTCAAGGTTGTTGGATTAACTTCCTGTTGCTATCACTGACAGTGATTTATCCTGGTTGTTTAAATTCTGCTGGTAAACACGATGCACTGAGGTCGGCTGTGCCTCACTGTGCTGAGACAGAACTTTTCAAAGCCAAGCACAAATCTCCTTCTTTCTCTCAGTGCTCTGTGGACCATGTTTTTAGCAACATGTCCGAGGAAAATAATTCTTGCTACTTGGACAAATATGTGTAGGTCACTTATTGTTCCACCATACTTCTCTGGTGTAACTGTTTAAGTTCCTTAAACATCACAATTGGAGGAATTCAGCTTGTGCATAGGAAGCAGGATCTCCACTTAATAACGGCAATTAGTAACATGGACTCTTCTGCCTCAGGGTCATTTACTTGGCAGAGTGTGCTTGGACTTCCCAAGAAACTAAGGATTCTGTCCTTTGAATTTACAGCTGGTACCATGGAATATTTGATGTCATTACTTGGGATGTATGAACACAGCATTTCACAATTCTGTGAAGATAAGTTATTTCTTTCCATGTGATGGGTGTTATTGGCTAAAGCAAAAGGAAGGAAAAGCTGTAGTGAACTGTGCTACACAAAAATACACCCTGGGGATGCAGCGAAGAAAAGAACCCAGTGAGAGATGGAGTGGTGAAAGGCAGGAGTTGGCAGTGGAGAGGACACTGGTTCCACAAAGCACAATGCAGTAAAAATGTGGTTATCCTGCTGCAGACATGAGCTGGCTCAGATGGAGACAGGTTGGCCACAGCTCCTCCTGTGAAACAGTCAATCCACCACCGTAATCAAGATTTATTTATCTGATGCCCAAATTCTATCATCAACATGAGCAACAGCAACAGCAAGAAGTCAAAAAATCCCTCTAAAGCCTTTTGATGGTTTTGTCATCCACAATATCAAAGAAACTATTGACAAGAAAAACCTTCAATTAAAGCATTGATGTGATACAGGGGCAAATGATTAAACTCATCAAAATGATTTTAAAAAGGTTTGGGTTTTTTTAAGTTTATGAACTAAAGTTTTTTTAAACCTCTGATTTTTCCTATCATTGTAGTACTTCTCTTATAAACTCAGGCAGAGGCAAATTGCCCTCTGCAGGAAACCAGAGCACGTTCTCCAGTGATCAGTAACTCTGGCGCTCAGTAGTGCCAAGGAATCTGAGGGGTGGATCAGAACTTGTGTCCTGTAAAGTCATACAGCA
Organism: Fringilla coelebs; assembly: GCF_963513975.1. Classification (NCBI taxonomy): domain Eukaryota; kingdom Metazoa; phylum Chordata; class Aves; order Passeriformes; family Fringillidae; genus Fringilla; species Fringilla coelebs. The sequence continues at coordinate 2,963,551 of NC_140044.1, forward strand.
AAATGACAAAAGTGCAACAAAAAATCCTCATCCTGGAAGGATTCTCTGGTAAGGGATTCATACTCAATTCAAGTCAAATGGATTATCCAGGTTTCAGGGACTATTTCTCTGGAATGCACAAGTCCTTTTCAGTCCAGATGTGGTGATGGGAACTGGACCCGCAAGTCTTGGTGTGTCCAAGGTCACAAGAAAAGGAGAAGCTGCTTCTTAAACTTTTCCAGGCAGAATCCAGGAGGGATCATTCTGTCTTTGGTGAATTATAAATTATGTTTGGCACCATTTCGAGCAGGACTGAGCCTAATACCTACAATCGGCCAAATCTGCCAGCAGACACATCACATGAATTTGCATTGAAGCTTAGTTGTCTGGGATTTTTTTAATTGAGAACATAATCAGCTCACCATATATTCTCCTTGTGTAACCATCTATCCATCATCTACAAATGCACAGCTATAAAAGCACAAACCAGATTATCATTGTTATTTTTTGAGAAAACATTTCTTTGTTCAAGTGCAAAGCTTTGTCTCCAGTTGTACTGGGTTTTAGTTATTCTAAAACCTGACTTTATAAAACCCTTCTGCAAAGGCAGATAAAATGAAGGCTCTCTCTGTGTAGGAGTGATTAGTATTCTGTAGCATGGCAGTACATTTTCATACTGATTTTTTGTGTGTTTTTCCCCCATCAGAATAGTACAATTGTGGGCTCTACATATCTTAATATAGATTGAAGATAACATTTTTTTAAATCTACACTTGGGCCCTTTAATTATCCAACTTTTTTGCAACTTTTGAAGGAGTATTATCCATTTTAGGAAATAAAAATATGAGCGACTACACAAAATCAAACAGTGCTTGACAGGAAGGCTGAAAATATTTTGTTCATATATACTTTCCTCATTACAGGTGGAGAAGTGTTTGGGAATGTAAACAGTGTATGGTTTAGTTCTTTCTGTACATTAGTGCAAAACAGATATTTCCTAATTATCCAAATTTAATGTTCTGACAAGGACACTGCCCTGCAGCTACACCCAGACCTCTTTGGCAATGCTGAGCACCCACTGCCCTTCTCCCTGCAGTCCCTGGGAGCTGGGCTTCCTCAGCTCCCTGGAGAACTGGGATTTCATTGCCTTGCAGTGCATAAAATGCCCCAGAAGATGTAAGGGGCCTTTCCAGAGCCTGGGACACATGTACATCAGTGGAGCATTTGAATGAGCGCAGCATCAAGACCTGAGCAAATATTAAAACCAGAAACAACTTCAAGCAAGTGCACAAAAGGATGTTCAAGTTGGCCTGGGCCAAATGTCAGGGAAACAAATTTGAAAAGAAAAAAACCCATGAAGACAAAAAAAATTTAATTCTTTCACTACCTTTCAAACCAGATGCCTCTAAAACAAAAAATCAGATCTTTTCTCTTCCTTCCCTGTGTGTTTGACTGCACAACTGAAAAGATTTGTATTTTAATTCTTCTTGTCCTTGATCAGTGACTTCCTTTCTTATTTTCTTTATGGATATTATATACATAAGCATCTGTGTTTCACCATTCCACTGACTCCAGTAGTATTACTAATATGCTTAGTGACAGGCACGTGCTTAATTACCAAGGAGAAAAGAGACCTTAAATAGTTCCCTGATATGGGAAAACTGGTTTAGGTTAACTACATATGTGATTTGCCTTTTGGGAACCTTGGTCTCACTTCCATGATTGAGGGCAAACCATAATGGAGTAATGGACAGATAATGCACTTAACTCCATTTTTTAAAACAATATTTTATTGATTTACCTGAAAATCTCAGGTCGGTGGATTTGCTCTCAGAAATGTCAGCCAATAACTGTGAAAAAAAAAAAAAGTGGGGGGACACAACACTAGCATTTCACTCTGAAATTTTAACCCTTTCCATTTTTTTTTCCTTTCTAAACATCCTTTGTCTCAGAAGATGGCACAAAACAAAGCCAGAAGCATTTCCTTGGCAGACCAATGGGCAACATGGAGAGAGAAGAAAGGCAAAACAGGGACAGCCCAATTTGTGTCACAGCTCACTACATTAGAGCATGTCTGAGCCCTGGATTTTCTCTCTGCTCATGCCAGTACTCCTTTGATGATTACTTTATCTGAAAAAGATAAGACATTATGAATTTGATTATGGCATCACTCCATGTGGTTTGACAGGGCCTCAAGCACATTGGTAAATTGCTGTCTGAGCAGTTCCATTATTATTACATGGCATGGCTTGCTGTTAAGGACTAAGCTGGAATAAATACAGAATTTTAAAAAATGATAACAGTCACTCTTAGCCTTTAAAGAAATTACTCCTTTAGAGTTACAGTGTCTTCTCATTACTTTCAATGTCATTCAGTTAAACATTAATAATTGCTGGCCTGTGCATAACCTGCAAGCTCAAAGCACTCCCAGAGCCCAGCCAGCTCTACAATGTTGAAATGTCATTTTTGACCATCTTTGTAGAGTTTAATCAGTACTTAAACTGTACAGGACTGACAAGGAGAACTGTTGATGGCAGTTGCTTTGCGACTGCTCATATAATTTTCAATCTGAGTTTTATGACTGCAGTATTTTAAGCAGAACAGTACAGTAACTGTAATTTTAACAAGAGGAGAATTTTACTGGGTTTTTTTCCTATGCATTAGTCTGGAATTCTACACACTTAATAGTCTCTTAGTTTAAAGACCTCAGTCTTGGTACAAAGAAAAATAATGCATGCTACAGCTCAGAGTAGGTCATCTGAAGAGCAAGCAAATACATCACTTCATTGTCACTACAAGTTCAGAAAACCTATCATTATTATCATTATGCCTTAAAAACACAGGATTTTAGTCATAGGGGACACTGGAGAATTCTGAGGTGGGACTATCACATTTCTTTCTGACTGCTCAGAGACATTGCAGCTGCAGGTGCGGGAGAAGGTTTGTGGAAGACCTTACAGGATAAATGGGTGGTGTCCCACTGGAAGAGGGAAAACTTTGGAAACACACTTGGAGTGAGTCAGAGGTGTTGAGGCAGCCGCTATGTAGGGTTCAGTTGGGCACAGCTCCCTCTCAGAAGTATTTCCAACCCGGGCAAGTTTCCTGGGACTGCGTTTGTGTCTCAGGTTCCCAGAGCTCAGGGCTGGGCTGCCCATGGAGCCGGGCTGGGCTCGTTTCCTCCTCAGCTGACAGGGTGTGCACTGAGCCAAAGCAAAGAGGGGCCCCTGCTTTGATGTGCCTCCCTAGAACCCAAGAGAAGTGCATAGAGAGTCTTTTATTAATTAAGGGTTATGGATTTGAAAGCAAAGCTACCACCATTGCCAAGCTTGACCAAAGTCTTTGAAAAGAACTGTGTCAAAATGCGTTTCTAAGAATAAATTATGTTATAAATTATTTTTATGGAATGTTCCAGTGTTAAATGAATATTTAGGTTGCAGTTCATGAAAACCTCCCTCTTCTGAAAAAAATGTTTTCATTTTTTAGATTTCTCTTTGTCAGCATTTCTAACAGTAAAAATGACAAACTTTCATGGGTAGGTGCCAATGGAGACAGCTGTATTTTATTATTGAATACTTCTGGTGCTTAGTTTGGCACCAGTCCTGTTTATATTGCTAGTAAGATTTCATGCAAGCCTTTGCAAGGTCTTGTGTTTAAACTTAAATGTCTGATATGGTTTGTAATTGATTCCACCCAGTTCCCTCCCTCCTCCTTCTCAGTCCAGTTTGTAAAAGAGAATTTATCACTGTGTGGGGAACACAAAACTTCCAGTGCTGCAGATTCAAAGGCAAAAATTCCATAGCAAAATCCTAGAAACCTCTGGTTCTATTATGATTCTCTTCAACTGCTAGGAAAATGTATTAATCCCTGCTCTTCTTGCCCTTGGATTCTTTTGTTTTGTTTTGTTTTTGTGTGTGTGTTTTGATTAATTGACTTTGCTCAGGGTTGAATCAAAACAATCAATGTGCTTCCCATCTTGGAGCAAAAATTTATTTATTATCAGAGCACCCCAGTTACTTAGTTATTACCAATGCATCCTTTATTTCCCTGTTTGTCTGTGCCCTTACCTGGGTATACCAGGCAGTTTGCTGAATGCTTGTATGAGTGAATATCAAAAAGTAGCTTCAGAACAAAATCCCTAAACCAGGAAGGTGGATTTGCTTTGGTGCCTTTCCACAAAACACTAAATGAGTGGACTACACTTCTGTCAGGGCTCAAATTACACCAACATGAAGTCACTAAGATCAGAGGATTTGTTTTATATGAGTGAACTTCAGAAGGCAGCAGAGGAAGAGAGGTTTTTAAAACCTTTCCACTGGAGCTCCATAATGATAAACAAGGCAGGTTCGTCTGCCTTGGTCTGGTCTATGCAGAGCTAAATATAAACCAAGAACAAAATACCCACCGGCCGATTTAGCATGTAACGAGCTACTCCTAATGGAAATCAGTGAACTGCAGTTGGCCTTGAGAATCACTTGTCATTGCCAAGACCTCTGCGATAGCCAGTCTGCTCACACCTCTTTTATCACTGCCATGTCTTGTAGCAGATCCTGCTGGGCCTGAGATGCTCTTTTTGGCGTTGGCCAGTATGGTCAGAATTACAACATCCGTGTCTTTGGCTGGGCTCTTCAGGGTTATTGCAGTACAAGAACTGACTGTGTGCTCCATTTTGCAGCATTCTGATCTTGCCCTTATCAGATCACGCACAGAGTTTCACAACATTTGAAATTCGGCCCTGCTTTTGCATTTTTTTATATCAGAACAGCCTTCATGCCTTCAAAACTCATTCTCTATGTGCTGCTGATAAACGTTATGCAGATAGATAAAATGGTTATTCACAATCCAAGCAGGTTCCCATGTTACTCTGTATTCTGTGGTGGGCCCCTGTTAAAACTGTAAATATACTCCCTTACCTCATTACTTTAAATTTTGTTACAGTGAACTGCATGTGCAGCTTATCTCAGCATAACAAATTTCTCTATAGCCATGGCTGGAAAGATAATGTGTTTCTGTAGAGGAAGAAAAACTATACAGAGCTTTAAAAGTCAATGCTTCTCTCCCACCCACCATAAAAAAAAAAAAAAGGTCTAGAAACTTCCTGTAGCCATAAAACTATATAAAGAGTTGCACAGGGTATGATTGTCCTTCAAGGGAAATGAAAGAATCCTCTGTAGATTTCAATATGGAAAGAAGGCTATAATTGCATGTTCTGCAGATATCATTCATGACAGAATTACAACAAATATCATATGCCAGTAACTCAGACGAAGAGCTGTCGCGTTTAGCTAATCCCTCTCTCAGGGGGTGAGCAGAAGATGGTGCATCAGTAAATTGGCACCAGAGTCTAATTAGTGCTCTCATTCAGCGTACTAAGTAGGAAGAGATGGCAGAAAAAGTAGATAATATTCAACAAGCAGAGGGGCAGGCAGGCAGATCTGGAGTAATAGAAATTGCAGACCCAAAGATCTCCAGAGAGTGCAAAACACAAGCAAAAATTTTATCCAGCTTGATCATAGTAGAATGCAAAACAGAATTCAAATTTCTTTTGCTGCAATGGATACAAAGCCAAATGAGCACAGGTTTCCTCTAACTGTTTATTTCACCTTCTGCTGTGCAGGAAGGAGGGGAAGCAGGGCTGGGGCAATAACTTATCCTGAAACATTTTTGGAGCTAAAGGTCAGGTAGAGTTCCAGGAGCAGCGAGTTCCAGAGGAATGTAACTCTGAGTAAGAACTCCCATGTCCAGCTCCCACTCCCATCCTGATGGGGATGATTAGCTGAGGTTTCCTGATGAATGTAGGTGTATGTAACAAGTCAGAGGGAGAGAAGTGATAGATTAGGTCATTTAGCCCAGTCCAGCAGCTCTATACAGACAGGTCAGCCCTGCAGATTTGACACTGGACTTGTAGGCAGCATGAGGCAAATAACACCAGATAATGAAGTTCTCTTCCAGCTGGAAGGTGCTTTGCAGCAATTCAGCATTTGTCAAAGATGCTGGACAGGATTCAAAACTCCCCTGGTACAAAAGCTTCACTACAGGTCTGCCTAGAAGCTCATAAACTTCTTGGTTTTAACATCTGAGGAAAAGAAAAACATGTCAATTCTTGACTAGGGGCAGATAAAACAGACATTTTGCTGGGCTGGGATAGCATTTCAGACTCTTGGGCTGAAGGTGCATCGAGTAGGACCTTGACATGATGCACATTTTGACAAGAGGCGGGTTTATTGATTGAACATGAGTCAGGTAAATGGAACTTGTTAAGAATTGACTCTGGTAAACAGAGCTTGCTTCAGTGCCAGGCAAGCCTGTGTTGCAATCAGCTAGATTTTATGATTATAATAATCTGCATTAGATTTAGCATCCCTTTAAGTGGAACTTTAACTATGATTTAGAATTTTCTATACAAGGGAAAAAGTAAAAGAACTACAAAACCACTGAGATAGAGTACCAGCTGGAGCAACCCTTGCAGAAATCAGTATTGCCTGCCCACAGATAGTAAAGGCTTTTTCTTCATCTCCCTATTGATTGAACTCTATTGACAGGATCCTACAGACTACATCTAAATCCCACTAACATGTCAGCAGGTAGACCTAAAAGAAAACAAATCTGGCTCAGCCCAGATTGAACCAGAGACCTAAGAAGTTCAAGACACCTTTCCTCACTCTTTCTTTTCACACTTTTAACATTTTTAGCTGTTTTTCATTCATAGAAACAAAAAAAATCCAAGAAAAATAAGGAACAAATATCCACCACTAAATTGACCTTCCAGATGCTCAGTTCCAGTCTTGATCCAGCTTTTATGAGAAAGATTACAGAGCTTTGAAAAATCAGGGTTTTAATGAAAAGGCTTGTGCAATGACATCTTTAAGCCAGGCTCTGGAAAAAAATTCTGAGTTGCACATTTCAGCAGAAACGCATCTGTTGTCACACTACAAAATGTAAGAGGTGCCATCCTTCAGCCTGCTTATTTAAGAAAGGCAATGAAAGAAAAAAGACTCATCAACATTAATATCTCCAACAGGGAATACTCAGTGTCCAGGAATGTGATAGGTCCAGCCCATTTTAACCCCAATGGGGAACTAAAGCAGAAAATAAATTTTAACAACCATTAAAGTAACACTGCTTCAGAAGCACAAGGAAAAACCTCTATTGGACTTGCTTTGGGGCTTTAGCAGTTGGAAAAGATTCCCAAATCGTTCATGTTCATTCAATTATTTATCACTGATTTATACAATTGCCCATCAAAATGGTTTCTTACAATTTTCACTTGGGCAAACGTGACAGCACTCCTCTCCATCCGTGCTCTTTCCCTCACTGCCTCCCCTGGCTTCCAAGAGATTTACTGCTCTACTGACACAAGTTTTTCAAAATCCATGGTACACAGCATGGAAGCTGTAAGGGCTCTTAATTCATTTGGCAAAACCCATTAAGATTTTGTGAGTGCTGTAGAAGTTTAAGAGCCCTCCTGAGGCAGCGATGGCTCGGAGGACGACAAACGGCCACGGCTGCTGTCACCAGCGGAGGCTGCTCGTGGCTGCACTGAGGGAAGGCTCTTAAAAGCAGAGTCAGACTGGATTGATTCTTCACTTTGCCACACACTTCGGGTGACCTTGTGCTTCTGAGCTTCCATGAGACTGAGGGAGGGTGGCACAGAGCAGGATTACAGCTGCCAGCAGCCTCATCATTCACAAATAAATAGTGTGTTCTCTGCTCATTTCCAAAACCCAAACCAAAGACTGGTCCAGCTCCAATGCAGGGAATCTGCTCTTAGAGAAAAACTCTGATCTGAACGCAAACTTTAGGATCATTGCAGCCAGAACTCTCCATAAAACAAAAACTCCTGGGTCTGGATATAAAAAACAAGTAAAGATCATACCAGTAGCAAGACTTTTCCAACCCTGCTGGCAAGGAACCTTTATTTAGATCACTGGACAGGTATAGATGGTGGGTTCATCTGTTACTCAAATCAATCGATTTTGGAAACCTTTTTAATTCCTACAAAGCATCCCTAAATCTTCTGTGCACCCATCAGCGGAAATTCATGATGACGATTTGCTTCAAATTGGAAAAAAAATAAATGAAGGTTCCAGAGAAACATGGGACAATTAGCATTTCCTCAGCTCCCTTCTCATTTTAATCTGCCTGGATACTTTAAACTTTCCAGAGAACGAGAAACAGCACAAAATGGAACATTAATTCTAGTGCTTGCTGCAAGATAGAACACACTTCAGTGTTCCTTGCATGCTGAAAGAGCTCTGCATTTTAACTTGCTTGATGCCTAAATTAAAACCAGTAAATTTTTCCTTGGTTTATAAAGCAGTATTAATTAACAAAGTGCCTGATTTTCTTTCTGTGAGTAGGTTAAAACCAACAGATTTTTAGGGAAAGTTTCCTCAGTTTTGCTCCTGACTAAACACTGAAAACTGATAATGCAACTCTCATGTTACCAGCTAGAACAAGAATGTTCAAAGCAGGGACACCAGCATGGAAAGGAATCATCAATGTTTTAATTACATGCAGTAGACTTAGATCACCAATGCTTTGGGTGCTGCCAAGTTTCCAGGCCCTGGTGACAGATGTGGAGTATTTAAAGAGTTTATTGAAGTGGGTCAATATACTGTCCAGAGAGAAATAAGAATTTATTTCAGTTTATAAAAAGACTGGTGATGCCCTATATGTTTCTGAAAATTTTCCTGAATAAAGGTTGTGCTTTGAAAGATCTCTGAATTTCATGCCCACAAACACAAAAGTCTAATCTGTATAAAGTGAAGAGTTTAAAGAGATGTTCAGTACCAGTAAGGCCGCCTATGGGACAGTGTGCAGAGAAATTTAAATATTCCAAAGCCTCGTACAAGTGAGAGAGAAACTGCAGCCATCTCCCCTCTCCCATCTCATATTTTTCTGAAGCAGGAGAAATAGCCTCATCCAGATTTAGATTATTTTTTTCCTAAAGACATCAGTGTCCTAAAGGCTTACAAAAGAATCAGTAACTATCTACTGGAAAGTTTGCCAGACAGAATCCTCAGTTAAATATATGATGTGGTTTCTACCTACTAGACAGAAGACCACATCACATTTCATTTTGGATAGACCTGCTATTAAAATGGCAATTCTTTTGACAGAGCAGGGATGGAGACTGTTTACCACAGAGACATCTCAAAGTCCCCTCCAGGACACAGCAGACGAGTGTGCTCTGAGGTTTTGTGCCTCAGAAAGGTTCAGTCAGCACTGAAAAGGAAAGCCCATGAGTCAACAGAAAATTTGGTTTCTCTCAGTTGCCAGTTCTTTGGACTCTGCAAACACAAATATTCCCTACAGAAAAGAAGTGCATGAAAGAAAGATACTGTGGGCTGCCTAGAGTTGTTGCTTCCATACCACCCACCATACTAACTCTCAAAAATAGGAGTGCATTAAAGTAATCCCTACACATTTCCTTTACGTAATGGTGGTTGGGCACAGGTACCCACATGTCCACACCTCTTGCATGGCATCCTGTTTTAAATTACAGCCACCCGATGTTAATTTTCAGCCCTTGCAATTACTGAACAATTTCTGTGTTTTATAGAAGTTGCAGCAGGAATATTCCTCTTGGGGTGAATCAATGTCAGCGTATGCCAAGAAAGAGATTATTTTACAGGAGATAGTTACTCTTTCTTTTTTTTTTTCTTGCCTCATAGAGAGTCATTAATTCCGTGGGTGATTCTAATATTAAGTGTATATGCATGTGGTAAGTGGGTGGCAAAGACAGTTATTGATTATTATATGGACATATCTGCCAGAGCTCATGCCAGTGTAATTAGAAATCCATGGCAATGAATATTGGAGTGTGCACAAAGCTTAATAGCAGCTTTTGGAATGGCATAGCAGAGCAGATATCCATGGAGAGAGAAGATCTCAGCTCACAAAAGACAGGGTATGGAACAACCAGCAGCAGAGCAATCCAGTGTAATTGGGCTGGTTTTGTAACACACGTGTACTGCTTATTTGTTTAGATAAATTGATGCAAAACTTTGTAGGGGTTTGGATGTGTATCATCCCAAATCTTCCCCTTGAGAAACAGTCTAAAAAGATAATGGGGCAAATTAAATCTATGAGAGTTCCTCATTCCTCACGCAAGAGAAATGAAGATCTACTGCCCTTAGAAGAAAGGGCTTTGATGCACTGGACACTAAAGTTTGGGTCAGAGATGATTTTCTGACAGTTCTGGGCTACATATGGTTAGAAGGTCTTTGTTTTGTTAAAAATTTCCCAGCTTGCCAATCTCCTTTGCTATGGAGAACAATTATACATTGCCTTGCTGCAATTGTGGAATTAGAGATACAACCAACAAGCTTAGGAAGGAATTGTTTTGCCATTCCTACACCCCACCAACATATGTTCCCACTTGCCCTTTAAATTAAATTACATTTCAGACACTGAGGTGAGAACATACACATGGAAGAGTTGTGTGAAGGATAAACACCCTTGGACAACAGCTTGGATTGTAACAGCTCTGGAATCTCTGCATTGGAGGGCAAAAATGAGTCTTGAAAAAGGAGCTCAAAGAGTTCTTTAGGAAACAAATCCTTCCTACAGACATTTCTCCTCTACAGAAATTACGTTGCACAGAAATCCTCAAAGTTACTAAATCCTTCTGAGAACCACTAATGACCTCCAGTATCCACTGCTTTTGGCAGATGTTCAGGGTACAAAGCATCTCACAAGGATTTTACCTTGAATCATTCACCAGAATGGAGCATCTAAATTAAGCAAACCAAAATTAATTTACTGTGCTGCAGTCTGCAGCAGCCATCTCATGAGACAGAATCCAGCCTCCTAAGGAAGAGCTGGGAATGCAGCATTTGGAAACCCTCAGGGCACATCAGCAGGGCCCAGCAAGGTACAAAGAGCAAGATTTGCCAAATTAAAATGCTTAAAATATTAGTAAATATCCAAGTACCTGCAGTGGCTATGAACCTCATAGTTGGTATTCTAATGAACTTGGAATTGGAATATGAGCAATTGCCTCAATATTGTGGATAGAAAGCTTGAACAAAGAACAGAGTTGGCTACAGTGAGATTTGCACTGGATAAAAAACTCTGGTGAGCATGGCATGGAATTCTATATATCCAGCAGTGAAGAACTATGTAAATCCAGGTGAAACTGTGCAGGCATAAGGTTTTAGCCCTGATAAATCCACTTTCTAAAACTTCAGCATTCATATTCTAAACCAGTACATTCTACTTGTCTCTGTCACTTGTAAAATGCATATTATTACCCAGCAGAAAACATCACAAAACATCCATCTTTGGAGGCAAAATTGCTTTTCCACATTGTTTTTGGTTTTGGTTGGTTTTTGGGGTTTTTGTTTGTTTGTTTGTTTGTTGGGTTTTTTTGCTGTTGTTGGTTTTTGGGAAAATCTCTCCACTGGGTTTTCATTTAAAAACAAATAGGGGAATGAGAGTGGCAAATGTTTTTCTTTTTTCACAATAGGGAATTTAATTAAAAAAGGGAAAACCGTATTTTTACTGCAAATATACATATATATTATAGCTTCACTGAAGGCATGAAAGCTGTCTTGAAATTTGGTGCAGGAGAAAAGAAAGCAAGCATGACTAGCTCCTGTATTTGTAAAATGTTCTGAAATCCATGGAGACAGAGCCATATCCTGACAGCCTCCTTCCCACTCTGTGTCACGTAGAAGGCCCTGAGCACGAGCAAGGCCAGGAGTCTCTATCAGAAAATTACAAATGGCTCCATGTGCAATTTTAATTAATGAACTGGTGACCTGATGATGTAGATTTCAGGAAACACCAGCTGGTAAAACTCTGTACAACAAACTGAGGCCAAGCAACTGGAAAATCACTGACAGCACAGTGTCTTTTAGTGACAGCTTCGGCAAAGAAACCCTTCTACTTTAAAAAGAAGCGCAAAAGCAAGTGTTCAAATAAAAAGTATGAGAGAAACATCTTCATTATTAGTCTTTTTCTCATAGGAAATATTCCTTTTCTGCTATACTGAGTTTAATTGTATTAGTACCAGTCTGAGAAATCAAAGTAGTTAAACAAAAGAATGAGTTAAGGCTGATCAGAGTCTTCTTCACAGAGAAGAAGAGCGAGCCTGAAAACACCAGAGCTGGGGTTGTGTCAGCACTAATAGCACAGAGTTGTAGGATTGTTTAGGGTGGAAAAGACTCGCCAGATGATTGAATCCAACCTTCCAGCCACCACTGTCCCATGTCCCCACGTGCCACAACCACATGGCTTTTAAATCCCTCCTGGGATGGCAACTCCACCGCTGCTCAGGGCAGCCTGTTAAAATTTCCTAGTCTTCCATTTTTAAACTCAAATACTGTTATTTCTGACTGGATCAATTTTAAACGTGAGTGCAATGTATTAAACTTAAAAGTGGAGTTTAAATTATTAAAATGATTTCTATTAGCTTCAAATGCCCTGGCTCCATTTAAGCAAACGAATTAAGGACATGCTTAAGTACATTTCTATTGAGTTAAGCTGTTTAGCAAATGCCTTCCCTGCAGGCCTACTGAAGCCAAAAGCATGGAATCATATGCAAAATTTGGGGATAGACAACTCCTTGGTTTTAGTAGAGGTGCAACACTGAAATTGAGATTAATCTTGGACCCAGGGTTACATTTCATATGAACAAGTACGTACCTGCATGGCTTTGTTTTAGGTTTGCCCTTAGCAGTGTAAAATACTGTTGGTAAGGAAAAAAAAATTCAAAATCCTTTCCAAGTATTTACAGAAAGGTAAATTCCAGGAATGATCAATGAGGTGGTACCAGAAGCAAACAGACCCCAAAGCAGGGGAGAAGAGAAACCCCACAAACACTGGATCATTCCATTCTCTGTCACAGCATAATAAACACCTTGCTCTTCCAGGCTATAATTCACCAGATTCAAGATTAGGTCATTTAAGAATCCCTGTGTGACACAAATAGAAAAACAAGTCAGCAGCAGAAATGCAGTGATTAATTTTACATGTAGCAAAGAGATTTGCCTGTTCAACTCCCCTTGACAGCAGATTTTTTTTATTTTTAATTTTTTTTCTTTTTAGTCTACAACTGACACAGTGTGGCTGCTGACCTGAAATGGGGTAGTCAGGGGGAATGAGCATCACTTATAAGGAGGTTCCACTGCCCATGGGTACTAAACCAGCAGCAAAACTGTCCTGCAAAGCCAAATCAAACAATCAGGGCAAAATTTAAAAATACACAGAAAAGCATGAAGTTAAATGATCATTTACAGCAGCACAAAGTCTGCTCTAGTCCCAGAATCTGCATATATATTGGTTGCTGTGATATGGCTGAATGTGAGAATCTCAAGGACAAGCAGATTGAGGGCACAGCTAAGGTCAGCTGGATCAAACCAAAATGATGCTATTTGTACCAGCTGGAAGGATGGCACCATGGAACACATATTCCAATTAATAAGCAGTGATGATACTCTTAGAAGCTGGAACACTTGTGGAGTCATAGGACTAATAAATGAAAGAAAATGTTGTATAATTTAGGGAAATGCTTTATATAATCTCACAATCCCAAAGAATATTTGCAGGGAACAAGAGCAACAGGCCTAACCCTGTACCTGACCACAATGATGGGAAAATCCCACTAATAAAAGGTCAGGATAAAGGGAAAGTTTTGTAGGCCATGACACTCTACTGACTCCTATTTATGAAAGCCTCTTAGTATTGAAGACTTTTAAGCTTCTTTGGCTTGATTAAACAATACAATCATACAATTAACACTAATTACTAATATTACTGTCTATTGTGAGTAGGTACTGTGCTTACTCACAGGCAGCATGAGGCTTGTGAATATTCTTTCTCTTTCACTTAACATTCTGCCCATTTCTGTTCTGAAAATTCTTTTCCTGAGATCAAATCAGATTTTCCTGAGATCAAACCAGATTCATTTTTTCTGTGATCAAATCAAATCCATTCAATTTTATAATGTCTATGAAGGTGGAGTCCTTGATTCCAATTGAAGTTTGAGCTTGCTTTTCCAAGGGAGCCCCACATTCCCAGAAGCAAGCTTGCTTTAAATTTGTAATTTTCATCCTGCGCTATAAAATAAATGCCAAGATGATGGAGAGCTGCTTTTCTAGGTCAAACAATTGTAGAAGAGTCAGGGAGAGGCTGGAGGGGAAATGCCTGTTCAATCAAGAAAGTTCACTAATGATTTCTAAAATGTCTTAATTGCTTCAGCACAATCTACAGGCATCCCTTTCATGCCTCAGACAGGACAAGTAACTGAGTCTAATATTTCAGAATTAGCAACTTGCTGAAGTAACCAGACTATAATCTTCCTAGTCATGGGTTAGAATTTTTGAGGTCTCATCAGCACACCACAGCTTCTTTCTTTAAGTGTTTTGTGTAACTGCAGGCTTATCTTCAAAGAGCAGATGTATGAACTATCATTTTTGATTAAAGCCATCCAGTCGGAATTAAAAAAAAAAAATCATCTGTTCACTGCAGTTAGAATCATCTATTTTAAATACATTTACATATTCCCTTAGCTGTCCAACTATTTTTTTCCTCACTTTCCCTTCTTTTTGCAGCTTGGAATCCTGCCACATTTATATTTTGTACTAACTACTCAGGGTCCTAATTAGCAGAAATGGGATGTCAGCAGGGTACCAGCCAGCACGGGAGGGGTTTTGCTTCATTGGGAAGATGTGCAGCATGTGGCATGGATCAAAATCTTTGCATCCCATGCAGAGAACAGCATGACGTGAATTGCAGAGCAAGGTAAATGGGAGAATTTGGGTATCTTGGAAATCTGTGAATTGACAAAAGGTACCAACTCACATGTTTTAGCTGCAGACAAAATGAAGGGGGGATTGCCAGCAATAAGGCAAATTATTCCAAAGTTTAGTATTTCAGCATGTAACAGACTAAAAAATAATCTGCAGTTTCTGAACTCACACTGTTTGGCACAGCCGAGTCCCAACGACATCTAGGACTGGATAAAAATAAAAGATCTGGATGTAACAACAGATATCACACATTTTTTAATACATATATAAATATATATAGATATATATATAAATTTGCTTATTATAACTAGCTATCCAGATTAAAGTCTGTTCTGTTACCAGAATTTGTTTTATTTCATCTTCTGCTAGTTTGTTATTCCTCACATCTGCTCAGCACATCCTGCCCAGCTCCTGAAGGGAGCTCAG
Source organism: Fringilla coelebs (assembly GCF_963513975.1). NCBI lineage: Eukaryota > Metazoa > Chordata > Aves > Passeriformes > Fringillidae > Fringilla > Fringilla coelebs. Next base: position 2,978,712 of record NC_140044.1, read on the forward strand.
GAGGCCTCCTCTGGCTGATGTTGAAGGACAGAAGTGGCACAGTCAGGGAGTCTGAGTGCATTGCACAAGCCACAGCATTTCACCAAGGGCTTTCTGCAGCATTTCTACTTAAGCTGTGCATTCAGGAGAGCATCTGGTCTTGCAGCAACAGCTCTGAGAGAGAGGTTGTGTCAGTGGTTAATTGCCTCCATAGTCTGTGAGTAGATGCTGATTTTCAGTTGGTCATAGGCAGTAAGAAGCTAGTTTAAATGGAAGATATTTGTCAAAATATCCACACTCAGTGGAAAACTGAGTGAATTTTACCACTGGTCAGACTGATGGCTTAGGTGCAATTTGCTCATATGCACTCTCAAAGGGAAACATAATCCTTGGAATTACAAGTATGGTCCTTTGAAGTAGGAAAAGTGGTGCTGTCAATGGCTTTCAAATGGAATGCTGAGCATCACTCACTAATGAAACAAGAGTTACCATAATGCTTGGTAATGATAATTCTTAATATGCTAACTGTATATCCAGTATTAAAATCTTAGCTAAGCACTGGAAGGCACTAAAAGGTGTCAGACTGCAGGGTTGAGGCTTTAATCTGTGGTGAGGTCTGGTTTTACTGTAGATACAAGAGGAAAAGGAAGAGAAGACAGGATTCTGCTGACAGTAAACAGTAAGAATATTTTTTCTTTGCTTTTGAAAAGCTTTGGGTTTGCTTTAAATTCTCTCACCTTCATTTTTCCCTTTTTTGCTCTCTAACTGCAGAGTTTATGAAGTGACAGAGGTTAGAGTGGCACTGAAAAGGGAAAGGAACTACAAAATAAATTACACTCACTCTTCCTTTGTATTCAGGGAAAAAAAAAGTCAGTGGGAGGAGAGAAGCAAAACTCAAAGCAGAAAAAATACCAAAATATTGAGATTTCTAAATTTGAATAAACCCCTCAAAAATTAAAGAATTAGAAGAGACTTCACAGTTTTGAACATATGACCCTTTTTCTTGTGTTATTTGAGAAAGTGCCACAAGTGCTATTCCACCTCTGAGGCTGGAGTGCCCTTGGCTTCAGGCTGCCAGAACACCAGGAGAAAGGTGTTACATCTGAGCAGGGCTCACAGTTCGAGTGCACAAGGGTGGGGAATGAGTCATGTGGGTCAGAACTATGAAGGGAAGATATTAATGAACACTCGGAAGCCACAGGGTTTTAATTAAAAATTCCAAATGACATGAAAGCCAAGATTTATCGACCTGAAGCACAGACATTACTCAGCAGAAAGGATTTATTTGACCCATTTGTGCTGGGCTTGCTTCATCACTTCTCCCTGGTATTGTGCTGGCAGGATATTGTTATCCCTGACCACAGAATTCCAGGTGATGGGGGTGGTGAAGAAACACTGCTCTGTGTCTGCTGTATTTACATTCAGTACCATCAGCCAGGTGGGCTGCAAAATAACAATACAGGTACCTAAAAAGAACTGGTTCTATGGTCTCTTTATTATTTTCTTCCTAGTGACTGTGGACACAGTAAAAAGAAAAAAAAAAAAAAAAAGCAGGGCATAAAGATATCTCTGATTAGAAACTGAATATTCTGATCAGAGCTCAGTGGGCAGTTTTTATCTGCCCAGTGGAATGCAGCTCCCAGCACTGAATAATCTCAGGCACCCTCCCTGTTTCCTGAGCACTTTGTAGGAGGTCAGATACTATTTTGCTGTCATTGCTCTGCATTACAGCAAAGCTGAAATATCTTTGGATTTTTTCATGGAAAAGTTAGTCTGTGGCAAAGCAAACATGTCTTTGGCAGTGTGGAATAATCCTCTGAATGACTAAATAGTTACAGAGAGTAAAGACAGACAAAGCCAAGTAAAGAGAGTCTGCAGGTTGCCCTCTCCTCTGAGCTGGGGATTGGAGGATTAAAGCTGACCACTGGAAAAGCACCGTGGCCAGTGACAGCTCTGGCAATGCCCCACAGGCTCTGCAGGGCCAGCTGAGGACTGGGCGGAGTGAAACTTCTCAGAGCAAGTGAAACATTGCAAACGTGAGGCCTTGACAAGAAGGTGGGCAAAAAGAATTTGCTATGGATTAACAACTCCATCATAAACTGTCTTTCTTGGAATAATTCCTTGGCAATTGCTGTTTTTCCCAGGAAAAAGAAATCCCTGGACTCTGTTCTGGGAGGACACAGTGAATCAAGAGCACAGGCACTTTATCCTGGAAGAGTCAGCCCAGTGTTTTTCCTGTGCAAATGGAGTTCCTTCATTTAATGCCACGCTGCAGGCAAACCACAGAGTTTAAGGAAGAGAGAGAACAGGTCATTGCACTTATTCTCTTTTTTATAGAAGTAAAAGCCACAGTGCTGCAAGGTGTTCTACACCCCTGATGCAAAGCAGAACAAGTTAAGTGAACATCTTACAAGAAGTGTTGGTGTCTGCAGTGCTGATCTCATCCAGGGCTCTGTCTCCTGCTCCAGGGTATGAATAACTCTGAGCAGCATCCATGTACTTGCTCCTGTAGCAGGGGGACAGGGCCCAGCAGCATCACCAGCTCTGTTCTGTGCAGTGCTGTGACAGGGGCTATGGGACAAGGTGACCAAAGGCAAAGCTGACCCTAAAAGTTGTTGTTCCCCTTAAGCATTGCACAAAACTCTTTTATCAATAGGTTATATCCAGAATTATCCATATGCTTTAAGGACCTTAAGGATCTGTCTAATTAGCACAACACAATGTTAGCATATTAACCACACTCCAGCAAACTGGGACTATTTATTACTGAGAGAACTCCTACCAGAAACCTTGGAATTTTTACAATACATTTTTGTCCATACTTTTTGGAGCAATAATAATGTAATACCATACTCCCTCCCCAAATAGCTGCAGGGTCCCTTTTAATGAATAGGAACAAACAAACTATCCAGCTAAGCCCAGAAACATGACCCCTATCAAAAGCAAAATCAAACAATACCCTGAAACAATCTACATATACAAAGAACAAACTTTTCTTGTTCTTCCAAAGATTAACTCAGCAGGTATTTGGCATTCAAAAAATTCTACAACAACAGAAATGATTCTGTGTTTGAAGAGGGGTCTTTTTAGAATTATTGTTGCAATTATTTGGAAAAAAAGAGAAAATGTTTTAGAAAACATTTTTGAAATATTAATCTAGGTAACATTCTGTACAGGCAGTACTCCTGTGCTCTCTCTCAATGACTATTTGTAAAGTCTGTTATGTTTTTTATGTAAAACTTTTTCAAATCTCTTGGCCATCTACTACCAGCTCCTGCTCAACATTCATTGCTCAGTCAACAATGGTGGCATTTTCCATTTCTCCACAGAATAGTGTCTGGTGACCCCTGCACTGTTCTGGGCATGGAAGAAACTGTATTTCTTTAGCCAGTTTTATGGGAGGAGATGGAATGGCAAGGAAAATATTAAATAACCTGGTCATCCCTCTCAGACATAGAGCTTCAAAGCAAATATCTGCAAAATTTCCAACTTTCTACTAATGGAAAATTCAGCCTCCATGTCAGTAGTTTCCAACAGAAGGGGTTTATTTGGCTTATTATTAATATTATGGATATTAATATTTTCACTAGGAAACCTGAAATGACTGCTTATCTCACCTCAGATCCAAATGATCCCAGCCCTTCCTGCGAGAGAACCTTTCTCTGTACGTGGGCATCATCCCAGCAGTCTGCCATGGGCAACTGCTCCCATTCCCTTCACCACTTTGATTCATCAAAACTCGGGATTTTTGATTCTGTTCTGAAGCCTGAAGTGCTCGTGGGTGCTCCTGAGTAACAGGATGAATATGTCTTCAGCTTGAATTGGGGGGCTCGTTCTGTAGAGGATTTATTGATTTGAAACCAGTCCAAACATGAGTCACCGTGCAGAAATGTCACACGGAGATCCTTACTTGCAATCTTACAATGCGCTGAGGGCCCTCGAGTGTTGCAAATAACCCTGGAGCAAGTTCCTTGGGCGCAGTCCCGATGAGCTGAGGAACCGTCGGGGCGGCTCCAGCGGCGCAGGGAGCTGAGCCCTGGCCGGGAGCGCTGCCCCAGCCCTGGGCAGGGAAGCGCTGCCGCCTCCCGACAGCTGCGTTCCCTGCACGGAGCTGCGACAGGGGACAGCCTGGGATATGACATGGGACAGCCTGGGACACGGGACAGCCTGGAAAGGGGTCAGCCCGGGATATGGGACAGCCTGGGATATAGAACAGCCTGGGACAAGGGACTGCTTCAAGGGCATCCTCAGTCTATGGGGATAAATGAAGGGTGGTGATAAGAGTTGATCACTCAAAGTAAGCGTTTGTATTTTTGCCACTCAGTTGAAAAGAGAAATGCTCACAGAGTGTACAGCTGCTTTTGGAATTTCTTCAGCACAGGAGTGATGTGCACACCTGCACTACTCCTAGACCATCCCTACATCACCCCTACACCATCCCTGCATCCACACCCAGCACTGCTTGAGCACCAGGAGCATCCTCCCCTTCTAGAGCCAGCAGGGCAGAGCAAGCTGGCAGTGCAGGGTGAGTACCACAGGGAACAGGGCAATACACGATTCCTCAAGGACAAGACGCTTCAGTCACACAGATAAATCCTGCTCTGGCCCGCAGCCACCAGCCAGATGTAGTTTTAAACTATTTTATACCAATTTTGAACCCAGCTTTGCCTTCTCTACATGTCATCAGCCTGGGCTGTGCATTTTTTAGCTCTGTGACTCTGACACACTGTCTGAACACTGCTACAGGAGGGATGGAGCAGTTGCAGTTCTCTAGCTTGAGGCTGATCACTAAAACACAGGGGCCTGTTATTCCTGAACATTGAAGGTGAGAGAGTAACTAATTCTTCCTGACTGATTTTCTTTCCATTCCCAGCCCCCTAATTACTTCTCTGCTTTGGTTGTCATTCAACTCCACTTGATTAGGCTGTTGTAAAGAGCAGCTATGGCAAAGGAACACATGAGGTAGGATCCTCCTCAGAAAGCTGCAGGTGATGCATTTTCTGATTGCACAGACTCAAGTTACTTTACATGCAGATGCAAAGACTATTTTGGATGTCAAAAAATATCCAGCATCTGCTTCAGTTTTGGAAGGATAAAGTCTTTTTTTTTCCCTTAGTTACCAAAGCACACTACTAAGATATGTCTTTTTCTCATTAACATGAGGAGCTTTTGTGTTGGTTCCAGTGCCCAACTGTCCGGTGTGATTAGAACTGCCAAAACCAGTAACCCAGGAAATTTCATTTTTCACAATATTTTAGCTCTGGCTGATTCAGTAGAATCCCAGCAGTGAGCTGTGAGCAATGATATATGGAGTGAAAAATGTTTGCCCTCCCTCCCCACGCCTCTCTGCACTCTGCACAAACCACTCACAGTCCGTGCTGAGGTCATGGGCTCTGCTGTCAGACCCAGCTCCAAAGGAGATGCTCCCTGCCGGTTTGCCAGGTGGTTTTGATACCACTGTGGCTTGATAGAAAGTAAATTTCCATCTCAGGAGAAGTTCTCCCTATTGCCAGTATTACTTTCAGATCAGAACTTCCCATGAGATAATACAAAAAGACTGGCTTGAGGCCCAGGGTTCAGCATAATTTGCCTTAAATTTGTGTTTGCTTAGTTCATGTTATAGGAAATAGTTTTGTATCTAGTCACTGCATATTATGTAGAGCAGCCCTGAAAGGAGCCTCAAATACCATATTCCAAGGGAAGTAGAAAGACTATAACAAAGTTTGTCTGGCAGTTGGAAAGTTGGTGAGTAATGTGAAAGTGTGCCTGGAACAGGAAACAATGCAGTTTACTGTAGTGGGATCTGTGCTCAGAGATCCTTCTGAAAGCTGCTCATGTGGAAAGAATGAAAAACTAGAGCAAGGCAGGCAGGTAGAGTTCATAACAAGCCATAACAGGCTTTCATCGATGGCTTTAGCAGCTTTTCACTGCTCAGATGCTATTTCTGCATCCAGAGGTTAGGATATAATGTGATGTGCAGATGCATAGATATTTGCCCTTCTTTTGACTGACAGATTTGAAGAATATGAACCACAAGCTCTGTGCCATAAATGGGAAAGGCAGTTTTTCAAGCTTTCATGAAAAGTTGCCTAAATTATTAGTTTCAGCAGTAAAATGTTGGCTATATTTATGTTTAGAGAAGAAAAAGTTGGGTAAAATCTTTCCAACAACTATACAGACTCTGAAAAGTTTTTCTGTTTCCTCCCTCCCCCCTCTGGCATGGCTCTATTTGCTAAATATGCTGTAAGTTTATTTTTTACTCTTAAAATCACACGAGAAGGTCACCAATTAAACTACTCTTCCCATATGGAATTAAGCAGAAGCAGATTAGTAGTTAAAGCAGGGACTCTCTTGTGGGTCTTCTCTAGATCTTAATGGATTACTATTTTAATATTTGAAGTTTACTCTGAGTATCCAGTTTAGCTGGAAAAGAAGTCACAGACCTCACAGGGTTTTCAAATTTGTCTGTGCTTTTTATTTCTCTTCTTTTAGGACACTGCAATCCTGTTTATTCAAAGGTCACTGTGCTGAAAGCAATATCTGCAGATAACAAGAAATCCTGAAGACAGCCACAGAAGGTAGAAAAATATGAGTTCCATAACCCTTCACCTCTATTCCTTTTTTGGTCTGTCTATTGGTTTTGCAGATGAAAACAGAGGGAATTCTATTGTCTTGAGTTTGCCTGTGCAAAATAAATTAAATTTTATTCTTGGTTCCCTCCCCCTCTCAAAAGAACACGCTAGATTCTTCAAGGCTTTGGGTTTGTTAACCCTTCCGTGGCTCTTGCATCCTCAGCAATCTCTGTTCTCTACTTTCCAGTCAAATAAAAATTTCCACACATTTTAAGTGAAAGCACTGTGAGTAGGAGGAAATATCCTCCAATGGTAAAGAAGCACATTTATACCCTCTCAAATGTTTTGATTAGATCATAATTCAAAATAAGATTTGAGTCTCACAAAACCACTGATCTATTAAAAAAACTCCTCCAAGATACATTCTTCCATGGCAAACACAGAGCACTTGTGTGCATGGCTGGAAAGGAAACCTGAGTCTCCAGAGTCCCAGTTTCTACTGCTCAAGGCTGTTCCAGTGGTGCCTGATGTCAAAAGGACATCGCTACACAGGAATTAACCAAAGGGGTCGACTTGTTGGCATCACTTCTTTTCCAGAGAAATATCCCCCATGGTGTGACAGTGACCTGAGGGCAGCCAACAGCCCCCACACTGCCTGGGACAGAGGTGCCACTGAAATCAAACAGGTCAGCAGGACACAAGGTGACAACACCCAGCTGCCTCATTCCAGATTTTTCTTTTTGACTCTTGGAAGGGGTTTCAGGAAGGGGGCAGTGAGGTGGCCACAGCAACCAAGCAAGGCCCTGCTGTGAGGGTTCTGTGACCTCCCTTGGGCTGTGCAGGTATAGGAGCAGATCCATACAGTGTGAACAGAAATGTGTATATAGGTACATCTGCAATATCTTTTCTGTGATTGCTCTCTTCTCAAATTCTGCAAATGTTACGTAACACTCCTGGAACAGAATCCTACTGAAAATAAATGTCTCCTGTAAGGAAAACTGTCTATCTCTTCAGAAAGAACAGTGAAGATTTACAGACAGTGCACACTGGTAAACTTTTTCCATTCACTACACCAACGAAAATGTTTCAAGAGAAGTAAAATTTCAGCAAGCACTGAGCTTGGAAAGCAGAACACAGGAAGCTGACATGTGCAGCCAATTCAGCCAGCGGAAACTGAACATTAATATCTTCAGACTGGATCTGGGGCCCCCAGCTGATCATGTACAATTCAATAGCCTTGGTAACCCATAGATTTCCAATGGAATCCAAAATCTCATATTTGGAATTTAAGCAGAACAAAAGCTGTTCTACTGACAAGGAACATGTGGAGATTGACCATAATCTCATCTTGAGGCAGCCTTTTCTTTGGGTGTATCTGTCCCACAGCCTCCTCTGAGGTCTTTAGACACACCAGGATTTCCTTTGAGCTGCAGAAAAAGGGCTGCAGCCATGCAGCCTGAAGAGGGATGTGGCACTCTCCCTCTCCAACCAAAGACTGATCTTCACCCCTTCTGTGAAGGACAAGCTCCCAAGCAAATCCCTAGAGCAACCTGCATTTTTTCCATTAAGCCTTTGTCAAATGAGAGCATTGATTTTCTAGGAAAGAGTCTGCTTTCGTAAAACATTTTTGTTATTTCATCACAAAGTAAACAAACATGGTCCAAAAAAGTGAATTATCTTGGGTTCTTGGCAATTTTTCAGCCAAAACAATTCATAAGGTTTTCAGTTTTTGACCTTGCAAGAAGAGCCTCATTTTCCCACGTGAAGGAAACCCTTTTCCCGGTCGTTGCTAAACTCACTAGTTAAATAGCAAATAATTAATCTGTAAAAGGATAACTCAGAAAATGTGGGTCTGCTGCTGACTGGGGCAGGGGTCCTGGAGAAGGGGAACATGGAACACACCAAGGTCCTCACTGCCTCTCCCATCCAGGGACCAGCTTGCCTGGGTACTGTGCTGAGAATTTGGGCTGCAGCTGCTGATGTCACCATTCACAACATGTGGCTGCCCTTTATTCCTGTGAGGGGAAGGTGCTCCCTACAGGCATTGGGATTCCTGACGCCAGAGTGGGAGCAGCACAGGCTCTGGGCTGCCCTCACACCCCACCACAGCACAAACCTCCTGCTCCTTGGAACTGAGGCTTGTAACACAATGGGTAGTACACAGATTCAGCTCTAAAGTTACTAAAATGATAAACACCTGTCTATCTAATCACCAAAAATGCCAACTTATAGCACCTATTAAAGATCTTTTTTATGCAAACGTCTCCCATTTTTAGCTTGAGACTTACAAGAAGCCTGCTGCAGTTCTGTAACCCAGCCAAACCCCTGCCTCTTTCTTCCATGTGCTCTCTCTCCCTCGCCCTTCCTTCCTTTTCCCACCCACACATTATTTACTCAGAATACGACCTAATTACAGTTTGTGCTTATCTGAACGACCTGCACTCCTCCATTTCAGCTAAGGGGGATCTGAATGAGGATGGACAAAGGACCTTGCTTGTGAGAGAGGGAAAAAGGGATTGTTAGACTTGGTGGAATAATGAGCAGAACCCCTGGGGGAAGGTACCAGAGGAAAAGCAGTACCTCCTTGAGACTTGGATCTAAGGCTCTCACTGCAGGTCTGGAGCACAGCTTATTGTTTCAGCCAAAGTCAGTTTCTCCTCTATTAAACTCAGTTGGGGTTTTTCCTGGCCTAATCTCACCCACACTGAAGTAAGTGGTGATTTTGCTGGAAGCGATGCCGTGTCCTTTGTTGCTAACCATAATGACAGTGCTTGCTGTGTTTCTAGCCAAGATGCTGAAGAAACTCCAGAGAATTTTTTTTTCCCCCTGTAGTCTCATAGAACTAGTTTTACTTTTCTTTTTTTTTAGGACAAATTGAAAGAAACAAGCAGAGCACAACACCGGAAAGTGGATGAAGAAACAAAGCCTTGCCTTTGAAAGAGATCTCTGTGAATCTCTGGCACGTAGCAGCAAAAGGGAGGAAATGGGAGGCTAAGAAGGACAGAGCATCTGCTCACATTGTGGCTGCATTCTCTATCCAAACATCAGGTTCTGGCCTTCCATAGCTCAAATTCTGACTGTGAATGACTTGGCTCGTGTCAATGCTCCTCTTGCACCCACCTGACTTCAGCTGGATTTTTGCCACTGACTTCTTTGGGGGTAGCATCACCAAAATCTGCACTTAATACCTAAGGATTAATAAAAATTATCCCTAGGACATACTGGAGCAAGTGAATTGAGTAAAACATGAGTTAATGTGCTGGCTAACATGTTTTCCAGCAGCTGGCCTCCAGCAAACAGCTAAAGGTCCTCTCTGGATAATCAAAGGTGCTGCTGTGCTGATAAGTTCTGGCCACCACTAAATCCTACAGCAGCTTGGTCAGCAGCCCTCTGGGATTCCTGCCAGGTAGGAAAACACCTGCGTTTGCACAAGGGTTTATTTGTCTCATGAGTCAATCAGATAAACTGATGAATAACTAAGGAAGCCTGTCTGTGCTGCATCCATCTCATTGATCACTCCTCTCACACAGAACTCTGCACAGCTGGAACAGGGTTATCCTTGCATCTGAAATATTTCTCAGTGCAAGAGTCCCAAGAGATTTTCACCTTATGGAAATGTAAGGAAATGTGAACTGCCCAGAGAAATTTCAATTTGGAGCCCTATGGTGCACCAGAAAGCTGACTGCACAGAGCTGGAAAAAGTTAAAGAACAATTGGAGATGATACAACTGAAACTCAACCCAATGGGAAAAAGGAGGAGAGAGGCCAATGGGAATAAGTGAGGATGTGAAGATTAGCACCAGCTAATGTAGAAGTCTTTCAAACATAAACAGTCTGGGAAGGAGGCAGACTGGGGAGAGCTTGTCTGAAAAAAAAACCAGCCCGAGGCTAGAGCAAGTTAAAAGAATAGTTAGAAGACAAAAGCAGATATAGAACTGCTGATAACAGCCCTGCATCCTGCAAAAGTTCTATTTTTGCAAGCTAAAAGTAATGGGTAAGAGCAGGAGAGCCTCATGCCTGGCCTGACCACCAGAGCTGCTCCAAAGAGATGGGAAACATCTGCGTGGTAGGGACAGTCATTTACAGGGATATCTGCCCGGATGCAATTTGAGACATATTAAATGTTGTTTGTCAGGTTTAGTGTGACAGCCTAATCTATTATGTGAGTCAGTATGGCTTTATTGGTGAAGGATGACTTGGCTGTAGAAATCCTGGGAGTTTCCATCTACACAGCTGCCATGACAAAATGGGAGAAATGCAGTGGACAGGAAATAATAAGGACTCAATCCTGCCTTCACTGATATTTACGCAGCTGAGCTGAAATCCACAGGTCCTTTGTCTCTCATAAAATGTTTGGGGTATTTCCCCCAGTAATCCTTCAACAGGCTGACATGGAGTTACCTTCTCAGACCAAGGAAGTGCAAGGAGAATTTTGTTCACTGACCTGTTATGAACACATAAACAAGGGAAGAATTTGGCAGGTGGCATTTTGCATTACACTTTACTGGAAAGAGTCATGAGTTGAAGAGAGAAATGATGCCTTAGGGAATTAAGTGTTTCAATACACAAGTGTTGTCTAAGAAACTGAAATTAGCTGTGCCACAAAGTCTCTATGGTCAGAACAGGCATCTCCCAACTTTTTTCTTCATCACTCACAGCACCTGGTGCTTTACAGGCTCTTTACATCTGTGGGATGATTCCCACTGATGTCATTGTGCCTTGGATCATTTCCAACAGACATCTTTTACCTTTCCAGCCCAGGTAAAATCAGAAGTTTTGCATTCCATGAATTCTCACAGATTTTATAAAGTAATACCAAAGATCCTGAGATAAACTCATCTGTTATTAGGAATTCTGAATGGGTTAAATAAGAACATCAAATGAAGATGTATGTGTCTGCTGACAGCACTAACACTGCCAATATGAGGACAGACAGAAAACATAGAATCAGAGATATTCTGGTCTTTAAGAAGAATGAGACAGAAAACTGAAAGTGCTGCTTTCCTGGGGCAATGATCTAAACTAGAAAGGGTTCATTAAACTAATCAGCTATTCAATTTATTCCTTCAAAGAAAGGAAGATTTAGAGTGCTATAATATTAAAATCTTTGTCTGTCCAGTCTATGACAGTTATAAAATCAAGGAATAAGAAGGATGTGAGAAGAATGAGACAGAGAAGGAATCAAGGGAATTATATTGTTGCCATACACAAGGCTGCGATACATTCTTCTGGAGAAGCCTAAGCCAAATTCAGTTCCAAGTCACACTGGTACCACTTATTTGTCCCCAAAAGCTTTCAGTACTATAAAAAACGTGGAATCTGTTTCATTGGGTAATTTTCACCTTTTCTTCGATTTTTTTAAAAGAAAATTTATTTCAGTTGTGCAAAAGATGTCACATGAAGCTAATAAGAGAATTCTGTGAATTAGGAATATTTGTTGTGAGAAAATGTTTGCTCATGCAGGTAAGAATTTTTCCAATGGATCAGAAACAGAGCTAAATCCAAAGTTGCTTCTTCTGTTGGCTTATCTGAGAGTGCATCCTAGAAAAGTGAAGAGCTTTGCAGTAAAACAGAAATGTGAAACTCACAGCAAGGTTTGTTAAAGTTTCCAATAGGTCTGCTAGTTTCCAGCACAGCAGGAATAAATACAGCAGCATTATCAGGAAAACCTGCAGGGCAATCACAGACACTGCCCTACAGGACTCACTCAGGACCAAGCACTGCAAAACCTCCAGTTTCTGGCTGGCTTCTGCAAGGGGTAACAAGGCAATATACAGCTTTTCCAGTCATGAAAACCTGCATTGTCTATTCCTCAGAATAGTAATGAATAACCTGCATTGTCTATTCCTTATTTATAAGCATTCAAATTGCAACAAATGGTTCTGATGACAATTACAGCACTTTATTTACAGAAACATACAGTATGTAGATAAAAGCCCAGATCTGCATTGATAGTTACTTATATATAAATCTGGTAATTATCTCTGTACTTGTTGAAAATGCACAAGCTGATCAGGAAAAATGGCACTATATTGTTTGTTAAAGTGAAAGAAGAATATCTGTTTATCCTGCTGGATCCATTTAGAGTTAAGTTCTCTGACCTGGTGCTTGGAATGTGAAGCCATCCTTTGTCCAGGGAACATAGAGAAAGCCACAGAGCTTTAGAGAAATCAGATGCATGAGTAAGGCAAGAAGTGGAGGAGATATGCACAAAGCCAAAAATTTGTGAGGAAATTTTCAAGGAAGGAGAAAGCACTGTGTCAGTCACACACAGGAATTGATGGAAGGCAGGAATGAAGGGGCAGGAATAAAGCCAAATTCTTCCTGAGGCTCTTGGAACACAGATTTCAGTGGCAAGGGTTTATTTGGAACATGGATGAGCCTCAACACCTCAGCATCTAGTGGGTTATATGCCCTCTTAAGCCCTCAAATCAGCACTGAAGGGATACACAGGTTTTATGTAGACTTTCTGCAGCCTGACTCTGCATCACAGTCCGGACTACAAGGCAAACATTCTCTCAAGCAGTAACATTTCTCCAGTGCAGGGTTCCAGCAGAACTCAGCTGGATCAGAGCATGAGTCAGCTCAAGTTGAGATTTCATGATTTTTCAAAAAGAAGAGGGTTTGTTCTCTACATTAAATATTCAGTGGCTTGATATTGCCTCCTTGCACAGGGAGACAACCCAGTGAGGTGTTCTCTGTGTTTTGTCATGCACCATTTATAGAATACAGGAAATGCTGCTTAAGCTTCTAGAAATGCTGGAACATGGAATCACTTGCCATGAGCTGCACCATTGTCCTTCTTTTCTGCACCTTGGCTGCAGGGGAGAGGTGTTGTAAAGAGAAAAGAAAAGAGTGAACAGTGTGACTTTCCTCCAGCTGGGGAAAGAAGCAGAAGGTGCTGCATTAAACAAACATCTGGCCTGGTGAACAGCAAACAATGTGTTTGTCTAGTGAACTGAGCAAAGAGGACTTGGAAGTCAGAGAGAGGGGAGGATGAGACAGAGGAAGCAAAGAGGACCATTTTGCCAAATTACTTTTTTCATGCTCCAGCAGTCTTTGTTGTAATTAGAAGGATCTCTAGGGAACTGAGCAGTCTTGATCTTCAGTGCTTTAGAACATTGCCAATAAGATACAAAAATTGCTAACACAGTGAAAACATTCATATGCAATGGAGTTTGGGGTTTTTCTGTTTTTTTAAATTTTTTTCTTTTTTAACCAGCAAAATGTCTATTATGCAAAAGAAAAATCTACTATAAATTCTTTCATAACACAAAGTTCGTGCACATCAAAAGGGCCAATTAACAGTGGCAGGAGCCAATGTCCAGTGCCTATTCAAAGGTGAGGCACAGCCATTAAGAGGGAAGGTTTTCCTGCCAACACATCCCAACTCTGCCAGGGATGGCAGATCCAAGGTTAGGTCAGTAACTATTCCTGGACAAAAAGCACTTCCAGCCAAGGTCACAACACAAGTAAGGGCATGAGCAAATGAGCACAAGGCTGTGAGGAACACAGAGAACCTCTCGGCACAGCTGTCTCGGGTTATGTGCAGTTTCTAGGTTTATTGAAAGAAGCCTTGAGATCAGGAACACACAACTGCACATGTTATGGCCATGTGGGACATCCAGTTAATGAAATTATACAGACACATACACAAAACCTGAAAGCTTGGCCAAAGACTGTGCCACTTGTGTTGTCCACCATGTGTGTGGATATCACAGGCAAATCTGCACCTTTGTAGGATGAGGTGAGGGTGGAAAGAGCAATCCCGCTCTCCTCACACTGCAGAGGTTCTTTCTCCTCTGACCTTTGATGGATCCAGAGTGAGCACATCATTCCCAACAAACCTTCAGGCCTCCACGTCCACCAGCCTTGTCAGACCTTCCCACTGCAGCCCTTAGCCAGGGATCTGCGTTCCCAGGGCAGGCACTTGGCACTCAAAGAAACCAAATTTTTCCTTCTTTCCTTCCTTCCCCCAGCCTTTTCCCTTCTTTTTTAAAACCACTTTTATGTTGGGTCACAGCTTTTTCTCTTCTGTCTTCAACTTTCGTGAGAATTTGTGCCTTATTTTGTGCTTAGGAGCTCTAAATATGGATGTTTAAATCAGTTTTTAGCCCTGAACTCGGCTCTCAATAAATGATGGCAAGTGCTGAACATATGGCTCCCATGTGCCATGTTTCTGATCCCTCAAGAGCTCCATATAAGGTGCAGTTTGAGACACCACATTCATTCAGGGTGGCAAGAAGCAACCACTGACCCCACAGACACTGAAGGAAAGAAACTAAACTTGGAATTTCCTGCTTTTATTAAATTTTCCCCTCCCCATTTTCTTTTTTCTATCTCACAATTATTTTTCCACCACTTTTATATAAGAATGTTGCTTTTTCTAGGTTAAAAGCAAGGCTGGGCCTTCAACCATTGGTCTTGTCCTTCTCCAGGAGACAGGCATGTGTATTTTATTGAGACAATTAAACCAGTTAACTCTCAAAATGTGTGTAAGGCTTTTCCTAACCCTGCAAATGCTGAGCACTGCTGTAACCTTCAGTGGTGGCTGACAATAACTCAGTAACCATTTCCTTTGATTCTAATGACTACAATAGTTTTTGTAATCATTTTGTTGCTATGCTTCAATGATTTAAATTTATGACATGTAGGGTATATTTCTCATCTCCCTTGTTTCAGAAAACCTCTGCAGGCACCAAGAGGACAACTAAATTTGCAAACTGGGGGAAGGAGAACCAGCACTATAAGCTGGTGGCTGGTTTAAGATATTCCAGTCACACAGCCTTTGGTGGAGCAGACCCAGTGCAGTGCAACAAAAGGAGAATTTCATTTTGTTTTTGAAATACTGTTATTACATTCAGGAAATCTGCAAAGGCACCTTGACAGAAAATGATCAAATATCTGAACTTCCAGTGCAACAACATTTACTTAGTAAATGACATTTTAATGCAGAAAGTCAAATTTGCATACTAATTAAAATTTTCCTTTAAAACATTTAGACTTTTTGGCCTTCCCACCTACCCACAGTGACAGAGATTAAAAGATTTTTTTATTAAGTCCTGTCAAACAAAACACACTTTCATAAAGTGCTACAGTACAAAGTGGCACTTTTAACCTATTTTCTAGTCATTCAGAATTTAGGCAGAGGAAGCATTTTCAAATGCTCCCTGATCTCAGAAAGGCACTGATGGCAGAGCAATGGGGAAAATGGAGTTTCCTCCCTCACTAAATTTATACATTGTGGGAAAGCAGCTTCATGTACTGCATGCTGGGTAATAAAATAAAAAGTCATTACACTTGTAAAACTACCCTGGTGCTTTACTAAGAGATTTATAGAGGTGCTGTGAGTTAGAGTAACACTTCAGCTGCCTTCACCTTGTGTGACTTCCAGGCAGGGCTGGAGGGTGGCACGGGTAGAGCAGCAATGAGGAGTGTGAGGTGGCAAAATGAGGATGACAACAGCAGAGTGGAGCTGGGGGAAGAGCTGAGCAGCTCCTACCTCTGCTTTTCCCAAGCAGGGAAGGACCCATCCAGGGTCTCCCAGGCCAGCCTTGGGTTGTTGTCGCTTTGTTTTTTCTAAAAATCAACCACAGAAGTAAAATTCCTTCTCTTCTAATTTCCTGGCCGAGGCTTCTTAACAGTGAAATGAGCATTTCTGTATCTTTTAATGGAAACAAAAATATTTTAGGAGGATCAAGAAAAACTTGTTGCACCATTTTTTCCAATCTCCTCTTTGCATGTGCCTGTTACCAGCAATAACTTCCTAAGATGTGGCCTCCCCACAAACCACGAGGATCACTACAAACAGACAAGCAATTCTCCTAAGCTTCAGTTGTTTTTCCCTCTTTTGTTAAGCCAGGAGCTGAAGGCTTTGCCTCTATTTTGCTTGACATGACAACTTTCAACACTCTTCAAAGGCTGTTTTCTTAGAGAATTTATTAATTTCTGTCTGTGATGAGACTGGGCCATTCTGTGCTATAGTGTGTCAGTAAAAGCACATTTACACCAAATTTACACCTTGACAGGATCATTTCAAAGACACCTGAGAGGCAGATCCTACAAGTACTGAAAGGCTGCAAACATTTAAGTCATTGATGTATTACCTGAACATCACCCAGACCCCATTCACAGATTCCAGAACTGCACAGACTTATTTTCCCTGACCTTAAGGATAAAATGATGTTCCTGGTCTTTTCTCCCATGGACACTCAGGCCATCTTTTACTGCTCTGCCAGATGTCTTTAAGTGCAGCTAAATTGCATTTGGTTTAAGTGCCATCTGAGGGTTTCCCCACACAGTGGAGCAAACAGGGCAGCTCACATCACATGAAATTAATGTCAGACTATTAATTAATGTCTCATACATGGTTTATGTGCAGAAACAAGGGCCATTCTGGACCTGAAATAGGAGTCATTTCTGATTCTCACCCCCACCTAACAGCCTGGTCTTTGCATCACTGTCCTCTGAGTGCACAAATGCCACAAACAGGTGTTGTTGGAGAAAGGGAAAATTCTATACAACACAAGGCACTTTGTAACTTGTGTAAAGGACTTACACAAAAGGAGTTCCACTGATACAAATAATTCACTGAAAATTATAACTCTGAAGGCAAATTATACCCACAAAATGCACTATCATAGTCCAGCCCTCATCCCAAAACAAGAAACAATTCTCTGCTGAAGCACAAGCTCTCTTAATCAACAGTTTGGGGCTTGTTTCCCCCATAATGATGAGCAACCCATTGCTTTCTTTAAAGTCTTGTTCTGCAAAGTTGTTAATATCCCATTTTAAGGTACCAATAATCTCCACATCCTGAAAAATGCTCAAGTAGTTTCACTTGAAACCTTAAGTCTAATTTTCCCTTTTTTCTTCTTCCCATTGATTTGGAGCTCTGAAAGGATATTTCAAACACAAGCACCTGTTCTGCTTTTTTCCTTCCACACAGTGGGTCCCTTTCCTCCTCCTCCATCTCCTCCTTATTCCCCCTTTAACAAATTTAACAAAGAAATCCCCTCCACTCTTTGAGGACAGTTCTCCGTCTGCAGGGGACTGTAACAACTTGTTTAATTTAACCCTTTAAAAAAACAATGTCTTGACATGAATTTTCAGCACATCAACTGCAAGGAGAGGAAGCACAATAATGGAATAGCACAGGGAAAACCAGAAAACTCTAATTTTTGACAAAGAGCCTAGTTTGTCTTTAAAATAGAGGGAGATAGGAACTCCTAAAATGTCAATACATTATTTCCACACAGGGGGATGTTCTTAACTTTGCTGTCTCTGGAGGGGACTTGAACATCAAGATCACAGAGTCTGATATCAGTTGCAGCAAGGCATGTGCAACCCTTGGGCCTCGAATCTTAATTATATCTGCAACTGTTTACAGCTTATAATTATTGATGTTAATTTACTGAGGGAAGTTACACTTCTCGCCTCAAGTTATATTTTTGGCATGTTAATCCTTTTGCACACAGACTATTGCATCTGATTGTTCAGACTGAAATTAAAGCATATTTTTTATTTTCATTTCATTGGATTTTACCATGTTCTATATGATTTTAAAAAGCAAAAGTAATTTGACTGTTTCTAGTAATATTATTTATATTGTTTAAATAAAGCTCAGCTTCCCACTGCCCAAGAGCAGCAGGATATCAGAGGCTGTGAAGGACAGCAGAGCAACCTACATTTTCCTAAGATCTTTGAAATCCCTAAAGCAGTGGAATTATGACCAACTGACGCAGAACCAAATCATGAAGTTAGTATTGGTGAGATTTATTGCTCAAGAGCTATGTTCTGCCAATACCTGCTGCTACACAAGGTTTAGCTCTCTCTGTGTAAGCTGGAGCACTTCAGAAGTTTTAATGGGATCAGTATTAATTCTTTGTAGGCCATAGCTTTGTGATACCTCAATTTGAGATATTCTGAGCAACCACCATCATTAAATTCAGTGCTTCTTCATCATCCTGGGCCAAACCCTTTCTCTGTTCCTGTCTCCAGGTAGCATGGCAGAGGAATTTGTACTACTATAACAGGAGGGAGAAATATTCTTCTAGAAGGAGTTCCAACTCATCAGGTTCTCTGGGAGTCCATGATGTGTCTGAGCTGCCTCAGGCAGTCCCACAAGTCCATCCAGGGTGAAGAACAATATTCCTGAGTGTTCCCTCCTACTAAACCCTCACCAGGAGAAAGCCCCCCTCACACAGCACATCCTGCTCTACCACAGCAATTCTCTGCAGTAACTCAGGCTATCAGGAAGAATTATAATGTTCATAAACCAAGGTATTGAATACAAGTCAAAGGGAATATTCTTCCCATACAGAAGCACAAATTTACTGCACACTCCTACTTCTCTTATCAGGTAATTCTAAGCTGATGTGATAGAAATGCAAGGTACAGGAGAGGGCAGACAATGATAGGGGGATGTTGGATTTTTTTATCTTGCCTAGAGGATTAGAAAATCTGAGTGCTAAGAGTTTTTTTATCTGGCAATACTTACAACTAAAGACTAAGATATCTCTAAAGGAGGCAAAGCAGAGCTGTTCTTAAGAATATGGCACTGGGAATGTCCTCCAGCAGAGATGTTTCACTGTGTGCTGACTGGGAGACAAGCCATTAAAAAACCACCTCACTTTGAATCATAGTTATTGGAACAGCAAATTAATTTATTCTGTCCACCCATTTTTGTTTTCATCATGACAAAGCCACTGGGAAGGTTTTATCAACATGAGATTCTTCTCATTAAATTTTTTAAACTCTGATTTTCTTTGCTCGGGAAATTCTGGTTGTTGCAGTGAGTGCATCCAGAATAATCCCTAACATGGAGGCACAGATGGAGACATATGTCTACATTGCATCAGCTTCATCTACATTACATCTCTCAACACCACAGGAACAGTTTATCCCATAATATACACTTGGCACTTCTGAAGCAGCAGTTTTGTCATTCCCAGGTGTTGGTGAACTGTGAGGCCCTCTGAGGTGGGGATTTTATGTGTCACTTAGGTGTAAACAAAGGCATAGAACAGTTCCATGATTTAACCTGTAGTCATTAGGAAGGTTTGGAAGTGAATCCAGGACTCTGAACTGCTTTCATCTTTCCTACCAGGAATCATTCCACACATGAACAGGCCTGTGGAAGAGAAGGAAAGGGAATGTGCAGCAGTGCAGCCTGAAAAAATGGTAACAAATGTGGATTTCCATAACATTCAGCACTATCCAGAGCTTCCTAAGGCAAATGGGACTGTTACCACTGACTCCAGCAGAAAAACATTTGGCTCAGCGGTGAGTGATTTTGAAAATGCTGCTTTGACATTTTAGGCCTGAAACCAGACATTTTCCCTGACATTATGAAACACAGCGAGGTAATATTACAAATAAGTGTAAAAAATAAATCCAACTTGGAAAACATAAATGACCTTTCAAAGCCTGAAATCATGTAATAATAACTGCCCTGACCCATTCTGAGGTTTTATTGTTTGAGCTTCACTTATGTTTCTGCCTTTCTCCCTTGGATAAAGTGAACAGTTGGGGACTGAAATCCCAGAACAAGTGCATGCCTATTTACCAACAAAATGAAAAATGTCTGGAAAGAGTTCCAAATATCTAATCTGCTGGGGGGATGGACAGCATACAAAGGAAAGAGCCCGAACCTTCTCACCCTGCTTCCTCCAGGGTTTGCCCGTCCGTATTGTTTGCTTCAGACAGCCCATTTCTAATGAATCCAATAATCAGCTGGAACTTGAACCTGCTCTGCCATCTCTCACTGTTCTTTCAGTTCCAGGAAAGCTGAAGCAAATGATATTTTTCTTGCCTAGCAATAAAAAAGCCATAATAATACTGATGAGGACATCTGGTTCCAAAACCAGTTTTGGGGCTTCAGTCAAAACAGAGATGAAATTTAATACACACAATGTTCAATGTTTTGGGAACACATAATGTTTTTCCTTGGTTGGTTTTTCAAATCTTTTTCTTCTAAGAGCTTCTACCTTACTCTGTTATGTCTCTAACATCTCATCCTTGACAGTTTCCCTGGGCTTCTCCCACATTTCTCAGATGTTTGGATGGACAAGTAGGACCATCCTGCTTCAGACTGCTGACAACAGAATATTCTTGTTGAGGCCAACAGGTCTGACCTGCTCTCCAGCCTGAAATGGTTGGATCCAGTTCCATCTCCTTTCCCCTCCATGGAGACCCTCAGGGTCTCCTCCTGTCTCAGTTGCCAAGTTCTGTTAACTTTGTTGGAATTCCGTGTGTTTGAAAACTCCTCTCTTTGGTCATTTTTCCTTGATAATGGCAAACAGATGAATAAATTAATCGGAGAGGACAGATGCTGACAGACAGAAAGGCAGAAAGGCAGACAGCCTCATTTCCTTAGGAAACAAGGCTGAAAAATGAACACACTCCCCAGAGGCTTCGGCAGCAGTGACTTAGGTACAGTTGCACAGAGCTACCTTTAATTGAATACTGTTGGATTATTATGTTCCATTTTTCCTCTTGTCCTGACCTGCTCATTGAGTAAATAGAGCCATCTGCCAAAGCAATGGCTCCTGGATTAGAGAAGTGCACCTTCCCCAGGGACAGCAAAGTAGGCCAGCGATTCACCAGGGCTTTCTGCAGCTCAAATTATTATTCAGGTTTCCACACTGCAGGAGCAAGAGATCTGTATCTAGCTGAATAATCTGGCAGGAAATGTAGCTAAATCACAAAAACATACTGCCTGGGAGCCATAGGTATCTTATAGAGAGAGTTAAAGTGACATTTTCAGATAAAAGTTTGTCATTCCCTTTCCCAGCTCCTAACTGGTTTTTTATTCACGGAATGCACTTCTCACCTTAGAACAAAGTGTTTGCAGTGGATCCTTGGCCAAACAGAGAAGGCAAAAGTCCTCAGCCAAACTGTACCCTGACTGTTGTTTGAACTCTAGATGAACAGGAAAGCAGTTGTTTATCATGGGAACACATGGTGTGGTTTTATCCTCTTCATTTTTGTCAATAAAAACTAATTTTATTTTTACAAGTAGTCCTACAAGCAGAACAGTTTAGATTCCTCCAATTACTATCTTTAATGAAGAAGGTTTGTATTTCCAAGGACAAGCATTTTTATAGCAAAACAGAAAGAATTTTCCTAGAATATATCTTTTCATGGTTGGAAGTTTCTTGTTATAAGTGTTTTTCCATAATCTTTGCTGGTAAATGTGGTTTGGCTTTTTGGCAAAGACAGGGGAGGACTGAAGTCCACAATCTCTAGGCATTCCTGTGATGACCTAGAGAGCTCAGAGCAAAAACAAAACTCAGTCTTAATCCAGTTTGGGAGAGAAGAGGGTGTTGCACAATTAAGCAGCCACGTCTCAGACAGGTTTGTCCCAATAGGAGAGATAAGGCAATGCCTCCTTGCCCAGGAAATCCACACCTCAGAAGACATTGCTGGAGAACCAACTTCCCATTTCACCTCTGAGACAAACCTACTGAAAATAACAAATTAAGATTCAGTTTTAAATAAAATTTTAAATAAAGATTCAGTCTGCCAACCTATATCCCTCCCTTTTTCACTTAAAGAAGCTATTCTTCTGTTAAAAAAAACCTCTTTTTTTTCCTCAGAGAAATACTCCTTTGGCATCCTGAGTACCCTGTGTTCTCCTACAATCATGTCAGACTGTGGGAGGCTGGCAGAGGAGAGCAAGGAGTGCTAATCCCCCTGGATCCCACACAAACCAGCCCTGCAGACTCATCTCTGCCTTTTAAGAACAGCACATCCTTGACGGATGTTATTGATGCCTCCACAGGGACTGTCTGGGCACCTTCTCCCCACACAATGATCTTGCCACATTATTACAGGATGCTGTGGGAGCATCTGGGAGATTATACCAGCTCCCTGCTTGGATGGACTCTGCCCATGTGCAGGGGAGGTTCATACTCCAAGCACTGAGCCAGAGCTGGAGGTGTTAGCATCATTTGCTGTCTCTGGCATGCTTTGGGCAGCCAGGTGAATTCTTCAGCATGGAGCCTTCCAGGTGCTGCAGCCTCACAGCAATGCTGGAAAAGTTCAGGTACCCATTCCTGGAATCCAGAATTCAGGAGGACTTGAATGAATCCGTTCTGCTAAACCAGTACAAAGGAGCTATGAGACACCATTAAATCAATATAAACTTAGATGATATCAATTTAAATGCAATTCATTGGGAAAAAATCAAAACCGGTCTAAAATAATCCTTTGCTAAAGCCCAGTAAGAGTGGCTTTCTTTAAAATCATTTAACTAAATCCACTTGAAAACTAATTTAAGGTACGGTTCTGACATATGTTGGAAAAAAAACTGCTGTGAATATCACAAACAGCTACTGAAGGCTCACATCAGGGGTCTGAAGAGAGATGCTTCTGGAAATTAGATGTGTTCAGAAAAGCTTCACATTCTGTAGGGGTTTTTCAGCCCTGATGCAAAAAAGACCCCTCTAAGATTTTTCCAGTTCAAATCCACCAGTTTCCAACTGTTTCTACAACGTTTGAGAAAATTTTGTTCAGTGATTTTTCCAAGACTCCACAGGCATTTTGGTTAAAGCAAATTTATTTTTTTTAAACAGTGAAGCAGCACTTTTCAGTTCAACAGCAAAGCAAGGACATCAAGAAATGAGCCTCTCAAGCAGAATGAGACATGAGTCATCAAGCCACTATTTCAAAAGTGAGGGAGCTTCCCACCTCCATGATCCCACCTGCCCTCAGGACACTCAGAGAAATGAGAAAACCTGTGGCAAGAACATCCAGAAACAAACCATTTAGGCAGCAAAGTCTGAAGCTGTAATGAACATAAATATGAAAAGTTTCCTGAACATGAGGTGCTTTTTGTCTTTCTTGTTTGAGTCGGCAAACACCTAATGGTGTGTGATAAAAGCAAAGCCAGGCAATATTTTCCTCTGTTCTGCAATCTGTGAAAAAGGATGTGGGGAAACGTCATGTCTGCTTGCAAGCATCGTGCTGTAAGGTCTGGAAACCCATGTTCTCCCAGCCCAGACAGACATGAATTGACAAGCACTGGCCATTCCCAGAGTACATGTCAGGTTCAGAGAGCCCTTTCTTCAGAGAAGTGCCCCAGTTTTCCAGGCACACACGCAAACCGGGTCTTGATCTTTGACAACACAACAAGCAAGCACATAAGGAACATTGAAATGCTGATTTTTCCCTTTTCTGGCTGCTGGACTAGAAGGCCAGTTAAGAAAAGTCGTAGAAAATGTTTCAGGAATCAGGTTCTCTGAATCACACATCGGGATCTTTGGTTTCTTGACAAATAAACCAAAAGATCCCACTCTACCAGAAAATCAGCCTATAATAATATTGCTAAGTCTTACAAGAACAACATACTTAAAAAACCAGATTGACTTATGTGAGAGTGCCAATAGCTGCTCTGGATGATGTTTACTTGTTGAAATTGGTTTTAGTTTGGGATAAATTGTCAGACTTCATTCTTTATCAATCCAGAATTATAGTCTAGTTCTCTAACACACACACAGAGATAGAGAAATAAAAAAGAAGCCCCCCATTATATAGCAAGGATTAGAGAAAAAAAAAGTTATTTCTGTTAAGTTCTTTAACCCATTCTGGCTAGATTAGGAAGTCTAAAATATTAATTACAACAAGATATAATGTCAGTGTTTTTAAGTTAGTAAAGCTAAATTTAAATGTTAAGATTTTCAGCTAAGAAATTTCCATTAGTTTAACCTCCCAGTTTCCTCAGGATCTGTTTTCATAGTACCCAGGACAACCTTATCTCTCTAGCCATATTCAGGGCATGTTATTTTACACTTACCTCATCCTAACCAGGTAATTATCTTGCACATCTTGTTTCTGAGAAATAATGAAATAAAGGATTTGCTTCCCACTAACCCACCCACTCAGAAGCAGTGTCTTCTCATGCTTTGCTTGATAGGGCACATGTGGTCCTTTCAAACAGTCTGATTTGACATCTCAAAGAGATTAAAAGTCATATCAAAAAGCTATCTGTTGAGTGACAACATAAGTACTTATTTAATAAGTATATTAAATACATATGCATGGCGATATACTGTACATGCAAGGTTTTAAATATATACCCTAGCTAACTGCCATATGGATATGTTGTTGTGGAAAAAAATATTTATAAAATGTTTTTTCCAAATGTTTAATCTACAGCAGATGCGCCTTGCATTCATCTGTTTGGCTTGGCATTCACTACAGGGAGATCTTATTAATCATACAGACCTCCTGTAGTAGAGGAAACAGAGGCTATTATGGGATTCATCTGTTTATGACTAAACAGAAAAAAGGATCTTCATCAAATGAGAGATCCCTTTCTGAAATGTAGAAGGTTGTGAGGAAGCCACATGCTGCCTCTCATCTCCCAGCATTGTACCCTTGCTCCTCCTCGTTATGTTGCAACAACAAAGCAGGACAGGCTGTGTGGGTCTGGGGCAGAACAGAGAAGCAGGAGCTGCTCTGGGGATGGACCTGGAGACCTCCAGATTTCATCTGTTCCCTTTCCATACTAAGATTGTGGAAGTTTTTTTCTCCTGACCCGTTTGGAAAAATATATAGGATTTATGGAAGGTGCTTCAAAGCCTTATCTTATTCTCCACGCCTCCCATACCTATCCCTCCCTCCCAGCACCACTTCATAAGGCAAGTCAGCGCCAACACTTACAACAAAAATCTTTTGACTTCACTGCAGCCCATGATTTTATTACTCTTCAGTTGTTGTGACAAAGGGAGTAGCTGTAGGTGACTTTTTGAACTGGGCAGGGAAGAAGCAGAGAAACCAGTGAGGAAAAGGAATTAATCAGGTTCTGCGGAGTGGAGGAGGTCAAGTACCCCGAGCACCTTGGCTGAATGGAAACCAAAGAGGAGGCAGCAGATCCCAGGCCCTTCAAGAGCTTGCTTGGAAACAGGAAAATTTCTTCAGCCCACTCTCTACTTGCCATATTTCATAAGTAAACCGTGGGTTCTTACAACAACAGACATATTCACAATTTCTTTTACTTTTAAACTTTACTGCTTTGCAGACATTTTATTAGAATTAAATATCTTAATTATACCAAATCCCATATCTAACAAATTGCCCTTTGTCCTTATTTTCTAGAGGCACACTGACAGATCACCATCTCAGCTTGTCTGCTCAGCCATTTGAAGACCAAGTTATTCCAGCTCACAAGTGTGTGTACACCTGGAACATCATCACAAAATTGGAAATAAAATGTATTCAGGGACAAAACACTTAGCTAATTGATTTCCAACAACAGTATCCAAGTCATTAAGTGAACCGTGGTAGTTTTCATCTTTCTTCTTTAACAAAGTGCAACAGTTTTGCTCAGCACAGGATTTGTAAGAATTTGACTATAATAGAAGTATTTTGAAAATTATGTTTCTTTAATTTTTAGTACAATATTTCTTGTCCTATTTTGATAATTGACCATGAAACTCATGTATTAAATTTTGTTTCATCACTGGATAAAAATGCGGCCTGTAAGGCTGATACACACTCACATCAGTTCTTCAGAAGGAAAAAGCTTCTAAAGGACAAGGGGGTCCTCATGAGCTTTGTTGGACAGGAAGAGAGTTAGGCTTGGTTTTGAAGCTAAGCAAGCCCTTACCTGTCCTGGTGATTTAGAAATAAAGAGGTTGGGCTTGCAAAGGCTTGGGAGCTCTAAGGGGTCCAACACTTCTGGTGCACAGCTTAATATCTGCAGCTGAGTGTGATTAGAAACTGTATTTGGGGTCACAGCCAAATGACCAACTATTCCATTTTCCTCCCTTATTTTCTCTATCATTTGATTATTATCCCTTTAAAGACCAGTCCAATGAAACAACTCTCCACAGTTCAGCCCAGCTCCACATGCACCCTCTGTGCCCTGACTTACAGAGCCCACTGTTATCGCTCTGTTATCATTGTTGTCACACTGTTGTCACCAGCTCCCGTGTTTGGCCCCAGATGTTCACTCAGTGACTACCACATGAATAAACTTTTTGACCCCAATATGAAATCTGGCCTAAACATTGGCAATTTACAAGTCTACACCAGAGCATATCTCTAAAAAGGATAATCCTAAACCCTTTTTGATACAAAACCCAGAGAGTTTTTATCAGAAATCCTATGCAATTCCTACAGTAAGGAAGCATGTCAAGTAACGTGCCAATAGCTGGTAAGTTGCCCTGTACAGACCCTGACAGGTCAAAGTCAATTTAGTATTGCAATGTGCACATCTCTTAGACTCATGTCAGAACAATTCTTTCCCAGAATCCTTTTGGATGTGAGTGAAAACTCTAATGAGGCTCTTACAAGATGGACTCATCAACAGAAATTGTCATGACATGCCAGCTGTCATGCCTAAGATGCTCAACCTCTTCAAGATGGAAATTAAAGCTTCCACAGTAGCATTAGCTTTTCCAGATATTTACCCTAGGCTCAGTTTGAAATGAAGTTGGAATATTTTGAATACTCAGGTCACCCTCATTTAACCCACCTTGATCTCAGACTCACACAACACCTACACTATCAGATAATGTTTATATCTGTTTTATACAAAAGCATTCAAACAGACAAGTTCTTTGAAATGCTGCAGGTTCTCACAAGTCCCAGCATCAGAAATAGGATTAAACCAAGGTTCCAATGCTACTTCCCACTTCCACACCATTCTTGTGGATCTGTTTTTCTCTATACTCATGAAACACCATGAAGGCGCTGTCTGAACACGAGGCTTTTTTTCTTCACTTTTCATCAGTCTTTGTGGGGAAAAAAAATTGCTATGGGAGGTTTAGAAGTCATTTCCTCAGTCACATTGGAAGGCATTAGATGAGAATTTAATTGTTCTTCTGGCCTCCTCTAGTCATTGGCTCTTCCTCAACTTCAGTGACCAAGAGTTAAACCTATCTCCTGGTTCCCAGCCCAGTGCCCTATAACTTAAGCCTACTTGGAAAGGTTCTTTAGAAAAGAACTTCTGTCAATTTGGATCCAAGTTCACAGGCAAAATAGTGTACACGAGAAGTGGAATCTTATCCCAAAGCACACCTGGTTTTAAGTCTGACTGTTGTACATAACAATCTGTAATTCCAGATGGATTTCTACCATTCATAAGGTTAAACTGAAAGCGCCCATGGAAGGACCCCAAAAAGCAGCCATGTGAAGGGAATGGGCATTGTGTCCCCAAAGTCTTCACTCCTTCTGGAAGGATTTTCTGGTAAACACACTGTTGTCTGAATGCTAGGCCAAAACCAGCACAAGATGTCATCTGCATTTCTGAATTATTATGATTTGTTTTAAAACACATCATATGGGCCAAATACCCCATAAATGCAGCTCAGTGCTTTAAACTGAGCTCAGTGAACTAGCACCAGTTTATATTATCAGAGCAGCTGTCCCACTGAATCCAGATTTCCCTGCTCCATTTTCCTGCTTTAAACCCCAATCTGCCTCTCTCCCAATATTAACTAGATCAAATCAGCTTAATTTGCTGGTAACGTTAATTCAAGTTCATGCAACATCTTCTTTCTAAAGTGGGTACAATCCTTTACAGTATCTGAAAAATGGCTCAGCTTAACAAACTGAGGAAAGAAAAATACTTTAAAAATAATCAAGGGACAACTCTTGAATCCAGATTGCAGCATTACCCAAAGAACATCTGCACAAAATCCTCCTTCAAGGCAAGTGCTTGCACGACAAGCAATTCACCAACAAAAGAATTCCAATAGTATTTGAAATCCCTTTCTGGCTTCTGCAGTGGAAATCTGCATTCTCCTCTACACACGAGAGCTCAGAGCCCAGACAGTTGTTCCACTGGGCAAGCACTGATCCTGCTTCCTGCCCATTCCACATGCTCTCTCTGTGGAGCATTTCTGTCTCTACCTGCCACCCCTGTCACCTGGCTGGGACACACAAATGCTGTTTCAGTGCATGAATGAGCCTGGATACCTTGGAAGCACAGCATCCTTTCAGGTTCATTTCCTGAAACACTTTAATAGCTTTTTTCAGATGCTTGATACACATTTTATTGAAGATGGTTAAAACCAACACCCACATTTAGACCACTTGTGTCTTTTCTAATTTGTTCACACTCATGTATTGTAACCCTATATATCATATACAGCATTTCATTTAATGCCACATTTTGAGCTGCATGAAGCAAATCAGCTTCAGCTCTGTTTTTCATGGTTCAGACATGTCTGAAATATAATGAGAGCAGGGATTTGTCTGCCCTGATTTAATTACTACAATCCAGATAACTCTGTCAATCAATTTTTCTCCTTGTGACTCCTGGCAGGGTGAAAAATGCCTTCATTATGAGGACTGATCATTAGTGGATGTGAAGTTGAGAAGATGATGAAGATGGGTTGTTGGCTCTGGCAGAGAATTGACCCATCAGTGTCATTAAGTGAACTCTGGCAAGCCCAGCAATTCCCATGGGGTAAATCATTGAATTCCTCGGGAGCAAAGGTCTGTGTCTGTCTACACCAAAGCACTTTGAAAAGTACACACATGCAGTTTGCAGCAATCTGATGGATAACCAAACAATTACACAGGCAATAACTGATTTGTCCTTCCCTTTCCACTGCAGAAACAACTTTTAAGGTACCATATTTTAGATTCCATTCTATGTGACAGTTTAAGTAACACCCAGTTACATCCATTGCCCTTTCAACTCCACATAACAAAAGTTCAGCTCAGAGCTGCATCAACGTCCCAAAGCCCAAATGCTCTGTTTCCTACATAAATCACAAATCTAAATCCATTTCCTTGCAAATATTGAAGGACAAGTCTGAGCCACTCCAAGCACCATATTAGGGTGGATTTTCAATCAGTGTTTTTCACCCAGCAGTAAAGACAGTACTAGAAGCACCTCACATTTACAACAGCCCTGAGTTATAAGTAATTCAGTGACAAATGAGCATTATCTGCTCAATGTTTTTTCTAAATTATGCTTTAATTGCAAAAGCTAATTTCACATAATTGACTAATTAATCATTAATAAAATAAAAATAAGATAGATGCAATGATCACAATGCCAAAAAATTGCTAACAGAGCTACCCACACAGAGAAAATGCTACTGGAATCAAGGACATACCTAAGAGACCTACAGACAACTCTGGTGACCAAACTAGGAACTAGTGTGGGTGTGAAGGTTACAGGCACAATGCTGCTTTCAGAATAAGAGATGAAGCACATCCTGAGGGGATCCAGGCCTGGCTGTGTGTTCAGACCCCAGTGTACCTTGGTCCAGCTCTACAGCTGCAGTTTTGAGACTGCAGGGTTGTGCTGTCACCAGATCAGCTCCCCTGGCTGTGTTAAACAAATGGATGTCCTCCACAGCAGCATCTGTCTGATCCTGAAAGTTGTCCCAACCAAACACCCCTGGACTGTATTTCCTCTGGAGAACTACAAATATTAACAGAGCTGATTTGATTGCAAGGACTTGGATTTCTAGCACAGGCTCCAGATTCTGGTTTGAAGGGAATTTAAACATGTAGGTGTGCAAGTAGGGCAAGGTGAAACACGCAAACAACCTTTGGGTGCAGAAGGGAACACAGCTTTGGGTATTTCTGTTATTTTAGTTATTGAATCAGGTCTTAAAACTGCGAAAGAAGGGAAGGTGTTACTTTGATGGGAAAGGTGCTGGCTGAGCTAATTGATTCAGCAGTGAGACTGGAGCAGCTTTTTAGTGCTGTGAGTCAGAAGATCTCAGCATTAACTTCACTAAATAGTTGGAACTTTTCCTCCAGCTTACAAAATCTCTGAAGTATTTTTCCATCTTGATGCCTGGGATGTGTTTAACCACTGAGAAGGCTCTCGGGCACTGCTGTGACACTGACATTGCTCAGGGTCTCGTTCTTTCCCAGCCCACAGCTCTGAGAACAGAGCATTATTAGTTTCTGGGCAGGCACTATTCAAAAGAAATTCTCTTTTCACTGCAGAGGGTCACAGCTGGAACCATAGAGGCTCTCCTCTAATTCACACAAAGGGCTATCCAGTTCATGCTGGCCAGACTAATTATTGATAGTGTTTACTGAAACAGTGAGGCAACTTGTATCAATGAGGCATCCAGGGCCTTAGTAAATCACAATGTAACAAAAAAGTGCTTTCCCAAATACTGTCAAAGCATAATAAAAATGAAGGAAGGGAGAGAAAAAGCAGGACTATGGAAAAGTGACAGTTAAATCTTCATTCTGTCATTTAATGTAAATCTTCAGCGTGACAGAAACTGGGATTTCCACAGCAGCACTGAACAGTGCTCAGAGTTTTCTGTGGCAAACACTTCTAACAGGTAATTCTCCTTCACTCCTGACCACTCCTGCCATATAAGAGGGCAGGCTGGAAAATTACTTTAAAGAGTGAAATTTCATTTTTCTTCCCACCTCCGTTAACTAATGTGGGTTTCTTAACCAATTTTCTTCACACTTTCCAAAGCAAGTGGCATTTTGGCTGAAGATAGGTATAATGGGCTTGGTCCCAAAATATTTTGTTTTCCAGAAAGCTAAAAAGGCATGGAAATATTCCTTCCCTAACTGAGCCTGATATTTGACCTCATGACCTATGTCACTTCCAGCGGTCCCCTCTGCACCTTTCTGTAGGTAAAATATTAGAGAAAAAATAACCTGACAGTGAAATAAAAAACAGTCCAAAAATTAAATTCCAAAGGAAAATAATCCTGAAATATGAACATGGAGTTGTGACACTTAGGCCCAGGCTCCACAAGTAGTTCCATAGAAATCACCAAGGCATTTAGGATCAGCACCCCAAGGGACTTACACAACACAAAATTTGGGAGAATGCTGACAAATTCGGGAATGCAGGAGTGGGGGGTAACAACATGGCAGAGGTGTGATATTTTGTGGAATGTGTGAAAGAAAGACAAACTGGCCAAATTGACCATTCCTGGATTCAATCAAGACAGCAGGAGCCTTCCCTATTTCTGCCTGCTTAAATAGCTTGGACATCCAAATGTGTGGCTGCAATTTGAGATGGCATGCTTAAAAGCTGTTCCCTAAATCATTCATGAAGTGGAAAGATCAGAACCAAGAGATTCTTAAAGCAAGCCAGTAATCTTCAGTAATCATGAAAACTAAATATATTTCAATATATTTACATTAAACAAGTCAACCAAGACAGAGCCATTGAGCTCAGAGCACGGGGTGTTACTTCAGGAAGCAGTTGTGATGGTGGCTCAGATTTAGCCATGGTGTCATTCCACCCATTTCAGCGAAGTTACAGTGGTGATGAACACAGCCCATTTCTGAAGGCACAAAGCCAGTAAGTAGTCTGCAGTGGGATTCTGATAAATGCTGCCATCTGCAAAATGTTATATCAAATGCAGGGCAGAAACAGATGGAAAAGCTTTTCAATCCAGAGTACCAACTTAAAATAAACATTCTTAAATGTATCTGTTCCTTCAACGGGTATTGAAGAACAGGCAAAAATAAATGAATGAAATGAAGGAGGCTTATAAATTCTTTTTTTTCACAGTGACCAAAGTAAAACCTCTTGAGCTCACATAAATCTTCCACATGCAGGGATCAAAAGCTTCTTGTTTTCAAGACAAAATGAGCATGTAAGCCATAATGGTTGCTGAAGACAAAAACCACATGTGTGCCCATTCTGGTTTGTTCTGATGAGAACCCCCATTTCCACCCAGTTATCTTCACCTCAGCCCCTTCCAAATACCCAAATTGTTGCCATCCTCTTTACAGTGGCTGCAAAATTTCCCTCCTGAACCACCACCGAGGTCTCCAGCATGGTCAAGGTTGGCCATTAAGCACTACAAGCCCTCTTTCTTTCCATCAGGATGCCCTAAATATGCTGCTTCTATAAACCAGGAGAGTTTCTGTTGGTCACTGCAGAGATCAGCTCCTAAGCATGGGAAATAGCAGAAGATCCAAGGCTCAGTCCAGCAGGCTTTTTGAATAAGAGCGAGGAAATATCCTGCCAAATGAGGAATGGCTCTGCTTTTTTCTTTGTCAAATACTAAGGGAAGACTTTGTGTACATAGATTGGAGTCAGCTTAGAGCCCAGGAGAGCAAGCAAGCAAATATCAACTATCCCTGGTTTCCAAAACAAACCTTGAGTTTGGTTGCCCTTCATTATAAGACACCTTTTTGACTATAAAGTCAGGATCATTTTGTTTAAGAGCTGCATGTCTCAGAATGCAAAATAAATGGCTACAGTCACAATGCTGAAAGGACTGACTTGGAAAATTGCAAATTGAATGAGGAGAATTACTTTGGCTAGACACACACGTCATTAAGAATTATTGGCACAGGGGTTTCAACAGCACTGGATGCCTGAATGAGAGAATTTCAAGCTTAGTGGAGACAGATTTAAAAGGCTTTAAGATAGACTAAATACACTGCAGATTGCTTTATCTGGCAAATCAGTGTGCCATGGAAACATGCAACACACAATGAAACATATGTAACCAAGCCTAATTTTATGGAAACATTTAGGAAGGTAGTTTGGACATGCTTTCAAAGGGGTGGAACTGAGCTGAAGAACAGATGTGGTTTTTTACCTAGCAAATTGTATCCTCGGGATTTAGGAGATAATGAACTGCTGGTTGGCATTTGAGTCAGCATGTCTTAAACTCTCCCAAAAGAAAATAGGATGTTTTTCTCCTCAGCCCTCTCCAGCAACTTTCTCCCTGTGCCATTTGCAAAAAAAAATCTCAGGAAAAAATCTTCATTGAGTGTAAAACTGGTGTCTCTCCAGAGCAGTGATCTGATTTGAACCAGCTGAGGGCCCGGTTCCTGCTTTTCTGAAATAACCTTGAGGCTTTTATTATTACAGCTGTATTTAGGAGCTGTCTTTGTGCTGGTGTTGTTCAGGCAGAGCAGCGGGACAGCCCAGAGAAACTGGGGTGTAATGGAACTGCACTGAAATAAACTGGAAACTATTTTCAAATTATGACCCAGAGGCATCTAGACCAATCCCAGAATCAATGGACTCACAGCTAAGAAGCTAGAAAGAAAGCAGAGACAGCCTCAGTGAGTATCTCCATCAGTTTACGCTTTAATGCTGTCTCTCCTCATGATCAGCACTTTTCCTTCTCTGCAGATTCTGGCATAAATAGGAGTGACTTCACAGAAACCAGTGGCAACGTCTGCAGTTACAGGAAATGTGAATCCAAGAGGCCAGGACAGAAAAGGAAAAGGAAGTGTGAGAACTGAGGACAACAAGCAGGTTTGGGTAAGGAGCATTCTTGGAACTTCTCCTTCAGTTTCCCTGCAGACTCACGTCCCAACAAGTCCCTCACTGCAAAACATCACATCTCCTTTTGAAGTCACAACGGTGCCAGTAACAGGCCTCAACCCTCTCAGCTGCCCTTCTTAAAATACTCAAAACCAACTCCTTTTTTGTTTCCTGCATTTCTCCCCAACATCTAACAAACATCTCCAGCTCTCTGTCTTTCTCTGCAGGGCTAAACATTTGATACACTGTCACACATCATGGATATTCTTCTGTTCTAGGAGTACTAATGGAAAAAACTGTCCTCTTGGAGGAAATTAATGTGGGCCAAATTTTGCTTTCTATTACACCACCATTACTCAAGCTTTTCCATCCTGAATCTGTTCCCTTCATCCTGGCATTTAATATGCTGCTTCCTTTTAAAAAATGTCAGCAGAAGGTGAGAATGGCCCCTTGGATAAGCGCTCATGAAAATCCACGGCCACCAAGCATCTGCTCAGACTGAGAACTGTTGTGTATCTGCATTGCAAATGCAGAATAACGCATTTATTCTGCTGTAACTAAAAAACGGAAGCTGCAGATTCCTCCCACTCCTCCTGGTGCTTGTTTCCATCCATAACATTTTTTCCAGTAAGCACCTGCCTGACTCCTATTTAATACATCCACAGCTGCAGTTTCCATAGCTGCCTTTTAACAGCACAGTCCAAAATGAATCATTCTCTCTGTGAGGAAATTTCTCCAAAATGCTTTTTCTTTCTCATCTCTTCCTTAATCATCTCTGGATTCCCATTCTTTCTAGAAGGTCTATGATTAAATTCCCATTAGAAGATGACACCACCCACTCAGAGTCAAACTGACTGTCATGGCACTAAGTTGTCTGGTCCTTGCTTTAGTAGCCAGGCTCTTACAAGTCTCCACATTGCCATCTCTCATGAGCCATCACTGACAATTCTGCTACAGCTCCTTTATACATAAAGTATATTCTGTCCAAAAAATCCTTTGGATGAAGCCATAGTTTAACCTCAACCAGCAAAAGCCCCACACAGCCCCTCACACAAGCACAAGCTGTGTTTTGTCAAGCTCTTTCAACTAGTGTAGAATATTAATCCTGACAAGTATTTTAAAACATTCTGCCAACAAACCTAGATCTTTTCAAGAGGAAAAAGCACTGCATGGCAAGATTTCTTGTGTTGGAATTTCTTTTTGCTATGTGAGATCATCAGCTCATCCTCAGCAGTTGTTATTTCTTCCCTGTGTTTTTGAGAAACCCAGCAATAAACATTCATCAGATACTCAGGTGGAGGAATTCCTCCCTGTTCCCTTTAATCTCATGTTGTACCTTTCCATTCTCAGCTGGTCAGGAAACTTCTACATCCCTTAAACACACACAAATCTGTGGGGCTGGATGGGATCCACCCAGGGAAAGTGTGGGAGGGAATTTCACAGAGCCACTCACAATCATTTATCAGCAGTCCTGCCTAACTGAGGAGGTCCCAGTTGACTCGAACTGGTGAAGTGACCTTCACTGGAGGCATTTAAAAGTTCTGTAGATGTGGCACAGAACATGTAGATGTGGTAGAAAAATGGTTTAGTGGTGAACCTGGCAGTTATGGTTGGACTCAGTGATCTGAAAGGTCTTTTCCAACTGAACCAAATCCATTCTATTCTGTAAGGCATCAACACAAGATCTCAGGTGCAGGCAGGAAAACTTTCAGATCATGATTTCACTTGGTTCTCTCTCCACATTAGTGAGCAGCCTGTGTTAGTCTGTGCAAAGGGAGAGACTTGAAGCAGAAACCAGACAAAAGCAAATCAAAAATGAAGAGTTTAGCATGGAGATTTCTCCTAATCAGCTGAACCGATTTCTCACACATGCCACACATTTCCTTAGGAATGTTTGAAATTTCAGTGATGTGTTCACTAGGGACACATGTTTGCCCAGGAAGGAAATCAGTGCCATATTAATAACACCCTCTTATTTATATCAGTGCCCAGCACTGGAAATTCAGGAAAAGAAGGAGCATACACAGGCAAAGAATTTTTCCAGTAATTAAAAAGCCAGTCAGTAACTACAGCAAACTCATCATCCTGGTAATAAGTCATTCATATAGATTTGCATCCAGGTGCCACTGTGGGATATTTTTTTCCAGGTTTAAAAAGTTCCTTAAGGAGACTTGTCAAGGACAGAGATTCCTCTTAGTAGTTGTGCTCCCTGCTCTGCAACCTTCTGGAGAGGCTGAACCAGAGATGAACAGACAGTCCCCAAGAGCATTTGTTCCTGGTTTCCCTTATGGAGAGCCTGATGCCAATGGCAGGGGTCGAAAGGTCTTGGCTCCTCACAGAGCTTCCAGTAACACAGTTCTTCAGTGGGGAAAAAAGGCATGTTGAACCAAATGATGCTTTCCTATAATAAAATCTGATTTCCCCCAAAACAATAAGACTTCATTTAAACACATATGGCAGAAAAATCATAAATGATTCAGTTTCAGGGCTGAAAAATATTAATATAAGCTATGGAAAAATTGTTACGGTATTAATCTGAGTTTTAAGTGCTATATAAATACCATAGTCACTTCCAGCTACAGTGGGTTTGAGCCTTAAATCTGGAGGTGAAAGGTCACCACTCAGGGTATTAGATCAGAAGCCAAAAATCAGAGGTCCTGATACAACTACCTGCAATTGAAATCACATAAAAGCAAAAAAGAAGGGCCAGGAGCAGGAAATTAGGAAGGTGATACTTGAAATCTCAATCCCAATTGATGTACTCTTCCATATTAAAACAGCTGAAGTTGGGATTGCAAACAAGACCATTCTAGTAAAAATATTTCACATATTTAAAAGGACTGCCATGTCAATTTACAGAACTTTACTTTACAAGTCCTTTTCTTAGGTATTTTCTTCCCCCAGCTGAAATAATAACAATGAGCTACTCTCACTAGTCCTTTCCTGTAGCCTTCCCACAATCAAAGCAAACCAGCAGAAGAAACAATATGTAAAGAACAAGGCCATGGCCATTGGGGTATTTTGAGGCTTCCTCTTGCTGAGATGAGGACCTCACCTGGCTGTGCTTCATTCCCTCTAGAGTAATGGCAGAAATGAGAGGGAAGGGGTGGGGGAGAGAAGTGCAAGATTGTGAACTCCAGTTAAATGGCACAATCTGTTCTCCTGCACTGGGAGAGTGTCCCAGACCTCCCTTCCACCAGACCTTGACACAACACGAGCCACCAGGACAGGCTGCCTCCCATTGTGCTCTGCCTTTTCAAAGCAAACACTGTTCATAACATGCATGTTTTAAAAAGGGTGTGCTCCCTTCACAGAAATGTTTTGGCACATGGATTTGGGCCAGAATCAACACAGATGAGTCTCCTGAGTTTTCTGCCTTAAGAATTGTCACACATGGCAAATGCTGTCAATCTGCTCATGAACAGCACTCCCTGCTTTCCCCTTTGGTGCCATGGTTATACCAGCACATAAATATAGAGCACAGAGTGTCTCAAGTAGGAAGGGACCCATAAAGGTCGTCAACTCCCTGCTCCTCACAGAACTACCTACAACTAAACCAGAGAGCAACCACCTGCTCAATGAAAAACCTTTTCCTGACGTCCAACCTGAACTTTCCTGATGTAGTTGCAATCCATTTTCATGTGCCCATGATTTAGATTTCAGCATTGAGTCCTGCTCTAGATTTGCCCAAAGTTTGAGGGAAAGGATTGTGTTCCATCACTGAATACTGCATCATCAAAGAGAGCAGAAAATGAACAAAGGGCAGAAAATGAAAGTCTATTTGGAACAGAGTGAAGCTACAGGAAGTTTTTTTGAAAACAGTGTTTTCCCCTTTAGTTTCTTTGGGCCTGGATTAAGATCAGCACTCCCAGAGCAGCAGATCTGTTTCAGTGGCTAGAGAGAGATTTCCCCACATCATAAGTGGGCACACAAAGTTACACACACAGCAGTAGCTGCATGGGAGAAATCAGAAATGTGAGAAGCAAATCAGGATAACAAAGAACACCTTCCCAGAAGATTGGTCCTGGCCTGGTGACCATGTCTGTCTGCCAAAATACAAGCTCTTCTCATTAACAACTCATTGTCTGGCTGGACCAGCCAAGGGTAAAGCTGCTGGCAGCTCAGGTCTTTGCTCCTTTGGGGAGCAAAAGGTGCCTTGCATCTTCACCAACAGAAGCCAGTGGATCCTGCAAGCAGCAAGATCTATTATGAATTGTAGCCTGTAAAAATTTCTCCCTTAGGATAATGTCAGGTGCCAATACAGCTCCATGACAGTAATTCTGGAGACAGTGTGGCTCTTGCAGCCATGATGAATAAACAGTGGCAGCCCAGAAGCTTGTGGTATTGATTTTTGTGATAAATCTGCCTTTGTGCTCTGTGCTTCCCCCTGACAAAGACGTCTGCCAGCTTTTGCCAAGTCTGGATAGTGATTTTTCTGGAAGCAGCCACCTCAGATGAACATCACTGCCAAACCACAATTAGCCAGAGGCATTGTCAGATTCTCAGCAACTTTCTCTTAAAAGGGAGCATGTCAAAAGGAACTAGCCAAAGAGGTAATCTCCACAACAATGGAAAAACACTCCCAGGAAGAGAAGTTCCCTGGCTTCTACAAGCACATTGCTGAAGTAGCACCATGATCTTATTTCCAGTCACAATCAGCCCCTGCAGGCCTTTCTCCCAGATGAGGTGTTACCTTATCCTGCTTTGCTCCCACCCTCGGTGATGGATGTCATGCCCAAGGAAACCAGAGAGGAGAATGCTGCTTTCAAACAACTTTCCCAGAGCTGCAGTCTTTGCCCAGAACTGTTTCACGGAGCTCCTGGGATAAAGCACAAGCCCCTGCATTTATACACATCTTGGTGATTCGAAGCATTCCACACCTGCACAGTGAAAATGAACTTTGCTTGTTATATCAACTTCTGTGGGCTTGGGGATGTCTATTCCCATTTCCTGATCTTGGGTTCCACTGATGAACATTAGGTACTGTGGAGGGCAGAAGGAAGAGCAAACGCAAATAAAGGAAGAGCTTTGTATACATCCCCAAAAGAGCAGACAGAGAAGGTCAGACAACACATATTAAAAACAAATAGATGGAAAAATAAACAGGATGCCTTGAAAATGAAACAGATGAGTCAAAAGGGACAGGAGGAATCTTAAAAAAAAACCAAAAGGGAATGTAGGAGTGTAGGAGAACACGGTTAAGCAAGATTGTTCCAACAGGAAACTCAGCTCCGGCAAAAAGCAGTAACACACCTCTACAGAGGAAAAAACAGCTGCACAAAAATAATATAGGAAAAACAAATAAGGCCATAAATTCACTCAGAGGTCCAAGATTCCTTAGAGGAACAGTGGAGAAACATTCTATAAACCAAAGATGCTGTTTTCACAAATCCTGATCCAGGGCCAGGGGACTTGGAGATTTCTGTTTCTCACCATTTCTGTTTGTCTCCTCCATGTCCCAAGCCATCTGCATTGCCATATTTGTTTGACAAGGTGTGTATATACAGCAACCTCTCTGGGTCACTGAATACAAGGCAGAGCTGGTTTCCCATGAAACCTTTTACAAGAACTAGAAGATTTTGAGGAAATATGACAGCTTGAACAAAAATGTTGCTTTGTGTCAGATACAGAGATAACTGAAGAAGCTGCAATCCCAAAGCTGAAATAACACTCCATGGGACTAAATCTCCCATTGTCCTGGCCCTGGTAAAACACACAGCCTGGTAAAACTCTGCTCTGGGGCCTGTATCCATCGACCTGTCTCAGGGAATTTTAAAAGGCCTTGCTGTCATTTCCTATCGGAAAATAAATACACTTCAAGACCTCAGAATCTTTTACTAAACAGAACGGTTGTTTTCCCAGTCCAAGAGCAATACTCTCCCCTCTGCTAAATTCTGTCCTGCTTTGGAACCCCACGGCTTGTTCTCTGGATGTTGATTTTAAACCAGCTTTCATGGGCAGCTGCAGTAAATAAAGCCCTCAGCTGGTTTTCCATTGCACAGGGGGTGGGAGGGCCAGGTCAGGTCCCACACTGCAGAGATCCTGCTCCAGCAGAGCCAGGCACTCGGAGCTGCCTGTGAACCCCTCAGATCTCAGCTGAGCTGCACGCTGCCACACCAGGGCCTGAAAACTTCCATATGCCTGAGCTGGATTCTTGCCCTAAATTCATGACACACATTAGCCAGGGCAGCTGATGAGAGTGTGATGAGGTGAAGAGGCACTGGGACAGGAGCAAGACATCTCCAACGCTGCTATAAACCAAAGTGAGTGGTAGGTACTGCAGTAAATTCAAAGGAAGAGAAGGGAGTCTGTATTATCAACAGAAAGCTGGAGTTTAATAAGTTAAACCTGTCAGAGCCTAACCAGTATAGGGCCATGCTGGTAATCACCCTGAAGTGTATTTTAATGCTAACATCTGTATTGTTTGCATGTCTTTAACATAAAAGTTCAGCTAGGGGTTTATGGCAGAATTGTTACTTTCTGATTGTTTTACTTAGTTTATTTGCAGGTTGCAAAACACTAAACTCTTCCAAGAAAAAAATGTTAGGGCATTAGGAAAAATCTCCATGCCTTTAAAAATGTATTTTAGAAATGAGTAAAAGGCAAAAATGCAATATACCTAAGTAGAAGGTTAATGCTGGATGAAAGGCAGTAATTTTGCTCCATGTTGCACAAAGACTCACACAGAGTTTGGAACATCCCAGACATGAAGTTACTGA
This sequence comes from Fringilla coelebs, assembly GCF_963513975.1. NCBI lineage: Eukaryota > Metazoa > Chordata > Aves > Passeriformes > Fringillidae > Fringilla > Fringilla coelebs. Next base: position 3,019,175 of record NC_140044.1, read on the forward strand.
GCTCATCCTTTTCTGCAAAAACCTGTTTTGTGCAGCAGTACCCAACAGGAAGGTCCGGTTGTGAGAATTGGGGCTGACAATCTAACAAGAGTCTGAACTGAAGGCTTTAAGCATTTAATATGAAGAAATATCCATGATCAAGCTGAGGTAATCATTTTTAAGAGATCTAAACAAGATATTGCTCATAGTTGATACATGGTGAAGTGACACACAACCAAAATAGAAATATATTAACCCCAAAAATCAAATCAAAATTATATATTGCTTTTCCTGGGAAGTGGTTTTAACGGCTCACAATGACCCAGAAAATGGAACAACAGAAATACACTGCTCTCTTCCTTTCCTATAAATTTACATGGAGCAAATTGAAAAACAGAACATCCATAGCACACCAGGAATCAGTGGTCTGAATCAGGCTCTGAAATAATTCTGGAAAATGCCCAAGTCCAGACCAGTAAGCCTAAAAGGAGAAAATCTCTAGTGACTTCACGTAGTTCTCAAACAAGTTATTTGTTGAGAATTAGCTGAGATACCATTTATAAAGTGTCTGTCTTCATGCTATAAAAGCATCACCATTTCAAAATTCAGACAAGAATTGGAGATGTGAGCTCCTCAACTTTCTTTCCAATCTGCTTTGCTTGTGGTCTTGGGGACTAAACCACATAAATATGAATATAATTATATATTTAGAAATAGCAAAGAGAGTTCATTTGTTACAGAAATCTACAAAGAACAAGAAAGGGTTTTATAATCCAGTTTTGGATTTTAAATTGGATTCTTCATTGTCTGAAGTCTGTTAGTCATTATTCCCTGGGTGCAGTGCTTGAATTGACGTCTGCAAGGGTTTGTGTATGTATATGCCTCTAAGAAAACATTCTGAATTGTGAGATTCCCCAGGGAGTGCTGACATAAATAAAGGACACAACATATTTTATCTATTAGAAACACTTCAGGCTTTTAAGTAGTGCCAAAACCCACAATTAAATCAATATTAGACCCAAAAGAAGAGATGATTCAGAAAAGTTCTTCCCAGTAATGCACAGGTGGGTATTTGCATTGTGGGAACAAGCCAAATGGAAATTATTTTAACTCTGAACATGCAGAATGTTTCCTAGGACTGACAATGATCCAAAGCTATCTTATCCCGAAATTACAGCCCAGTTCCAGAAACTCTTAGGTGAAAGTAACTCTTTCACAAAATAAAGACTTATAACAGAGAAAAATGCAGTGAAATCATGTTCTGATCATGTGTGTTCTAGGTGTTATTTAGAACACAGATGTACAAGCATCTTAGCTCCAGAGAAATCAGGAATCTACAAAATGTGTAGATGTAGTATTTTGAGAAATCCACCTTTCTTTTAACAGAATGAACTATTTTCTAAAGATTTTTCCTTTTATGTCTAATTTCCACATTTTGCCTTTCAGCTTTTCACTTTGACTTGAGTTTTGATCAGTTTTGCAACAATTTTCTTCTTCATTCTGGCCATGAAGGTGCTTAGAAGATGGGGTTTAGTATTGTAGGAAAAGCACCTGAGCGCTCTCTGTGCCCAGGGTAAGACACCTTTGGGACAGCATTTGGCATTCTATGAAAAAATTATGCAATCTCAGTGATTTCTGAGAAAGGCAAAATGAAGAAATTATCTGATCATTATTATCTGAAATGTAGCACCTACTTCATTAGTCAACACTGTCCCAACTCCCCTTCCCAGCTTGAGCTGTTGCAAATGTTATTCTGCAGCTCTCTGCAGCCAGGCTTGTCAGTGCTAAAAGGCAACTGTGCTCATTCTTTTGTTCAAAGAACAACAGATGCCACCAATAATCTCATATCTCTGCATCAGCTCCTGAAAGCAGGTGCATTTAGTTTTTCCAGCAATTGCAATAATACATGCAAGCATGCAGGGACTGGAAAAAAGCATTTTGCAAATTGTACCAATTTAGACATACCCCGTTCCTTGCAAATTCCTGTCTCTACCAGGACAAGGCACAGATCAGTCTTGACTTTGTTCTGAGAACAATTTGCATCATTACTTGCCCTGAAATTGCGTGTATCCCTTGGTGCAGACATCTGCACAGTCCCTTATCTCTAACTTGTTCTTCCACTCATCTGACACAGAAATTTCTAACATGCCTGAAAACTTCTGCAGTGCCAGCAAGCCTCATTTCTGATCCACATTTTCCCATCTGCCTAACTGCAATTTTGGCTTATCCATTTTCTCCCACTCATGGAAAAAACACCCAATTGTTTGTTTGTTTTGCTGTGGAAGTGCAGAGTCCCAGGTATGGCCTGCTGCTATAAAAGCAGAGCCAGCAGAGGCCACACCAGGCAAGGGAGAGCGGCTGACGTGAGGACAAGTCCCACTGTGGGCCTTGATCCTTCCCCTTCCATGGAACAGAAGAGACACACAAAAATTAAACAAGTCTTGTTTTGACCTCCCCAATGGTATTTAATGTGCCTGTTCACTGAAACTGTTTGTGTTTGGTCCTCAAACTGTTTTAAATCAGTATTTAGTTTAGAAATGTTTGCACAGAAGACATCTGTAAGAAGGAGAAGGGCCAGTCCAGGGGTCTGTGCATGTCACAGCACTTGTCTATGAATTGGTCTATCAAATAAAGTTGTGAAATGGTAGTTTATGTTCCATTAAAAAGAGGGGGGGGGGATAATTAAAAGCAAAGCAACAGAAGAACAAACAGTGGAGACAGATGTTTTCCAGATTTCCTTGACAAATTAATGAAATATTTAAAGCCCTATAGTCTCCTTCACGTCACTGGTTATTTACAAATATTACTCAAAGGCAAAATTTCCCAGCATCCTGAGCAAACCTGGGTCTGTAAATATGAAAGCACTATTAGAGAAGGTGAAATATCTACAGCCAACAAACAGGCAGTTCCAAGGAGTCTGAGAGAAGGCAAAAACACCTACCAGAAACCCCATCTTTACTACATTTACTTTTCATCTTGTCCCAGCATTCCTTATGCCCCAAACTCCAAAATTAAACGGATATTATGGGCACACAAATATTTTGCCAACTCAAAAATAAATTTGAAAGCAATCCTTTCATTTCTGTATCCTTCAAATGTAAAACAGCTTCTTGTTTCTGTGCATCTGAATTATTAATAAGATTAGGGGTTAGACTCCATGGGTTTCATTAATTAAATCAACTTTAAATATACATATACAAATAATAACATTCTTGTCATCAGTTTGGCATCCTCAAAAGAGAGACAGACAAGATTGCCTTGGAAAATTTACCTTCTCCCTTGCTTTAATTTAAAGTATTTCTTTGTATAGCAAATGGAGATTACAGTGGAAGAGAGGTTTGGAGGCTGCAGGTAGAAGTCTAAATTGCCAGATTTAGCTGAACAAGTTTATTTTAACATTCCTCTTCCTGTTCTGTATTTTCAGCTGGGTATACTGGAAAATCTGGTGGTCAGATTCCACTGGCATCCAGATCCCACTTTGACTCAGTTGTGATCTTTACAATTCCTTCCTGTCTTGCTACAAATGTTCCTGAACGGTAATAAAAATGCAGACAGATTGAAAGACAAAAGAACTTCAAAGGATACATGCACAGAAGAGAGAAAATTTCAGATGGAAAGAGATGTCACCCACCATACTCTAAAATACCTCAGAATACAGAAGTATGTAAAGGAATTTTGCCATCAGTCTCTATAACATTCTCCCATTGATTCCAATGGAAATGCAAAATGCCATGAAAAAAACAGCTTTGGGAATCATTCCCAGCCTTGGAACACAATGCACAGCACAAAGCAGTTTCAAATTAAGGCATCAAATTATGAAAATGTTCTTAATAAAAAAGACAGAGAGAGACAGCAAATTCCCCAAGGAATAAAGCATCATCACTGCACAAACCAGAGAACGGACATACACAGGAATGATGTCAATAATCCACCAGTACAGGGTTCCAGACCAACCTGGTCCAGATCTACCAGCTGCCTTTCACTCTTAGATACTAAATTCTAATGTATAGGTATATACATGAACCATAGCAAACAACCCATCCAAAATAGTTCTGGGGGATTTCTGTTAAAATGACAGAGATCTTTGAAAACCAAATGGAATCATATGGATGTGCAAGGCCAAGCAGCAGTAAAGGCAAGCTGGGTGCCTCAAAAGAATCAGTGGTGTGGGACATGTGAAGAGTTGATGAAAGGCAGGATGAACAATTAAGGCTGATTTATAACATGTGACAACCATAAATGGCTCTGCATTGGGGTAATCCAAAGCAGCAATGAAAAGATGACACAGAAGACAGACAGGAATGTGAGCAGTGCATGAAAAGGCATGGATCACATGGAGTCTGGCCTGTGCTGGGATGAGGACTCATTTGAAATGCAGGGAAATAGAATACAGAAACTAGAAATGCAGTTGTGTTTTCTTTGGGGGTCTTGTTTATTTGTTTATTTGTTTTGCATTTGAGAACAAATTGGGCTGCAAAAAGAGATTATGTGACTGTGGTTTGGACCTCATTCCAAATACAAATCAGCCACAAAATGGGAATAAACAAAACCTGCACGTTCATGGATCAGATTCTAGGATGCTTCTTTGCCAACAGCAGGAGGAGCTTTTATTTAATTGACCTTCTCCTTCTCAGCATCTCCTTCTCTTCCCTCAGCATCTTGGGGCACCTTTTCTCTCCAACACTGCCAAAAAGCAGGGAACCTGTATCACCAGATTCAGGGAATCCTGGAGTCCCTCTAGGGAATCTTGCAGTGCTATTTTTCACTTGCAGGGCTCGCTGCCTCACAGTCCAACAAGATTTGCCAGGTCAAGTTCATTCACCAATCTGTCACACAAAAATCTAAACCACCTCATCAATGTATCACACAGGTAATGCTTTAGGAATGTGCTGCCACAAGGGCACTGAGAGTATCAAGGTACTGCATATATCATTTCCCATAAGTACTAATTTTGGAGTGTGAAACAACCTCTAAATATCCCTGTGTTGCAGGATCACGTGTGCACATACAGGTAGATGAGATGTTTAATAGCAAGGAGATTTCTGCACAAAGCCAGTGTATTTTCCCTGCATGTCATCCATGCCTGGCACTGCCAGCAGTGTCACTGGAAATTCTAGACAAAGACCAGACTCTGGTCTACTGTTTATAGGCACTAGAAAAGAAGGATTAATCTTCTGATTGTGACTGGCAGAGAAATTTTGCATCATTCTTTGTTAGGCTTCTTTTCCACTTGGAAATGATCTGGAAAAGTGCAGTGGATATAGCCAAGGGAGTGCCTGTGTTTACATTTGTAGCTGTTCTTGGGCACATACAGCAATAAATTACTCTAATTTAAAGAGCGGCCTTCTGACAACTTCAGAATTATGATTTAGCTCTACAAAGAAACATATGAACATGATGCTTCCCATGGTAAATCAGCCAAAACTTCATCTCTTTTTGCATGAGGATCCTGCCTGACATAGCTATGTGCAGATCCTTATATGGCTTGAGAATGAAGAGGAATTTTGGTCTCTATTTTTAGCTGTGCCATAGTTATACCTTTTAGCCTTTTATTTTAATTTTGAAGTCATGTCACTAGAGCTCAGCTCCTTGCAGTGATGACCTTTCCTCAAGGATCTCAAACACCATCTGACTAAACCTTCCAAGGAAGCATTTTTCTGGGAGAGAAGAGAAATATTAGACAAGGTCTACAGAAGAGGAAAGGAAGGTCATAGAGAACCAGTGCTCATGGACACACATAGGCTTTAAGTTTGCTTGGAGCCAGGGAGCGTTTGTTCTAAACCCAGCATTAGTATAGGCTGGAACCCAGGACTTATATGTCCCCAAAAGACACACAGCTTATTTGCTAATACAAATAATTTTAAAGCTCTTCCTCATAATATTTTGAATTTACACTAAATACGCAGATAAGGAAAAAATTATCCAAGGAAAGGTGAAGAAGCAGCAGAATATGCAGAGGGAAAAGGCATTTCTGTACTGTTCTGTTTCCTTTTTTCAACCTTATTTAGTAATTTTAAAAATAATCTCAAACAGGCCACAAGCTATTGCAGCACCTTATTATACCACCTTAGAAACCAACATTAGAAACAAATTTCTGGGAAAAAATCTACCTTGCAAGTAATTTAGTATTTTGGCATTAAGAGAAGGAAAAGATCTGTTAGATATTAAACCTTCAGGCATGGAATCATTCAAGAGGAAACAGAGAACCCTGTATTCCACCTCACCATAGATGCTTAATTCTTACTGGTGAATAGTCTGCCTTGGATGCTTTCTCACAGCTTTCTCACTACAATGAAAAACAGACGCTCATGAATTTACAGTGAGACCCAAGATGTCTCTATACTAATCAGTGAGAAATACTTCCAAATACACATTTGGTATAAGTTCAATAATACAAATATTGTTAGATTAAAAAAAAAAGCCTCCTATAAAAATACTGAATTACATTTTTAAGGGAGTCACAGTTTATATCTGAGTATACAGTCTGGGGTGACTCGAGGGTCCCTTCTTTTCACAAATGCTCAGCTTCACTTTTCTGAAAACCAGGCCTGGATGTGCTGTGGGAAAATGAGCATCCACAAATGGAGGCATCCCAAAGCAACAGAGACTTCTGAATATGCTGGGCACTGCGTAGTTCATACAGTGACCTGAGCAGACTGATTGCTGGAACATGGCTCCCAAAAGTTAAAGGAAAAACTAATGCTGTTTTTCAGCACACATTGGGGTGCAAGCACTGAGAGTTCACAAGCAGTTTTGTGTGCAAAGTAGTCCCCGGCCAAGCCATTTTGTTCCTTTTGCTACACTCTCTGCTCATAGGCATAGAATGTCTCAGTGGAAGTGATGGAGAATCCCACCTGGGTATCTTGTTCTGATATGAAGATCTCTGCCAGAAGACAGTGCTTAAGAGTCACCCTCTCCTAGTCCTTCTCTGGGATAACTTTGGGAATGTCTGAGCAGTCAGGATGCAAACAGGCCTCCATCAACACCCTCTAAAACAGTGGTGCATTAGTGCACAATTCTAGCAGGTCTCTAAATGTGTAACTACAATGAGCTCTTAGATATTATTCATTTCCATTGATCATCCTGCTTCAGTTTCTCAGGATGACTAGACAGCCTGTGTCTGGATCCAGCCCTTAGTAAGACACCACTTCCAATTCTGAGCTCCATTTCCCAACCAAGACCTTTCTATGTCCCAGTCTTGGCCTTGTTTTCTTCATTTCTTTCCTGTACCTAGTGTCAGAGACCACCACTGAAACACACCCACCACTTGAAATCTGGTGTTCCATCAGACTGAATGGAAGTTATCCAGCAAATAACAGCAGCCTCTGTTAACCACAGCAAAAGTGTGGCTTTCTGCACTATTCCTCCTTATTCCTGTTCCTCCTAATGTGGGATTGGTGGTTTATTCAGCCTTTTATGTAATCCAGCATTCAGTTTTCGTGTAGCCTCAGTTTTGTCTGCATTCAGCACAGCTCATTTTTCATCATTTCTTCACTAGAGATTAGGATGCTGAAGAATACATGTCAATCAAATGACCTACTTTTTTTTAAGATAGAAATTCCTAAGGGTGAAGTGCAAAACTCCAGTTTAATTAGCAGGCTTGCATAGCTCTATGATGAGGCTTCAAGAGGATGAGGGGAAAGGGAGCCCTTGTTTCTTGCCTCTGTCTAGACAGTGGCATTGAATCTTTTCCAAAAGCCTGATCCTCAGCAGCCTCTTCACCAACACTTAGTTGAATGAGCAGTTTGCCATGGCCCTGTCAGTGCTTCCCCTGAGATATAAGAATTATAAAAAAAGGTGTTTGCTCAACATGCTGCACAAGGCATATGGCTGAGATTCAGTTAAAGCTACAACAAACATAGAAAGCTGCTCCACAGATCAGAACTCCCTCTTCTGCAGTTCTACCTGCACATTTATTGCACCTAGACACACACACAGAGCCCCAAAACATGGAAGTAAACACCAGGTAACTTTAGCAAGATGTTCTTTCACCTTTAAGTATTCATAAGGCCATTGGGAAATGCCAATTTCTTTCATATGCTTGTCTGAAAGACTCAGGCATTGCCAGCGCTTGTGTGAGATGCAGACAGCCATGGGACATCCAAACACAGTCCCAGTGTGGAGCTAGGCTGAGGAATGCACTGCTGTTCTCTGCCATAATTAGCACAGCTGCAGCTCCTGTCACCCACATAGGTGCACTATCAGCTAGTATGAAGCTAAAAAAACCTTACTGAATAATAGAAGCAGCCAAGGATAGAAGACCCAGAGCTGTTCTTGCTGATAGTAGTGAGTTTAGAATCTCAGATTCAAACTCCTCAGGTCTGTGTCAGGCTTTAATTTGTATAACATAGTCTCTCTTTGATTTGATATTCTCCTCATCTTTGAAGTCTTCATTCTTATAACTCATGCAGGCAAAATACTTATCAATACTAGCTGAAGCTTCATTTGCACACAAAGAATGAGCTGGAGTTTGAAATACATGATCCCTCTAGCAGTAGTGTCAGTGAATGGGTTAATTTAATTCAATCACATCACTTTATATGTTTATTAGTTCCTGTTACCTCCTGGCTGTTGCTGGGTAGTGGAGAGGATCAGAGATGCTGAGCTAGGATTTAATATTTCTTCATGTTGCATTTATATGAACTTCCCTCACGTCAGCTGAGGGTTTTAGCAGACTTCAGACCCATAATCAAAATATAAATTAGCCCCAAAGACTATAAATTAGGTAAAGAAAAATTGTAATGTTATTGTTATCTTTGTATTACAGTGATATCCAGGGATGTGGGCCTCACTTTAGGCACAAAGCCCTAAAATACTTGGGGAGATTTACTACATGAAATATAATCAAGATGCTACATGAAAGAAAACTGTCAGAGTTTTTCATTGATACAAGCATGCAACATTTAAATTGTGTAATTCAGTGGTTATTGTGTCTCTCAGGGTGGGCATCAGGTCTGACACTCTAGTGACAAAATTAGCCTTTTGTAAGTCCCTATAGGCCTGACCTTTGAGAGAAAACATTTATAAGCCAAATCAGTTATTGCAGTGGCATTAGAAAATAGTTTTCCATCTTACTAATTACAAAAAGTATTGTATCCACACCAGAGCAAACAAAAACCTCATCTGAACAGGCTGAGAATACTTATGTTGGTGCCTGTTCAGTTCCAGTGCTCTCGGCAGATGTAAAGCAGCTGTGCTTTTCTGCTTGTGTGCCAGGAACGTGACTGGAATGGTTTAACCAGAGAAACCCTGCTTCCCTCCTCCATATTTTCTCTTCCTCTTGGCACCTCCTTCTCATTCTTCTGCTCAATTGTTCCTTTAATCCATGAAAGCAGTGCAATGATGTGGCTCTTTCATGTAGATCTCATTCACATAGGCAATGCCCTTCATCTCCTCACTCCCTTCCTGAGGCACATCAGAGTTTGTGGCTTTTGCTCTTTCACTATTGATCTTCAGTGGTGCAAGCTGGTGGGCAGGGGCTTGTGGCCTGTGGTGTGGTACCCACAAAAAAGTCAGTCTGAGGACTTTTCCAGGCTCATTGAGACTGAGAGAACCAAAGGGATGCACCCAGACTGCTGCCTTTCTGTAACCACAGCTGTAGGAAATCTGCTTGGGGGTGTTATTGAGTAGAGCCTGAAGCTGCAGAGAATACTTTAACACGACCATGAATCTGTGACTGTGGTCACTGATCCATACCTGGCCTGTTCCTTGTAAAATAATTCACAGAATTATGGAATGGTCTGGGCTGCAAAGGACTTCAAATCTCATCTCATCCCGTGGGCAGGGACACCTTCCACTAACCCAGGTTGCTTACAGCCCCATCCAACTTGGCCTTAGACACTTCCAGGAATGGGGCAACCACAGCTTCTCTGGGCAATCTGTGCCAATGTCTCACCATCCTCTGAGTAAAGAATTTCATCCTAAGATCTAATCTAAATCTCCCCTATTTTAGTTTAAAACAGTCCCCTCCTCTCCTACCATCATCTGCCCATGTAAATTCGAGCTGAACTGCCCAGAGAGCAGTGTACTCAAGATCCTCTCAGAGTCTGGTACTGTGTTCCACATGAATTTCCCTCCACAATTCTGCTCTCTGGAACAGCCTTCCTCTCCAGGTCATCAGGGCAGGGAAAGAGGGAAGCAATGAGGGGCATTTGTTTTAACCCTCTAAGAGGTAAAAGAAGATCCTGACCTGCAATACTACTTAATGGAAAGACATATGGAGCTCAGATTTTTATTTTGGCCATTTAGGCATATCTGTGTTCTCCCTAGTTTTTCTGCCCCGAGAGTCCATTTCCTATCATCTGTCTCTGATGTCTCACGTCTTGTGCTGCCACTGTCTGCCTAAAACACAGCAAACAGGTCAGGTTCATTCAGCAGATCAAAGCCTCCTTCACAAAGACATTCTATGCACAGTCTGTACACTGCTAAGAGAGCTTGAGGGAGCAGTTCCTGTGGTGCGGGGTAGCCAATATCAGTGCTCATATCCACTGGTCCTACTAACCTCAGCTTTCCTCTTTCCTGTTCTCATTAATGTCATAACTTGCTTTGATTTTAGCAAATGTAAAATAATTAATTCTTTGAATCAGCATAATCAGCAGGGCTTTTGTACAACACTTTGATGCTCAGCCAGGCCATCAGTTCCGTGTCAGCTCTCTCCCCTCCCAGATAAAACTACATGAGGGATGCGCTGGGTCCCATGGAACAGTAGATGAGGATTTTATGACTGACCCCACTGAAAACAGATATTTTAAATAATGTTCTTGATTCTATCAGAGTATTTGCACATTTGCCATAATTTTCCTGTTATTCTTCTCTTCCACCAGCTACCAGTTTGATTCTACATGTTTGTTCTTTAGACCACTGTGGGTATTGTACCTTGTGTAGTGTTTTCAAAGAACAAGACACTTCAATGCACTATTTGCATATGCAAATGTTATGTTTCCATGTGCAAATGACAACAAATCCAAGAACTATGAGCATAAATGATAGTGCAAGTAAAGTGATTCTCCTGTTAATCAGAGGCTAGATTTGCTTCTTCATTGAAAACAAAGCTCTGTGATGTTTGCCAGAAATTTGCCATTTAATCTCCAGCACCATACTTGAAGACTTTTGGCAGCTTGAAGAAGAAAGTAACATGAGAATCAGAGGCAAATATAAATACAATTTGAAATGGGGGGAAAGGAAAAAAAGGGGATAAAAAAGAAAAAAAAGACCAAGGATAATCACTTCTCTGCACTTTGAAGTTTTCCCTATGTTAGGCTATAAGCAATTGTAAAAAATCCACTATTTGCTTCCTTTTCTTGGTAGGGGCATTGGTAAAGGAAACTGAGAAATAAAAAATATTTTGAAGACAAAGTCAAGACCTCAGCTATAAATCCCTGAGATCACAAAGGAGCTTGACATGTTCTGAATTTCAGAATTGTTGAAATCAAACCCATACTGAGGAAATAACTGTGAATATAGTTCATATATCTGTAGTGAACTGAGGCAACAGTCAAGCCACTGCTTTGGTAAATCTGAAATCAAGAGAACTCTTGATTCTGTTATGAATCAAATTCAGCTTTGTTACTCTTTTGTTATTATGTGGGAATTGCTGAACAGAAGAGGCCAAACCTTAAGTGTAAACAAAATCAGTTCTACTGTTGTTCACCAGATGAACAACACTAAAGGATCTGGACCACTGTATTTAGAATAAACCTCTGCACAGAAACCTCCAAATACCATTTATTCTTCTGAATTAATATTCATGTAATCGTAACGAAGGCTCTGATGTTACCTCATTTTTCCAGCTTTAGGTACTTTTCCCTTATAGGTCAAAGTAACAATAATTCTGATATTTGGATGCTGTTAAACACTTTCTAAAAGGAGAGAGGTATTAAAAACAAATCTGTGTAGACTACGAACTCCTTTTCCCAGGGTATTTTCCCAGATATGGTGTAGAACCATCTATCTACAACAAAATCGTGCAAGTGTTTTGAATATTGACAATTTCATTTTAAACTCTGCACCTGCAGAAGTCAAGCATGATTAGGCTCTTCATAGTATAAAACAGCACTGGCTTTCCTTCAAAATGAACTTTTGCGCCTGAGTTTGTTTCTATCTGCTTAGAAGTGGCTCCATGGAAACACATAGAGCCTCTAAGCTTTAAAGGAAAGTAGGGGGAGTTTAAAAAGTAAAGCTGTTTGAGACTATTGATTTTACAAGTAAGTACTGTGAAAAAGAAGGTGGAAAATGTACTGGGAAAAATGTGGAATTTAAATGAATCCTATAAATAACTTTTACAGCATACACATCTGTACAAAGGCAGAAGGAACAGGGAGAAGTAGATCTTTCAAATTCACTCTAGTTATAGCATTAGTAAGTACAGTCCTCATTCAAGTGCAGTGTAAAGGCTTAGATTCTCTATTCTTATTTCCAAATTATTATAGATTTGCTAGATTACACAGAAGACCGGTGCAACCAAGTCCCTGCAAATTTAAATGAAACCTAAACCTTTTTAAGTGCATTCTTCTCAGCTCTGTATTTCATGTAGTTTAGAAACCCCGAAGAAATATCATTCAAGATCCCTGTAGCAAAGGTATATGTAGCCAAAAAACTTCTTTACGACCAGATGAAAAGGATGACACAAGCTCTGCTGAGTGAAGACCACACATATGAGAAAAGCAACTGGAAAAAAACATCCTAAAGAGGAAATAAACTGTAACAGACTAATCCATAACATTAAACCCCAACCCACAGCTCCTGTCCCTGGATCAGATTCCTCCTTTTTTGCATATTCATTTTGTTGCCATCGCTTTTCATCTTCTTCCCTCTTTCACTGTGGCACAAAGGCAGAGCCCAACCACCCCAGCACACAAACAGAGTCCACATGGGTGCAGTTGTTTACAAATGGGATGGCAAGCTCCAGACTTCCCAGTGGAGTTTCTCATCAGCAAATCTGCCTTTTGCTCCAGGATTTGATTTTTCCACACTCATTTGTTGTCATGTTGATGACAACAGTTTCAGAAGTACAGTATGTTTATCAGAAAGATGCATATTCAATTAATATTGCTTTAGGCAATCTTCACTAAAAAGCAAGGCTTACAAATCTCTCCACAATTCTCACAGATCAGCCCCCTCCAGAAGGATGTTTCAGCAGGATTCCCAAGATAATGCTACCCTACCCTGTAAGACCCTGCCTTGCTCATTTGGAACTTGCCTAGAACTTTATTTACAGTCAATCTAAACTAGATACACCAGGAATGGAAACCTAAAATGCTGATCCTTTGATCTGTCATCACAGTTTCCCAGACATTCATTATCAAGCAGTTTGGTACCAATAACTGTTTGAGCCACCTTAAAATAGTCTGTCACTGCAAAAGCAGATATATATTTATAATTGATACATACACACAAGATCAACACACAGCTCCTGCAACAGAAATACAAACCCAAAGCATTTACAAGTTCAGCTTCCTCCATTATGTCTCTTTACATTTTCAATTAGGAGAAGAGATGAGGATTTGGTTGGGTTTTTTTTCATTAAAATCTTCCATTCTCTACATTTTTAATTTTAGTTCTAAACAGCAACCTGATGGGTCATGCCAGGAAAGCAAATACAAGCAGATGTGTACTCATGTCTTCCCAGACCTTCACTAATATCTCATTTTTCTTGTCATTATGTAGCAGAATGGCTTTGCTGGAACCAAATGCCATTGGGTTAATTATGTGAAAACAAATGCCTTTATGGGGTGCCCTTTTATTGGAGGCATCCTATCTGTGGCTGATAATGTATCCAACTCACTATGTATCCAACAATTACCCTTTCAGAGGAGTGAACATTTCCAAATATTTATGTTGCAGTGCAGAAGAATTCAAATGCATCAAAATTATTTTCATTGGTATTTCAAAAAATTATAAATTTCTACCTAAATAACTTGGAGAAGAATCTCACCACAGACTTACAATCATCATTAAATACACATAGGGGGAAATCATATTTTATTTCATGTATTATGAGTTTCTTTTCAAGGTATTAGACTGGAATTCTGCCATTTGTTCAATTCAGAATTGATTCATCTCTCTCTTTTGCTTCTGATTTTAAGAGAACATGTCAGCACTCACACCTCAGACTGGGTCAGTCCAAAACTACACCTGCCCTTACCAACACAGGAACATCTTAAAACCAAGTTTCCCTTCACCTGTTTTAAGTCATGCATTTTGTTGTAGCCCTATTTTTAATCTTTAAAATGGAGAAAATGTAAAAGTTACTATAAAGACTGATCTTGTACTATAGGTTAAATGTCAGTTTTGAACTAATGATCTACTGGGTTTGCCAAGGACATGATTAAAATCCAGGACCCCAAGGTGTCAGGTAGGGAACCAGTCCCTTAAGACAAACAGCAGAACTGGTTTCATCAGTGCAGACATAGCCTGATAAGCATTCTTAATTTAATGGAGCTCCTGCAAATAAACAAGCTTAATGAAGATTACTCGCTTCCTGGAATTCATTGTGCTGCTCCAATTTAATGCTATCACTTCCATAAGAGGCTGTGACAAAGTCTCTGGAAAAAAATAAAATATGCAAATTCAGACACTTCAAAGGCTTTTATTTTAATTGTGCAGAAGGCAGAACAGAACAAGAGCAACTCCACTAAAAATGGAAAAAGCGTAAGAGAGGAAACTGATACATTTCCATCATTGCTTTCAGCTCTTTAAGAACTACTGTCAAGCACACAAGTTCTCTGAACTACCAGTTCCCCTGAACCAGTGCAGTTCTCAGGATGGGTTTGCTGAATTGCAAGAAATGTCCACAAAAAGAAATGAAGACCTCACGATACTCTCTCAATTTTGGTTTTTTTGCAACCACTGGGTTCTGCCTCAGTTTGCTGAAGTTTCTAAATACTATGATTCAATTCTGGATCATGCTCAACAGAATATGTGACCAGTTTTTAGTCATTTTCAAACAAACCTGGGCTGAACTGTGGCTTGGCACTCCGACAAGGGGAGTTTAGTGGCTTTGATAGAATTTTCCCCAGAATTTGGGGGTTCTTTTGAATCAGAAATGAACTCAACATGAATAATTCCGATCTGGGCCAGGATTTGTGGGTATTTGGATCCACAGCTGTGGTTCTGGCCGAGTTCTAAACAGAGTCAAAACCACAACCCAAATCAAAACTGAAAAAAGTACATGTAAAGCCAGCC
This sequence comes from Fringilla coelebs, assembly GCF_963513975.1. Taxonomy (NCBI): domain Eukaryota; kingdom Metazoa; phylum Chordata; class Aves; order Passeriformes; family Fringillidae; genus Fringilla; species Fringilla coelebs. Next base: position 3,034,337 of record NC_140044.1, read on the forward strand.
AAGTACAACAACCAAATTTTACACAATTCCCTTAATTTAACAGTTTTACAGAGGATGTTTTAGGCCATTTTGCATGTACTTATTTCTCTCAGTCTGCCACAGGACTGTGCAATAACTTTGTATCAAATGAAAATTCCTTTAATGAGTGCAAAATAAGTTTTTAGAACTTCACTTTATTTTTCCTGCACTACACATCAATTGGGTGGGGACTTCTTCAGAATTTGCTTTATTTAGCAAGTCATTTTATCTCTGCAAACAAGTTCAGTTTCAGAAACAGGACTAAGAATAAGCTCCTCAATAATGCTGAAATAGCCAGGCAAGGAACTGTAATGTTAGATTTAGGGGGGTTGATAAAATCTAGTACAGCAGTATTAAAGCCAAATAAATTATTCCTTAGTTTCTAGCCTCAGTTTCCTATATCATTTTGGACAAGTTATCTTGTCCAAAACTGACATTGAAAATACCAGTTTGCTGTGAAATCCACTCTAGTTTCAACTGGAGGCATAACTTCTGACTTTTGAAACTACTCCACTTTGTCCTGGAATATCTGGCCCCTGCACCCAACTTAAAAAATGCCTGTAAAAGCAGGTACTGAAAGCACGTGTGTTGTTTGGGAAAATATAAATTGGAATATAGTAATTGTCACTGGACTAGGAATTGGTCTCTTAATGGAATCCCATCGTTAAAAAGATATAAAACCAAATCAGATGTGATTTCTTCCTGATGCAGGCCAGTTTCTAGGACAGCAGAGTTCCCCCCTCATCTTCAGATCCATTCCTTAATTTCTAAAGAGTACTTAAAAATTTAAGGGGGTGTGGAGAAGGTATGTTTTTCTAAAAGTAAGACTTTTCTGGCAGCCAATTTTTAAGCAGAATTTTTCTAATATCCTTTTAGCACCAGGGCACCAGAAACTTCTGAGACACCTGAAGGGAGTCCAGGGGTGAAACTTTCCCTGCCTACACCATCTCAGAAATGCAGCTGTTCTGCAGTGAATTTCTCAATGCACACTTTGTTTTTACTTAAGGCTGTAGTTTGCACTGAGTAACATCACGTCTAGGGAAAGGAAACTGATCTCCTTCCAGTATTAAAAAATATTTTCTTTTAAGGTTCTTAACTCCCTCAGTGGTTAATACTTATAAAACAGCTCAGGAAAAAAAATCATCACAGAAAATGAGAGATTCTTTGCTGAAGGGCCTCAGACCCTGGGCTTTCTTGGTTTACAGTGCATGCTTGTATAAATATTTATCTAAAAGAAATGAAGTGCTGGTATTACTGAGCACCAAAAAAATAATTCTGAATCACGTTTTCCCCAAACATTAGTTTGTAAGATGATGATACAGTTTTGTTTGGTGTGTAAATTCAGCCATTGGATGTAAGATAATGAAAAGCATCTCAAATTCCTTTGCTTTTAATTTATAGGTGCATTCATGAGGAAGAGGCCCCAGTTCTTCAAGCTATCCTGCACAGCTTGTCAGGCTGAATTAGAAACAAGAAGATGAAAGGCAAGATCAGGATTCCTTAATTTTGTATAGTTAGTTCCTATATAGCATTTTTAAAACTCATTTGAAGAGAATCATTACAGAGTGGAAGAAATTAAAAAAAAAATAAGAGCAGGTATGAAAAGGATTTAGGAGAATCTATAATTAAAGCCACATGCAGAACTAGAGCACAGTGTTCTTGTGCTTCCTTTCAATAATACTTCATAACCCTAAGGATATTATCCCAGTCAGGGGTCTGCTGAGCAGGACAAAAGAACATCCACATCCCAAACCTCTTTAAAGTTTGTATTTGGCAGGATAAGACAAGGGAGTGATCTTCAACACTATTTTGTGTTCAGGGTGTGGGCTTATAAAGACATATGGAACTAAGAGCCAAGCCTTGTGCTTTCATGAGGGGAGAATTAAGATCTGAAAATAAGGACCCTGGAAAAAAAAATTAAAACCCAACAGCCTACATCATAACATGAGGAATTTGGAGCACTTTGTAACCAATACAAAGTTCTAGGAAGGTTGGCTCTACTTATGGTTTGTGGGCTTGCCTGAACAACAGACCTGCAAACCATGTAAGATCCAGCTCATAGCCATCAGCTATCGCTGTGCCTGCCCTCTTTTTTAAACTCCATGTGAAATACTTTGATAAATTCTGTGGCACTACCTGTACCTCCATTGACATCAGCAAAACAAAGGGATACTTTCACCAGAGAGGATGGAAGAAACACATAGGAAGAAGCATGGGAAAGAGAAAACTTTCTGGATATGAATTTGAGTGCAAAACAGGCACAAACACTGTCACTCTGCTGAAAGATGTTTGGTGAGCCAAAAGAGATGCAAAAAGGGGAAGAAAACAATCCTACAACTAGCAAATATGAGAAGACATAATAAAAAGACACAGGGCTGAAAAAATAGATGAGGATTCAGGCTGCTTGGGTATCAAAGATGAATGTATCTCTGGAAAGATTCGATATTTACAAAGCCTTTTTTAAACTGCCAGTTCACAGAGAGAGTTAAAGCCCTCAGAGCTGAGTTAAAGACCTTGAAAGGCCAATGCAGCTGCAGCAGCTCTGACTGGGTAAGGGAGCTGCCATCCAGCCCAAATGTTCCAGGGACCCTCACGCACCGCAGAGCTCCTTCCTGAGCTGGGATTTTGGGAACAGCAGAGTGTGGGGCTCGGCGTGGGCAGCAAGACGTGGAGGGAGCAGATCCCTTCTCGAGGCTTCAAACAAAAAGCAAACCTCGGTGTTAGTATGTATTTGATCAGTCACATGGGCCAAAGGCTTTTCCTGAGGAATGTCTGCATATACATCTCTCAAAAGGGATCAGTTCCCTTTCAAAGACCTGTGGGAGAGCCAAATTTCCAAAAATGCTTCATGTTATCTGATAAAGCCAGCATTTACTGACATGTACTCTATTAAAAATCTGGACATTTATGTAGGTTCCTAAATGGAACACAAGTTCTTTATCTGAATTTTGGCCCTGGAAATCCCGTATTTCCAGGATTCAGATGCAGTGGGAGCAGCAGAACTACTCACTTCTGCATTCTAATCCTTGCCTACAAGCAGTGTATGATTTATATCTCAGATATGTATTAAAATCAATGGAATGTGACTGTCTTGAATTTCCTTTTGGAAGATGATCATGTCACTGGAACTCCTAACATCATGTGTTTGTGTTAGCCCAGCCCTTTTTCTGTTATCAGCAGTGGGACATGTGGACACAGAGCTGCATTAGCTTCCTATGCCTGCTCTTTCTACACCTTAACAAGATATTTACTGGACAAGGACAAAAGATTCTTATTCAATAATTTGGCAAGCTCGAGAGTTTGAACTACAAATAAAGAGAAATACAGATCTGTACAATTGGAAAACTTCCCTGGCATTCATTCCATTTCTGAAACTCCTTTTGTCTCCTTATCTCTACACGTTTAGTGTCGGAAGTTTATGACCTATCAATCCATGAAGTATTAAGAGTAACTATTAAGGACATATTTATGTGAGAACCATGTGTAGCTCTTGGCATCGTGTATGGCCTCAGCCTCCCTTTGAGCCCACTCATTTTTCTGGGAGCATTTTACTCTTGGAAGAATGGCCTACTGTCAAATTAGTCATTTAACCATTGACAGAATGCCTGCTTCTCCTATTTTCAATTTGCAATCTGTGTAGGAATAACTGTTTGATCCAGGCACTTCTGTGGGCAGACAGCTCTATCAAATGAATCATTAATGGAGAATGAAATTTAAGCACAAAAATCAGCAGAGACACACCAGAATTTGGTCTGGTATTTCTTCCTGAAATGAGGGATAGATCCTTTGGTTCTACAGCTGGTCCTGCCCATGAGATGAGGGGATCTTGCAGCTCATGGCTTCATTCAATAATATTTTTCTACTAACCAAATTCTGAGATTACTGCTCTTCCCATAAAAAAAAAGCAGATTTAATTCCTGGAGGTAATGCAAGGGTGGCCATAAATTTCAAAGAGAATAAATTCTCAAGACTGTCATCAGATTATTTGATTCTTTAGCTCAGAAGAGAGCAGAAGTAGAGAAGGTTGACACAAAATCTGAGATGTAAATAGGAGAGAAAAAAGTGATTGAGATACTAGATTGAGATTCAAAAGATCTAGTTTCAGATTTCCTAGCTGATCTAAAGAATTAATCATTATCTTCATAATCTCTAATCTCCCCATTGTACCTATTTTGTCTGTTTTACTTCTGAAGGTTGATTAATTCCAAAAGGCAGGAACTGGTTTTACTCCACAGGAGCACAGCACACCCATAGGCACTTCTTGCTGTAATACTAACAAAATAACAAAGATATAAAATCAGATCGCACTGTCCTCACATGCTTGAATATTCTGACCTTTAGTGCGTTTTAATTTTGTATTTACATTTCAGAATTCCAACACTGATTTTAAATACTGAAAGACTGGGGACTGCTTCAGGGTTGCAAAATTTTCTGAGAAGAGCAGACAAGAAATCCAACACCGACTGAAACAAATTATGCCAATCACAATGAAAGTAATTAATATTTAACTTTGCTTTCTTAGCCTTTTGTCCCTGTGTTTTACTTCCATAACATCCCTCCTATGTCATACTCTGCAATTAGTTTAGGCTGGAACAATCTGTTTAAAGGGCCTGAGGAGAGACAGGAGAGGAGGATATGGGGAACATGAAAGCAGCAACAAAGCCACATCTCCTCCTGCGATTACAAGAGGCAGAAGATCAAATATGAACTTTAATAGTAGCAAACTCAGGACTAGACTTAATAGTTGCAAATTGTTCCAAGTGCTCAGCACACCAATGTGCAGCAACACTCAGAAATTAATCTAAGGAAAAGCTCATAAAGGTGGGGGAACCCACCAGAGTGATAATGTATCATGGAGAGCTGTCACAAGAAATGAAAGTACAGCAGCAATTAGCAGACACAGTACTAAGCACTGTGCCATTTTCCCCATTTTAATTGCACTTCATCTTAGTCAGAAGCTAAACTCAAACTGAACTCTGTTGGAGATGGCAGAATTGACTCGTTTTGAAGAACACAATGGCCTAACAGTTAACTTCTACTTTTCTAATAAAATAAAGAGTAGGAGTTGAAGAAAAAAATGCAGGAAGAACTGGGAGTAGCGATGGCTCAGAATGATTTGCTCAGAACAGTGTTCATGTTCTAAAGGAAGTCCTCAGAAAACTCTAATATACTTCCCATTGCTCTCTATTAAATTTTCTTTACATTTCTACCTTAAACACTGTCAAGAACTCAGCTGTTCCTGAGGATCAGGTACTTTTTATTGGGATCCTTTCCTTGTTGGCTGGAGAGCCTCCATCCTCTTGTCCCTCCTGGAGAGTCAGTCACAGACCCCATGGCAAGACCCCTGCAACCAGACTAGCAAGTCCCTGAGTGCAATAGGCACCTTGGGAAGGCAGCAGCACAAATAAATCCATTGGAGCTTGATGGGCAAAGCACTGGAGCCCTACCCCTGCCCTACAGTAGGGGTGAGACTCATCCCTCCCCCATTTCTACCCTCATTGTACTTGGCCTAACTTCATAACTCACTAGGGCTTTTTTTTGGTGGTGAAACACACAGTTCTCTCTTCCCAGCCTGTTTTTCTCTTTTTTTTTTTTTTTGAGGATGCAGTTGTTGGGAGATAGAGCTGCTTCCTGCATGGCACATACCACTGGGTATCCCAATATTTTGTTCTGCCTGTGGGTTTCTTTGGATGAGTGGATGTGAAGTGGAAACTACACAGGACAGCTCTGAGGAGCAAGATTCAGTTCCATATATTTACAGGAGTTCCTCTGCAAAGTGTTCTTCCTAACAGATATCATTTTGATGAAGAGATAGCTTTTCCTTTTGCAGCGTGACACTGATCTGCTGAAGTTTTTAAATCCAAGATTAACAATCATTCTTCTTGACACGACATTCTACTTTTTTTAGCTTTCAACGAGCTTTAATAACATGAGAAGAAAAGAGAACAGAAAGAATTTTTGGCACACTCTGATTCCTCACACAAAACAATAACTGTTTTGGCATCCAGAGATGTCGGCTCCATACTGAAATACAATTTCACTTATTTTTACACATTGCTGGAGGAATTACCATTAGCTCTAACAAGCTCAATAAAAAATAGTGCCAATACAAGACCTCCCACTGAATAGAGAGAAGGTATGTAAATGATGTTCAGTGTTCACATACACATCATCACATTGCTCAGGAACACATCAAATGAGTGACCAAGAATGACGAGCCAGACCCTGGCATGTCTCCTGTGACAATGAGCCTACATCTTCTACATATTAAACCCTCCTTGCCATCTTTTTCTTATTATTTCTTTGTCATTAATAGACCTCAGGGTCTCCACATATTCTCTAGCAGAAGCACTAATAGTATTTAGCTTCTAAACCAAATCTGTTTTAATGTAGTGATGTACTTCCAGGATTTATATACCTGACCAGTTTGATCAAAGAACCATCTCTATGTGAAGTCCTGTGGATTTTAAATCTAACACCTTGCCACTCCTAAAACCACACACAATGTAAGTTCATGAATTCCTAAATACAAGTAGTAAGCACAAAAGCAGCAGAATTCATTATTGATGCCAACACCTATTTAAAACAAGTATTGAAATTTGAATAATTTCTTCATTATGATTTCTGCTACCCACACAGATCAGCCATCCAAAGTCCATCACTGTCTCAGTATTTAATAGCCCAGGACAGCACCACAAATAAGTACTAATTCTTCCTACTAACCATTCAGAACCTAATTTGTCTGACACAATGTTTCAACCCTGAATCATATGATTTTTATCGCCATTATTTTCATACAAGAACAAAATACCAGGTATCAACGAAGCAAAGAAGGAACATTTCCAAGAACAGAATAAAGAATGATTCAGAGTAGAGGGGGTTTGAGACTGGCCCTGTTCAGAGCTTTGTGAGCAACCATTTAATGGCAACAACATGAAGAACCAGGAAAGGTCAGATTGACCGTCAAATGTCAGTCCCAGTCATTCCACTGGACCAACTCCCAAGGCTCCTGACTCATTTTTTTATTCAGGCAAAACCAAAGTCCTGTTAAGGGGGGGCATTGTGTTTCCAGCATAAATATCAGACTGAGAAAGAACTGGTTTCAACTCATTCCTCTCCAAAGAGAATTCCTTTTGTTGTTTCAGCAAAATCACATGAGACCACAACTAGAATCAGGTCCTAATGATTATAAATGAAAAAAACTCATTTGACTTGTACCTATACTGTCTTTAACAGAGGTCCATAAGCAACCTGACTGAAGTGTAAAAAACCCACAGCACTTTGAGATTTTTGGATTAATTCTTCAGTCAAGACTTAAGTCTGGACAGGATAAGAAATGTACACCAAAATCTGAGACATCACTACCTGCAGAAGAAAAGCACCCATTGTACAGCTAAGTAAACCCAAAATAGTCCCATCATTACAAACTGCTAGACAGCCTCCTTCAGTGAAATTATTGCTATTGTGTTTCCCATGGAGAATTTAAAGTAAGAACCAGATGTCTCTTACTTTTCTGTAAATTCAAACCTAAGTGAAGTGACAGCTGAATAACAGCAAAGGAGCTATTCTGAGATCTCCCATACAGAGTATGGAAACCACTTCCTTTGCCTGCAGGTGCTTGCATTGATTTCTCACATGGACTATGACCAGTAATTATGCCACTGTGAAAAGAAAGAACAAAAGCACACAACCCTCAGCCACCTCAAAGTACAATTTTAAAGCTAAGACAAACTCTTTTTACAGATTTCTCCAACGAAATCCCTGGAATTTTGTCACCGTCTCACCAATAAAGTCAGCACAGAACTACCACCAGTCCCTCCAGAACAGTAAAGTTTTAGCAGGCGTCAACAGTAAGAAGATTAAATATGACCATGGCATGCTGCAGTAGCAAGTCTCCAAATTTCATCCAACCTGGCTTCTTTTTTTGTTTTTTTTTCTTATACTTGAGTTCTAACCATAAAGTGTAAACACGTTCCATGTCAGGCAAGCAGGAACACTGATCATGGATATCAGGGAGAAGTTGCTGAGGCCAAAGTGAATTAGTCAGGCAAGGAAAAGATGGGTGGAGTTGGCCACCTTATCAAACTCGTTAAGAAAATTAGCAAGGGAAATAAGAATCAAAAAAGTAAAAAATTCTATATCCTTTTAGAACTTTCTCCCTCATCAGAGTGGGGCTTTTGAAGAGAAATATACAATCAAAGGGCCAAACACCAGGGTGCTTTTATAGAGATAAGTGCATATGATTAAGAGTTTGTTGTCCTTGTTTATGTAGCAGATAAAAAGCATCCAGATGTCACCAAAAATAAATGCCCTGCTCCGTACGCTGCACTGTACGTCACTCTCACATGCTGCCGAGTTTGACATGGATTCAACAACCAGCAACAGATGGTTCAGTTCTCTGCTTCCAGGGTGTGAGTTTAATGCTTTTTTTAGGAGGTATTGGGGCAATTCTTCTCTGCCTTTTATTTAGGCTAGAAATGAAATTAACTCACTGCAGAAATACTTAAAATACAGAGGATATCAGAGATTGGTAATGAGATTTTTTTTTTAATTTCTTTTCTAATTCTGAGAATTTATTAGAGTTTTTCTTCTTTTAATTTAAACCTAGCAGCCAGAATTCATTGTGGCACTACCCTTCCAGGGACTAGAATTTATTTCTGGAGTGTAAAACAACCTGTAAATTTATGGGTGCTATATAAATAAATAATCCAGCATTATTTTTGTAACTCCAAAGCATGTTGGCTTTTTCAAGTTCACATGATTTCTCTGGAGTTGGGCCCAGGATTTTTGGAACAACTTACATATTGTTACATTAGTGCAAGATAATTCTGTGGGTGCAAAGATATTGAAAACTTAAAAAATCCTTGAGAATGGTGATGGCTGAGACATTTAGTATGGAAGGAAATACCCTTCCCTGAACAATGTGTTCTGGGGTCTAGGCTTTAGGAGGTTTTTTCCCTCTGTTTGAGGTTCTTTTTATTTAATTACAATTGGTGAAGGGTTTTAGGACATCATAAAATCATTGCTTATGGCAAATCATCCCTCTCTGCATAAGACGCATACCTTAGACACCTGGATTTAAGTTTTTGTTGTTGTTTTCTGGTTGGGTTTTGTTGTTGTTGTTGTTGTTGTTTTTTGATGGGGGTGTTTTTATGCAGAGATAAGAATTTAGATTGCCGCCTTCATTAATTTCCTCAACAAAATGGCAAACCTTTCTTCACAGATATCATGGGGCTACATGAATTGACACCAGTGCCAACTTCCCCTAGCAAATCCTGAGAACTTGATTCTTTCATAGTCCATAACAGTATAAAACAGAGAAAGATAAGAGTTTCAGTGATACAAAAGCAATCTTGGTGCATTTAAAAAAACTATTACCTCTGCAATGAGATGTGAAAAAATAAATCTGCGAATTACCAGCACTGTAAGAGACCTTCCGAGTCCCTTTCCTTTTGTTGAAAATAAAAAATGCTGAGTTTATTTTATTTATTTGAATATTTCCCTTCCAGTGTGCACAGCTGAGGGACCAAGAGTGCTTTCTGCTCAGCTATGAATATTTCAAATTATTTTTCCCCTTAGCAACATTCACTGACCAAATTAGAAGACTTGCCAAGTTTTCTGTGGCAGGTGATGTTTTAAGTGCTCATATTTCTTTACAAGGTTACTATCATAGCATGCTCTTCTAAAGTGTTTGTCAGTACCTTGCTACAACTATCCAGTTCCTTTAAGGAAAAAGACATAACATTTTTGTAAGAGTAAGAATTCAGACTCAACAGAGAAATTCAGGACTTAATCCTAGAGATTCTACTCACATTAATATTCTTACTGGCTTATTGGATTTTCTCTGTGACTGAAATACAGCTACACAAAGTACTGTGGTCTTTTGACAGGGAAGAAGGGAATTTCTCTTAACTAGTCCCATCTAAACGTCAGCACCCACTGTGCAGATTCCTTCTGCAGGAATAAGAACATCTGGAGAAAGTCAGCACAGATAAGGTATCTCTGACAGTAATCCCAAGATACTTTAAAATATCCCGGTGCCCAAGTCTCTGTCTTTGACCTTAAGAAACCACTCTGAAAATAAGGACACCACCTCATTCCCCCCTGTTCAGCATTAGCTCCCACGTTTGAGGTTCCCCATTCATTATGTCAAGATATTGTAAGGCCCATAAATCAAAGAACAATTCTGAACTGGTTGACATTACAAGCAAAATAATTTTCTACCTCTTTACCACACAAGGTAGATCTAAAACATTTTAAGGAAGCCAGCACAACACATCACCTGGAGACCTGTAGGTAAACCACCATTTCTAAATAATTTCACTTTCCAGACAATGCATTTCACTACCTACAGTAACTCTTGGGCTGCATTCATCTGTTTCAGAAATTCTTGCACTCGCTTGAAGCTTAAAGCTGAAACACCATTTTTTCTGTAGTCAGTGCTGCCTCTGGCTCCATGTCATACTGTCTTACTCAAAAGCCGAATCAGATGTGAAAAACAACTCGGTAATTAACCAGCAATTTGTATACGAGATAAAATATCTTCCTAGTAGGGGTATAATGGAATCATTATTGAAAGCTGTCTAAAAGCACTATGTGAAAATAGAGAGAAAGATGTTTGACCTCAGCTATACCAATTTCACAAATAAAGCCTTAATAATAGGCTGCAATCACACTTGGCTGGGCATTATTTCCCAGACACGCAAGGTCTGCATTACAGGGCCAGAAGCAATGACTCACTGCCAGCTGCCGTGATGGCACAGGGCAGCTTGCTATTCTGTCATAAGTTGTTTTGTGCACATTGTGAAAGCTTCTAGACATCTGATCCCTCAAGAAAACAGCCCATGTCTATAAGCAAGAAGGTAGGGAGCTTTCTCCATTTCTGAGGCCTCATTTAATTTTTTGAAGGTGAGCGAGAGAATCAAATTATTTGAATCAAATTATTTGAATTATTATCCTCTGCTCTAAGATGCCTCAAAAGGTACCTTTTTAAAGACACAACTAATCAAGGAGGATTGAATGCTTTCCACCCAAAGGCCACACAAACACGTGTGTTTGATGTTACACGGCCATTCACATCGCTCTGCACTGCAGGCTGCTATCGCCAGGCAGTGCTGCACTGCAAAACAAACCCACAATGCTAAAAGGCTGCACAGCTTTCCTGCCCCAGTCCCTGTCTAGATCCTCAGCTGTCCAAATTCTCACCAGCTGCAAGGAAGAATTGGAAAGCCAGCCTAGTCTAGCAGGTCTAAGACAGCTGATGATCTGTGTCAGTAAAAGCCCTTATGACCACTGCCATGCTTTAGAGACTTTCTTGTGTTTATGTCTTTTTGCTCACAGGGTATCTGCTATTTCTTCTTGTCTTACAGGCATGACAGTGGTCACACCTTTAGCAAAAGGAACAGGTTTATGTGACTCTCCAAAAGTTTGGAAATGAATAATCGGAATTCAGCAACTGACTAAAAGCTTACACAACTTGTCTGAATGTCTTCATTTTTGCCAGTGCATCTGAGGTTCTTAGAGATTGGCTTACCTCATGAGATTTCTAGGATTCCTCATTTCTGAACTTCCGGGAGATAATCCTGTCTCTTACCATGCTGACACTGCTGAGTCTGCTCCTGGAGAGTGCCCAGACTTTTAGAGGAGCAGCCAATGTTGGACATATTTTGCAATAGCTTCTTAAACATTCAGAAGGAAATCAGCAATATTTCATGTTGTAAAGTGATGAGGGTCTTAGTTTTTCTGACACATATCATCTGGTTCTCCAGTCTGCTCTCTGCAATAAGCAAGTAAGACAGGAGTCAAACTTCAAACACACACGGCTGTTTTCAGTAGTTTTTACCATTTCTCATTTCCCACTGACACACTCTGCAGATCACATACGGTGTTCACACCTCTTCAATACCTTAGAAAAACCGAGGGAGTGAGATCAAGTTGAAAAGCTTGCACATAAATTTTTCTACAGAGGGAAAAATCACAGACAAAAATTTCCTGCTTGAGGGTATAAGGTAGCCTCTACATGCCTGAGGTTAGGACAGATGGGCCCTTTTGAGCATATAATAATTCCAGGATTGTCTGCTGTAGGGCTTCCTTGCAACCTTTTCATGTGGGACTGGCCACTGGCAGAGGTAAGTAATGGACTAGATGACCACAGCCATGACAATATAATGATACGCTTCCTGTCTTAGCATTGTAAACAATTGTTAGTTTTATCTGATATGCTGTCCCTTCACATTATAATAAACTTCAAACTTTTAGCAGCTACAAGAGAAGTTTGTCTCTTCAGTCAGCAACAGTTTTTGTCTAGTAACTAAAGTTGGACATCATTTAACATCAGTTTCTCTACTACCACAGAAAACAGTTACACAATGCCTGAGTCATATCTGGGGTTTGAAGACTGAATTTCTGCTCAAATTCTTCAGAACTAGGGAACCTGAAGCAATAGTTCTGTAGATTTCTGGAAAAGTGCTATGAATGTTCCAGCCTGAAATTCTATCGACATAAAGGAAGCCTGCTTTACTTTTAGTGCATCTTTAATGGTGTTCAGATTGAAGATGCAGAGGGAGCAAGTTGAGGAGGAATGGTTCTCACAAGAAAGGACAATTGTATCACTGCAAAATTGCGTGTGACCCAATTCAGAGCACAAAGCACCAGGAAAGGCAAAGACAGCTGAGACAGCAAATTCTCAATCTGAACACTTCAGAGATTTTCCTGTAGGTAAAAGAAAAAGACACAATGAAGGAGAAAAAGATAAAGAATGAAATTACATAAATTCTTTGTTTGAATCCTAATAATGAAGGACTGGGATAGATATTCACTTAAACAAGGAACTCATGCTGGAGAATCCCCTGTTAGCTGTTCATAAGGCCAGAGCTGTTTTTGTTTCTCCAAACTGCCCCACGAAAATATGAAGTATTTCTTAGGAAAACACGTATTTCTTAGGAAAACACGGTTTACTTCTGCTTAGGCTGATGAGTACAAACTCATTGGAATTTTGTGTTCAGACAGTTGACAGCTCTTGCTTCAGACAGGGGTAGCACCTCACTGCTAGAATTCATATTCTGATTCCTAATAAAACCCTTCTGTGGTTGCTCTGCTGCTTCCACCACTGTCAGCCTTTTTCTTCTTTTGTTTTGTCTCTCAAATGTGCTGTCCTTTGCCACAATCATCATTGTTTCGTAATTTTAAGATTAATTCATGAAACTTAAAGTGATTCATAAGATCCCCTCAAGGTCAGAGCTAAAAGGAATCATGAACAGAGTATGATCCTTCAGGACCAACATGGCAGTGAGTGTCTCAGCGCTGTGAGAGGCAGGGAGTAATGGGAATTTTTATACTGCACAACAATGCTGAAGGTTACTTCACAAGCTCCTAATTCAGATTTTCCAGCAAAAAGACTGCCAAGCATTAAAAAATATTTCTGCTTAGGCCTGGTATCTGGTGTGGTAAGTCAGTGTGAATGGTCCATTAGCCCCCGAGAAGTCCAGTGGAACGTGTTGGAACAAATCCCGAAGGCAGCGCACAGATGAGTAATGGTGTTAAACTGGAGCAGGGTTACATGAGGGGAGGTGAACAATGGCAACTGTATTTCCCAAAGCCTGGAATTTCTCTCCATGATTTTTTCTCTTCTAGCAACAGGACCTTCTCAGTTTCCACATTTCTTTGGAAAAAACACCATATTTATCAAGCCAGTGACCAGACTGATCAAAACCCAGATAACCACATTAAATCAGTACAGATTTTACCATGACAAGGATGTATCCAAATTATCTCGTGCATGTTTATCTATTTTGAATGAAGCAAAACCAAACTAGGTAGCTCAAAAATAGGACGATGCAGCGGTTTCAGTTCGAAAACTGAAAAACCAAACAAAACTGAAAAACCAAACAAAACTGAAAAACCATGACATTAAACATTATGATGAACGGATTTTCTGCATCATTTCTGTAATGAGTAAGTAGTAAATATTATTCTCTACTACTTTGAGAGGAAATGATAGTGGAAAGTAGAGGAGAGAAAAGAAATTTAAACTCTCAAATAAAAAGAAATTCTAATTCAATACACACTACAGCTAAATTTGATCAAGTGCTGAGGACTTCATAACAGAAGCAGCACCTTTATCCTGAAGATTATCCTCCTCTTCTTACATATAGCTCTCTTCAAGGCACTTTTTTTTTTCCACACAAAAATGCCTTGATTGATAATGAAATTCAGTGACAAACCTGTGGGTTCTCCAAAGACAGATTGCAACTTTTGGAGAATTATTGTGTCTCCTAAAATGTGAACACAGACTGTTTTGCTCAACAATTCCAAGAGATGTCAGGAACATGGTAGGTTATGCATACTGTTTTATTTTGCATAACACAGACTTCTGTAACATACAGGAGATCTCTCATCTTAAAATTCCTTTTTAATTTAATTTTTCCACAATTCAGCACCATGTTCCAAGTAATATAAAAAACACAAGGCACTGAAATCCCACAAGGAACTCCAATAACATACTATGATACCTTGTAATTTATGAGATTCATATAAGACTCTTTGCACTGTAGAAACAATTTTACCAAGATTGCATATGAAGTGTGATCCTTCAGTATGACAGCGTTCTAGTGTTCTCTGTCAGAAAGCAGTGTTTGTTTGGGGATTTTTCCTCAGCACTAAAATAAAATTGACAGAATACAGTGATGCAAAGAATCAAAAAATCATCCTTTTATCTTCAAAGAATCTTCAATGTAACCCCTAAGTCTAAACTTCTGACAAGGAAAGGGAAAAGGTAGAACATATCCTGGTGGTGACAATGGAAGGAAATGGATTTTTAATATAAAATAGGTCACCTTTATGACCAGGTGTCAGCTGTGAGTGAGTGATGGACGCCTCAGAGAGATGTTTCAACCTACAGATGTATGAGTGACACATGAAAATTTTCAAGCAGAAGCTGCTTGCATAAAAGACAGAGAACATAATGAAGAAGTGTTATCTGACCTTTAGAGGGGAGAAAAATGGAGAGGGATTGTGCAGCTGACTGATACTTCTGCAAAAACAAAAGTTAAAGTTCAAGCTGTACTACAGTCATACCGGGGCTTGTTCTTTCTCTTGTACAAATTACTACTCTCCCCATGACCTGCAAGATAACATTACCAGAAGTAAGAGGTACAGAAAGAGGTACAGCATTTTGCCTAGGACTCTGCACGTCTAAACATTTAATTATTCTTCCTTTTTTCATAAGTGGGTTCATTGTATGCTGTTTCTATAAGCAATAGACAAAGGTAATTCTGGTTCCTTCTTACACTTTGCTTACCGTGCCTAATTACATCCTGTGCTTTTTCTGACATGGGTTTCTCCCTAAATATCCATAAACAGTGCATTCAGTTCTCTCCCACAGGGTGCTGAAGAGTGGTGGATTGTGTCTGAAACTGGACATGCTCAAGGAAGGAAAGGCAGGGAGCACTTAGGGCAAGTTTGTCTCGACCAGGCTCTCTATTGCTCTGAGATTTAAGGATGGTCCTTTCTCCTCAGAACTTAATTTATACAATTTGTCAAGAACAAAGAATGTACAGATTAGTAGCTCAGTATTAATCAGCTGAAAACAGCCCCTGTCATTCTACTCCCACAAAATTGAAAGCCCTTTCAAAGAATCAGTGCCTTGGAGCTCTGGATAATCATCATTTAATATTTGAAACCACCACTCAGGAGGTACCTATCTATCAACATGTCACTTCACACACTAACAAAACAATTCTTCTTCCATTGTACCTAAGCTTAAGAATCTCAAGGTGTTTTGGAAGCAGTAAGCTTGAAAAGTCTTATAGGATTCTCTTGATTCCCAATGAAAAGGTTGAGTTGGAACACCTCAGTCGTTGCTGGATTTCTGGGAGGAACTCAGTTCAGACCAATGAAAATTAAATCTCTTTAAAAGCATGTTTAGCTTAATGCTTAAAGCTTGAAACACCAGAAGTGGCCGTTCACCTTTAACTTAAGCCAGAATCTGTCAGTAGTTACTAATACTGCTGGATCCCCTATTAGATCAGAGCCATCACAGAACACAAAATCTATCACATGCAAACAGAATTTGTAAAATGTTTTATGCCACTTGATCATAACCTCAGAAAAGTATTGATTAAATTTAAGATATAAAGAAAAAAATGCTAATGACAGATAGCACGGCTGCTGACACATCAACATTTAAAAGCACTTGGCTGAGTTATTTCTTTTTATCTATCAAGAATGACTTTTGCATATTTTTATATTCTAAAAATACAAGATTAACTGCATCTGTTAGATCAATAGCATAAAGTATCAATGCTGTCATCCATAAACACCCAGTCAGTTTTATGAACCAGATTATTAGTAGTTAAATATTTAAAGCTGCTTGCCCTTTGGATCTCACTTTGATGCTTGTAGCCAGAACATATTATCTTCCAACACCACATCTAGGCTCCACAGTGTGGGAGGAAGATTTTGAACCAGACCAAGAGCAAAATTAATTTTCCATCCTTTCAGAAATGAAAAGAAAACCAAGAATGGGTTCAAAATAATACCACACATTTTGGCTCATTAGAGATTGTCTTCAAGGAATGATACAGAATGAGCCATATGAGAAAAGGCACAACAAATTTCAGGGGCAGAGTTAGGAATAAAGGTTTGGTTATTGCTGTGAGTCCTGCCACACACAAAGCAATAGCCCAGCAAAGAGTGAATCATCCAGCCACGCTTGTTTTGTCTCCTTTTGTTTCATGACTTTCTCTTTCCTCTGCAGTTTGCCACCCTCAGTCCTCCTCTGTTCAAGCCCATATCATTCCCCATAATGTGCTCCCTCATCCCGTGCCCTGTTTGGTTTAAAAGCTTAAAAAATAAATATATACCAGAGACCATCTATTACAAGTAATTCATTGAAACAATATTATTTCAATTTAATCAAAATTACTAGATGTCCAAAAACTGGGAGGGCACAGGCAGCAGCAGAATTGGAGCTGTTTTTATCAAGAGTATTCCAGGAGCTGATTCAACAATCCCTGGCATGTCTATGGGAGAGAGGCAGTGAGGGATGGGCAGGGAAATGGCAATGCTGTGACATGTCCTTTCATCCAAAATAGGGTCAAGGCAGCAGCAACCACAGCACAACACATTTAACCTGGGAACGAGATTGTCTCCCTGGAACTGTGCCCATTTCCCCAGGGTACTCGTCAGGCTGTGCACTGAAATATAACAGTTGGTTTCAAACAAACCCACAGTTATATGACACTGAAATTTTAAGACTGAAATCCTGCTGGTTTCCTTTCATGGTAACCAAGGAACAAACTTAGAGCTACAGAGTAAAAATCAAAGGAATCCAACAAAAAATATAGTATTTTGCTAATTCTTGGTGTCCAGTTGTATCTAAAATGATTCCTGTTTTGTCTTTTTCAGTTCCTCCAATTACTTATTCTCTTTGTGGGCTGACCAAGATGCTCTGAGCTGTCTGTGGCAGGTGGGACAAGACTCACATACTGTGGACACAAGCAGGGTTAAACTTTTAAGGAGCACTTCAGCATCCAAGGCAAGGGGAGTAGGCACTGAGGTGTGGAAAGGATGCTCACAGAAATAAGTTTACAGTGAAATTTGGGACACCTCTGCTAGACAACATCTGTGAACAAGCAACAAGAGAGTGTAATGTGTGATTAGCCCAAATATGGGCTAATCTGGGCTCTGTAGGAGATGCTCTGCTGGGACCTGACAGAGATGGTACTGATGGAATTCAGAGACTGAGAAAAGCACAAACATTAATTACAACCAGACCAAGGCTGACTCCCAGAGTCACCAAGCACAGACCTGAATTCCACAAATAAGGGATATCTTTATCTAGCACACTATCCCCACAATTGCTACTTAGCTGCATCACAAAGGAAGCAATCCAATGTGTTCAGATATTTGTATGAACTGTACTGGTAAATGAAATAATAAATGTCTTCCTAATGGATTCCCATTGATTTAGAAAATACACTGAATTATTTTAAATAAAAAAGTGGATGTTTACAGATTTCGCAGTCAAAAATGTAGTGTGGCACAACCACTTTGCTCGCTACTGCTAATAAGTCTGTCATCATAACAAATTAGCATATCTGTGTAAAAATACACATGTATTTGCATATATTCATCTGCAGACATATCCGTTCCTGTTTTAAAAGTACTTCAGAATGTCATCTCAAACCCTGTAGTCAGTATTAGTATTTGTATGAAGTCAGTTAAGATGCCAAAATAGTGCTTTTGTTTCCAGGAGACCTCTCTGTCAATTTATTTCAATTTAAATATAGTATATTAGTTTTCTCTAAAAAAGAGGAAGGAAACAGAACTGAGCTTTTTGTCACTTGGAATCACATTATCTCCTAAGTATAATTCACATAAAACAAATTATGAGACTGATCAAATGCTCTGTTAACATAATTCTTTAATAATAATATCACTTAGATCTTAAACTGCTTAATTAGATTTCAGTCATTGCAATCAACAGCCTCATTGAAACTGTTCATCTATAATTTATACTCTTTGCATTTTACTGTTCATTTTAAAAACAGCATTAACAATAAGAGCCAATAGTAAGTAGGAAAAAATAGCAAAAATTAAAACCCTCTAGGTTTTGGGGTGAACTAAATTCCTGATTCACTGAACATCAGTGATGATATTTCAACTGGTTTGAATAGATTAATGATTTCCATTTAGGAAAAAAACATTTGGACTTCAACCACACATCTAGATACAGCTTTTGCATCTGACCGCAAATCTGAACTGAATAAAATAAGCTGTGCTTTTATTTGAAAGTTGATAAAGTAAATAGAACTTTCAGACACTTGAGGCCTAAACACATTCAATTTACCTTCCAGTCATTAAGTAGATTTTTCTAGATTATGAAGGTGTAAAGAACAGGCCTAGACAATGCAACATTTACTGAAGTCATGTTCTTTACTTTGAAGAAGACATGCTTATTGAGAACAATGCAGAAGTGCTCTGTAAGGAAGTATTTGTGCATTTTTGAACATTAGAAAACAGCCATGTCCAAAATAACTTTTTTTTTTGAGTGCAGATGGAAATAGGTCATCCAGGAGCAGATGATTTACTGTCTTAGAATAAATTACAATTATATCTTCAATGGTAAAGTACAACCTTTGGGTCTGTCCTTCAGGAAACAGAACTCTCCATCTGATACCAGCCCCCTACATAGCACAGGTGGGATATTACAGCTCCAGGACTTTAGATAAGATTTGAGGATGGCAATTCCTCTTTGAACAGAGAATATCTTCACGTTAACAAGTCAGGAGCTTTGCTTTTATTCCTATTATTTTATTAGCCAGATGTTTATCTGTTGTTATTGCAAGATGGTATATTTATGTACTTCCAGATTTATAAATATACTCCCTTTAAACACACAGTGATTGCTTAACACCTTGGTGTTTCTTCAATAACTATTTTAGCTGCTTAAACTGAACACATTTCAGTAGCTCCTTCCTAGCAGTGCCCACAACAGACCCCAGCAGGATTTTAACACCCATCCCTCTAGAGCATTCTGCTGATATGCTCAAAATATAAGTGTAAACTAGCAGGCATCTGCTAAGCTACTAGGGAAGTATCCAGTAAGTAAATAAATGCATCTGGGTTGCAGCCACTGAGATTTATAGCACTTTTCCCCGATTTCCTTTTTCACACTACAGTAAATACAGTAATGGTGCTGGCTAATAAACAGCCATAAATCTGCCTTCCTGTGTTTATGATGTTTGCTGATTGAAAAGTAATGCTGTGAAACTGATGAAGTCAGGCACTATGAATGCAGGAAAGCTTTGGGTGCTGGGGGGAACACATTTTTAGTACATTTGAAACAGTCCATTTTGCAAGAGGTCTCCACTCCCACATCAATAAGTTGGGGTTTTCTCATAACCTTCACCCCCTCTATTTTCCACATGTTGTAAACTAGAATTTTATTCCTAATAAATTCAACAGATCCAGTGCAGATGTAGAATAGAAGAGGAGGTCTGGAGTTTTGTGAACATGGCTTCTCACCAGCAACTTAATTCAGTTCCCATGAAGTCGTCGGAAAAATTCCTGGAGACTTCCATGAGAGTTGAATTGGGCTTCTGTTACTTCCTTCCTTCCACACTGTTTCTTTTATCCCCCTCTTCCATTCTTGAGGGCAGTTTGGGAGCAGTGGTATAGAACACACAGCTGTTCTTCCAACTCAGCTAATGGAGCCCTGCATCAAACTTCTCAAAGTGCAGCAAATGTTGGCTGCAGGATCTCTGCAGGCAGAGAGCATCCTCCCAGGAATATCCACACTGATTCTCTCAGCATCTCACCTTCTGCTGACCCTGATGGGGCTGTCCATAAAAGTCAGACATTTCTTTTCAAGTAATGACACTGATGAGAAAAGTGACAGTGGGGAGTTTTTCTCAGACATTTGAAGGCGTTAGTTTGAGAACTAAATCAGAAGCAAACAGAAAAGGTGACTTAATTAGATGATTTTATCTTTAGAAACTCTGAAAACAACTTATTTTATCAACTAAAGGCTTGGCACTTCTGTATGTTGGAAGTGCTATACACTTGTGAAAGGTAGCTCAAATATTAATTAAATCAGTTTGCAGATGTCAAATCTGTGAGATGTCAAGTGATAGCTACAGGGAATTAACTGTGGCTATATTTAAAAAGGGAGGAAATATTTTCCTTTCTACCAATGAGAAGACAGACACAGTTGGCATTGAGCAACAGAAGTGGTAACTACTTTGCAATCAATCTCCTCTTGCCCATGTATCCCCTTCCCTCCTGGCAGATGTGCTAATTTCAGCGAAGTTTAAAGTGAATTCTTTCAAAGAAAACAGTTAAGACAGGCCTAGCTATGCTGACCTGTAAAAGGTCTCTCAAGAGGAAGCATAATTTCATTTTGACAACCTTTATCCCCTCCAGCAGTTACAGCTACCAACGCTGCAGACTGATATAAAATCCCCAGGGCTACAGGAACCTCAATACAAAGGAGGAGGTGAGACTTTATGACTGACTGAACAAGAAATCCCATTATTTTCCTTCCACAAGAGCCCATGCAAGAGGCTTCCTCATCCCCTCACAGTGAAACCTGTGCTAATGCTAAAGGGGGAAACTCTCAAATCCAGCAGGTTGCTGGACAGGGAGAATTCCCTCAGGAATTGAAATGGACACTCTCCTTCCCAGCTATTATTGACTCCTCAGAAATGCATCAGCCAGGACAGGTGAACTGTCAGGAACTCATCAAAGTTCACAGATTGGGGGTAACATCCATTTTTAGTCCTGTTTTTGAGTCACACAAAATGTACAGAGCAAACAGTTTTAGGACTGATGCAGGTGGGAAAAAAACCTTTTTGAACAGGAGAATATTTTACTTTCTGTAACCAAACTATATTTTGCTCAGTAATATTTGAAATTGGAGTTAAACTGTACACCAGGACTACCATCATTTCAATAGATATTTTGCAGTGGGAGAATTGAAAACTCTAAATTTTAAATGTAAAAGAAAAAAACAAACCCTGTGCAGCTCTAATGCTGAAAGGTCACTGCTTATGTTGCTTTATCCCTGCTATGCCCAGTTTATAATTTTTTTGCCATATATGAATCTCCGGACCCATTTTTATTAGTGCTAAAATAGACTGTTCTCCCACTGTCACACCATCTGTCTTTTCCTCCTGCCTGCCAGTATACAGAACATCTAGGAGTTGTTCTGAGAAGAGAAAAATGGGAAAGAAAGAAAACTGTATTGTTTTGGTCACACACTCTGCTGGTGACAGCCTGTTTCCAGCAGCGACTGTCTCCACAGAGGGACACATTCAGCCTTCGCCAGCCTGTGACACACACTGAGTTTAAAAAAAACCTAACAAAAACGCAAAACAAAACCCTCACTGGTCTGAAATGAGGAGAAATGAGATTTGCTTTCTGCTCTCCCACTGTGCGATTCCAGAGAAGGGCAACTCCTCCCAATATCAGCACTGCCCTGTTGACATTTCAGGTTCTGTCTCGGAAATTTATCCTGACAAATTTTTGATTCAGACTGAGCCTGAATCAGCACCAACAAGACCTGTTCACAGCACACACCAGGAATGGGATTTTCAGAAAGTGACAGCAAACACAATATGGGCTGTTGCTGCCTTTTTAGAATTTACTTTGACTTTAAATGTAAAAACTTTTGGGGGGACTTTTTGATAGAGGTATCAAATTCCTTTTTTCCACACATAAAAGCTCTTTGCATGACAGGCAATCCAGGAGACTGCAAGCGCCACTTATACTCAAGACAAGCCAGAAATGAAAAAGTACTGAGTGGCACAAGTGGGGCAACAGGATGTTATTACAAGGAGTGGTCTCACAGACAATTTTACACCTGCCTGACACAGCAGTCACATCTCATGAAGCGAGATGGATCATTCATGTTGTGTTATGTGTAAGAAATAGCTGCAGACATTTTTCTAAGAGGAGCACATGGAATCAATGGTCTGTCAGCAGAAAAAGTAAAAGGTAGAGTGAGAATGCATCATTCAGAACAGATTATCAGGCTGACCATCACCCAAGTCCTGTGAGGTTGTACCAGGAGAGTGAGAAGGACTGAGAAGCACAAGATTCCTCTCAGTGTTCAGTCTCTGTCTACTGCATTTAATACATTAAACTCATACCTCAAGAGAACAGTCAGACTTGTTTAGTTACTGGGTTGGGGAATGAACAGTCACCTCCCTGTTTTGACCATAGGACATTTCAAAAGCAATAAAAGAGCGGGTCATGACAAAGAATGAGGGATAAAATAGATTCAGAAATACAAAAACCCAGAATGTTCTGAAAGCCATATTTTCTACTTGTTTGCATGCATGAGTAATTAATAACAAAACTTAGTTTCACAGAAATAAATCCCAGCACTGTATGAACCTATTCCAGTATGTGACAGCACTTCAGGGCTCAGATTGAGAGGCTGGTTAGACAAAATAGAGAGGGACAGCTTTGGGAAGCTTCCATTTCCTTTCCATCCACTACCACAGCAACACAGCTTCATAGTCTAACAGTTCTTGCAGCATCCTGGCTTTTTCCTTTGGGCTAAAAATGAATTGGCATTGAAGCCATTTGATTTTCAAACTTTTAAGATTTTTCATGGGAAAATAGCACCATCTGTAGGAAAAAAATGGACCAAAATTGATTAAAATGTGTGTCTATTTTCAAGCCATTAAGCAAAAGTTAGGACTTTCTAAGAATAAATACATTCTTTAACAAAATTGGACCACATTTTATCCTCAGAGGAAGCCAAATGGACTTTTGCTGGTCTTGTGAAGGAAGGACAATGCCATTCCCATCCCATGATAAGAAAAAAGGTGCTATGACAAAAAATTTTCTACTTTAATCCCCTCTAACACTGTTCAGAAGGACAACCATCAATAGCCTACAAACCCGAAGTTCTTTCCCAAATACCACCATGACAGCAAAGTCATATCAGGCTATTGTTAGAACTATTTTTTAGTCATTGACAGGGAAAAAGAATCAGCCTTTTCAGTAAAGTTCCCTGACTGTTGGCCAATTCTCTTTCTAACATATGCATCTTTTATCCTAAAGCACACATATGTACTAGAGAATTTGGCTGCCTGGTGTGAATGAGTAAAACATTCAACAAGAGAAGAAGCTCCATAAAGATATAACAGACTTCTAGTTGCACGTACTTATTTAATGAGAAGATGAACATTATCTCAATTGACATGACACTAATAGTGGTAGTAACCATTCTGTGAGCCATTTCCTCTCTAAAGAGAATCAAAAAGCTCCCATTTCTAAATACTCCCTAGAAAGAAAAATCATTTCTCTGGACTGAGTCCTACTTCTACCCTCACCTTGCTGGGAAACACTGTAAAATAATTTAAAAACTAAGTTTAAAATACAAGGAAAGTATACTGGCTTTGGAAACATTCATAGTTTATCTCACAGTGCTTGAAATGTTTATATAGACTGTACCTTATTTCCTAGCATGAATGTCATTGGATTCTTTGAAAGTCTTTAAGATGTATCATGACATTTGTTGCTTTTAAAGGTAGCATTTCAATTAGCCTAATGATGGTTTCCTAGGAGAACTGAAGATCCACTTAAAAACACTGCACAGATCAGAAAAGCAAACGTGTGCGTGTAGACATGCTTATGTCTGTCTTCATCAGATAGTCAGAACAGTGTTGTTACTTGCCTGTGGACCTTTCTCTTCTTAATTTAGCCTTCACATTTCACTCCAGTTTCTATAGTGACCTTTATTTCTTAGTGACAGTTGAACTATGCCTGAATGCAAAATTTAAGAGCCATCCTTGTCCACATTGCCTACGAAAATCCTCAGGGATCTTTCATAATAGCTGCACCACAGCTGCACAAACTGATAATTCTAGAGATATTCCACTTGGCATGGAACTGATAGTTGCATCAGATAATATTACTAATGCCACTTTATTTGTCCAGCCTTGAGGTGAGATGTGGAAGAGCAGAGTGTTAACAAAACCCCAACAGCAGCTTATTTCAGCAGTGCAGCTGTTCCACAGGGTAACAGAAAAGCGTGGCCCTGCTGAACCCAGCCCACCCAGGATGGGCAAAGGTCTCACAGGAACAAAGCACAGTTCTTTCCAGAACTACATCAATGTCTCCCTGCGAAGTCTCAGGAGCATTTAAAATCAATCTCTCACCACTGCTGGTTTTGAAGCTACAGAACAAGATGTGAGGAGTCAAAGAGAAACCTCTAAGTTCAGCTCCTCCCTAGAGCCAACTTTTCATAAGAAAAGTTTATATGATCAGTTGAGGAGGAGGCACTCAAAAAGCATCAGCAACTGCAAAATCAAGTCTTGAATGAACTGAAGAAAAGCTTCAAGACAGCACTGATGCCAGGTGGCATTAGCCTGCAGTGAGATCTGGGCATAAAAATAAGATACATGCTGTTCTCATCAATGTAGCACACCAAGCTTGTATTTAGTAAAAATCACAAATTTGTTTGAACAGCCCAGGAGAGATTAATCAAAGACTGATTTGTTGCAATCTGCCATTCCCTCACTTGTCTTACATATCTGGCTTTGAAGCTGGAGAGTGACTTGGAGTCTCTGAAGCTATTTTCCATTTTCTGACATAACACCACCAGCTGTTGCTGCCTTCTGGGATGAGACAGCCCAGGTAAATTCATCCATATGGAGAGAGCTGGCTAAAGGGAGCCTCCACTGCAGTTACACACTCATTCAAGTGCACACAGACACATTCTGCAGGGTATTCGACTCCAGGCTAAATTTCATTTAAGCTCTTTCTGAATCTGAAAACCTTAAACAAAACAGTGAGATTTGTTTAAGGTCTTCCATGTATGCAGAAGTCATGATGCTTAAGAGGCCCAGGTTAAAATGTTTCAATTTCAAAATGTCTCCAAAATAAAACAACATTTGTTTACTTTACTCAATATGGTTTTAGGACCTGATTTGAATTTGTAAATTGAATTTGCTCCATTACCACAAAGCAAATTTCATAAAAGTAAAAAGTTTGTTCTTACTGTTTTCCTTTCTTCTCATGCTTACTATTTGCAGCACCCTGAGATCTCAACAAATTGTGCTTCATCAGAAAATTTCCACTTTGCAGAGCAGCTTTTCTGCCCCCATCAGGGAAAACTAATGTGAAAATGTGTTTTCCTCCATCTTCTTCCTGTGCAGAAAAGTTAGATTTGAGCCTCCACACCAAAATGTGATGAGTAGGAATGGAATAAATGGGTCAGGTTTCAAGAGATGTCTAGCTGCAGTGATATTTGAGGCTCAGGAATCTAACCTGGCAGACAAGCTGTCATGGGAAAAACGTAGAAGATCTCAGCATATTAAGTAAAAGTCTTACCACAACTCTTTCTGCAGCCTTCCCTTGCCTCACCTGCAGCTAACGAACATATATATAATAACCTCAGCAGTTTCACGAGCATAATTAAACCTCCAAATTATGTGACAAACCCAGAGTAAAAACACTTCTAAATTCTGCAGAGCTTTGTGCAGGTATGTGACATAAGCAAATTTCAAGGCCTTACAGATTTTTGCTGAGTCTGAAATTCATGCACGCAAGCCTTTTGTGCAGAATCAGATGAAAACTTCACTTCTCCACTTGCACTATATTCTGAGCGTGGGTCCACCAAAAGCTACAAATGATAGCAAAATTTGGGGGTGGGAAGTGATACAAAAGGAATGAATTTACATAACACGGGAACTGAAGGCAACATTTGCAAAGCTCAAATGCCAAACAGTCAGCATGTGCTGAGAAACACCAAATATTAATGACACTATGACAAAGCTCATACATTACAGCTCAGGAACAGGACTCCTACTGCTCATGTTTCGATTTGATTTTTAAAAAGTAAGAGCATGCACCACAGATGTTGGGAATTCTGCAGCTCTGATTTGACTTGGAAAGCCATGATACAAAGTGATAAGTGAATTCCCCAAGAGTGACTGTCCCGCAGAGACTTTTTCATCTTTCAAGACCTATCATACTTCATGGGATTACACTGTGTAATGTAGCAACGTGATGTGCCTGAATACAAATCACTGTCTTCCTGCTGAACTTGTAAAGAAATAAAAAACAGACCTTGCCTTCCTTTTTCTTTGGTACATATTCTGAAAGAAAATTTTAAGACAGTGTCTGAAGTCAAAGGAGTGACAAAACTTCTCTGCCAGCATCCAAATCACCAAGGATACAAATGTTTCATTCGTCTCTCTGTTCAAACAAGGTGGGCTGTTTTCATTTATTAATGCCAGCATAGATCTCTTTCTCTGCAACACTCTCACATGGCTCATCAGATGCATGCTCTACTTCAAAAACTCACTTCTGATGTTTAATACTGATGTCTCTGCAGACAGCTCTCATTGCATCAATTAGGAAAGGAACAACAAAGCATCTCTCAAATTACAGTTTAAGGAGTCTTAAAGTATATTAAAGGTAGTCTTGTGTAATGAGCCAGTGTAAATGTAAACTGAGTCCCTGGAATAGCAGAAAACAGCAGACCAAAAGGAGGGGGCATAGAACTGGAGACAATTACAGGAATTAGCAGCATGGTCCCATGCCAGCATGCCCAGGGGAAGCAGAGTTGGAAGGCTGTTCAATCAACGTGCTCTCACCACTACAACCTCCAGTACTTCCAGCTGCACAAAAAAAGAGCTCAGCCATCTCTGAAAACTGAATGCCATCTTACCTCAGATCTGTCACTCTTGAATACGTAACTCATGATTTATATCTTGCTCTTGATTACCATCTTCTTGACAGCAGTGGACAACTCCCTGCTCTTCTATAAAAAAAAACCAAAACAAAAACTGAAAAACAACAATGTTTCAGCTGAATAAACCTTCCTACAACTTCTATAGTTGCAGATGAGAGGACAAGCTTGAGTCCAGATAATCTTTCAAACTAAAAATATTAACAAAACTTCAATATATCATATTCTCCCTTCAGTCCACAATACCCTTGCAAGCAATCACTCACTCCCTATAGGATTACACCAAGCAACTCTATATGAATATGAAGCCAAACCTCTAATCTCTGCTCTCCTTCCAAGCCTCTCTTTGAAAGGTCATCAGCCCAAAATTTATTATATGGCTTCATCCCAGCCTCTTATGAGAGCTTAATCGCTTAACTGAGCTGCTTGGCTTTTCCCTCTCTACTCAGTTTTCCTGTTTCAAACAAGGACAAGAAAATAACTTGATTTATGCCTGCAAAAAGTCACCCAAGAGGCTTCTTATTGTCATTATAGGGATAAGCAACCAATGTAGGGTCTAGATGTAACTGGACTGCAGTTCCTGACTGCTTCACAAGAAAATACAGCAAAGACTACCTTTTTAAAAAGCAATGTACAGTCAAACTGACTTTATTTGCTCTGGCCCAGTTTCTAAAGGCCACAACCAGCCTTTAGGAATACCAGAAATTATGCCAGTGATTTATTTTACACAGTGGGAACAGGATTAAAGGCATTCAAACAAAATTACAAAAACAACTGCCACAGAGAAAGTCTTTAAATTCTGATTTTTTACACCAACCATTGCTTTAAAAAACCACCACTCTTCACCATCTGATGCCACATAGAACATTAAGATTCTGTTACTATTACTGTGCTGAAGTATTTTCTTCCAAGGAAAAAGATACAGGTTACAGGGACAATTTTTGGAAAAACCCCAAATCAGGAGGAGCAAAACATGCCACTTTCATGATCATCTATGATATTTTTCCAGCCCTATGACCTTCATTAAAAAATTTCCTACCCAGCCAAGTGATTAAAATGATGAAAGGTCATTTAGCACTTTCTAGTCCTTAAAGGCATTCAGTCACACTTTGTGCTGCAGAGAGTGTTTGTCTTCTCTTAGTGTTTACCACCATGGAGATGGCGACCAGCAGTGTCATGATGGAAGAGCTGTTCATTTCTCTTACATCAGTTACACTTTAGAACTAAAAGCTTCTATTGGCTGACCCTCTTTTGCTACATGATCACAGTGAAAGAGAAATCTTAACCAAAGGACTCAGGAAAGACTTTGTGGATTGGGTCAGTCTGGCACTCCTATCTTCCACTTGGCATCATGTCTGAGCTGCCTTAGGGCATTTCCAGTCACAATACCTGTGCTTTGATATATTTTTTACAAATATTGATGCAAAACAAAGTTTATCTTATATTGGTGTTGTCAAAGTTATTCCCAACAATAGTGTATTACTATAACTACCATTCTATTTCAAATAAAACCTCATTTCTTATCACAAAAAAAAAAAATCACAAGTGTTTTCCATAACACCTGGTTCACTCTGCCAAATTGGACAGCAAAAATATAAATAAATAATCTTAGAACCAGAGTAAACTGCTGAGTTTACCTGGCTGCTGGAATATGGAACTGCCAACATTGTGACGGCTGGAAGGTTTGTTATTGATAATTACTATTATACATTAACACCCAAATGTCCCCTCTGTCCCCTCACAATTCCTCAAGTCTTAGATTTTACAAAACAGAGATCAACCCAGAATTCCTCTCCTGAACACCTAAGAAGGTATCAGGTAAATGACAGAAGTGAGGAAATATTGCTATACCCTCTCTCTAGAACGGAAATGAAACCTTAAATAATTTAACCAGAATAACACAGCAATTATTCTAACCTCCAAGGAGATCTCAGCTTCCCTGAGGTTGATCCACTGGATCCAGACCCATAATCTAGGTGCAAGACAACTTTTCCACTCAAAACACAAATCAGTCATTATTTCCAGGTAAACTTAGATGGCAAACAGAGCACTCTTCTCTCTGGACATGTCCTTCCCAGATTACAAAGAAGAACTGCCGTTTTAGACACTAAATGAAACCTAATTCTATCATGAATTTGAAACTGGGGACAGGAAGAAAATTGATCTAGAACACTTTTTTCCTTGATCTTTCCTCTTTTAGGAATTTTACTACTTTTCATATTTTAATTGTTGACTCACAGATTGCTTTAAAGCTTATGCAACTTTTTTTTTTAAAATCCTGTCACTGTAGACTATGTGGGGCATAAACTTATTCACTTTAAACTTGGCTTGGTCAAGCCATCATTCTAATTGGTTTGTGGAAAAAAAAAAAGAGGTTTATAAGATCATGGAAGCTGGTAGTTACATGTGCATACTGACTAACCTTTTCTTTTTCCACACAAATTGTTCTATTCCTTGGGGAAAAAAAATTATTCAACAGATTACTGGGAAAAAAAAATTCTAAATCCATGCTTGAGTACAAACAGTTTCCTAACAACAACCGCCACCAACATATGTGCTCGTACTCTGATACAAAATTGTGATCTCCCAAAAGTTTCTTAAAATTGGCAACACTGCCTCTCCTTATCCAGGACACACTTATCAATTCCAAATCAGATAACTTAGGGCTCAGAGGCAGCACCTGTGTTCTAAGCAGTTTTAAATTTCATCTTTCTTAGACCAGACACTAAATTTATATGACCTATACTCAGCTTGCATGATGTGTTCGATGCTTTTATATAAGAACATTCTTCAATAATGGAGAAATTCTTTTCTCTAAAAGATGGAATTCATCTCAGTTACACAGTAAAAAGCTACAGTTGAATGAATAAAGTACCCTACCTATCAGTGTCCAAAATAAAATAAGGAATTAAAAGCTAATAAAACCTCCTGAACTGGCAACAGCCTTGCAATTTGGTATTTGTTGGAGAGGCAAAATGTACCTGACATTCCAAAGATTCCTAAAATTATCACCCATGATTAACAGGGCTGTGATAAGCGCACCCAAGGAAGAAAGTCAGTAGGATACAAACAGCACCATGTTCAATCATAACAGGGTTCAATGTGTTGAGAGAAGGTTTGGGCTTGAAATGAAGGCTCATAGTGGATGTATTCTCACATATAGCAAAGTATGTACAAAAAAACTCTGGAATCATCCAGTTTCTTAACTGACATGAATCCTGAAGAATGTAAGTCATTTCCATTGCTGCATTTCAAGGCAATTTCCTTTAACACAGACTTTACCTTATAGTTTTCTAGAAGACCATCTTAAAATAAAATGCAGAATTTTAAAGAGAAAAATAGCTACCAGAAAATTTGAAAGGAAGGAAAGAACTCACACAGAGTAGGGAATTTTTATGTTTTCAGATATTTCCATCCTTTTCTATTTGTTGGCTGATTTGAGCTGCAACATTAAACACTTCGGCAGAAGAGAACAGAGAAAACAGCACCTCTCTCACTATTGCTGCCAACCTATGGACCTCACCTCACAAGCCTGAAGAATCTCACCCAGATGAAGTTCTGTCACCATAACCAGTGACAAAGAAGCCACATCACTCTCACAAATTAAATTTGGCTGGAAGAGTAGCAAAGAACAGAGTGCCAAGCATATTTTTGTTTTGCTAAATGAAAGGACGTTCTATCATTTCAGCTAGAACCCATATGTCACTCATACCAAGGGATATCAGTAACACATTTCCTTCTGAAGAAAGAACACAATGAACCAATTAATCAAACCTTAAAATGAGGATGAAAATTATTACAGCCATTTGTTAAAATACAAAAGGGCATTAAGAAAATAAACAGCAATATCTGCTATGGTTAATGCAGTGATATTTTCAGTATCCCATGCTTGCAGAAAGCATGTCCTTTCTGGGACTTGAGTGCTTCTGAATGCAAGAGTTTCTTAGCACTCTTTCTGATTCACTAAAAATCAAGCGATAAATTTTGTTTCTACCTAACATGAATCAGGGATAAGACTATTGAAATAAATGTGTCTGATCTGCACTGACTCACGTCTTTTTCTAGAACTTTGTGAGGGCATTTTGAAACCCTCCTACTTATGTACTTAGATGACAGGCAGCAGAAGCAGTTTTGAGCCCACCTAACTACAACCTGAAGCTATGAATTTATTTGAAGCTGGCAGCCTAAACTGTCATCAGGTGAAAGAGGCACCTCCAAGGGGTTGTGAATCCTATGATGGTTGATAGCCCAGAGCAAGTGTCTCATTATTAGACACATAAAACAGGCAATGTAAGCTATACAAAATGCCCAGAAATGGAGAAGCAGCCTCTATTAATAAGTTTACCTAATGTGTTTCACTAATTTAAGAGTCTCAAAGAGGTCCATGACATCAAGCCTGGAGTACTACAGAGATGGAAGGAGATTAAAGAGAGAAGAAAACACAGCTGTAGAACCACAGCTCCACCTCCTTCCTCATTTCACCAGAAAATGCAGGTGGGGCATCTGTGAGAACTTTCAATAGATTTTCCTGAAAACCCATAATGTGATAACACTGGCCCAGCAAATTTCACAGACAGAGATACCATCCCTCATTTGAGCAGCAAGTAAATCGTAGTGTGTGATGTCTGGAATCAACAATAGATACACAGATAGGTGAAGCACATCACTGCAGTCATTTCTGATGTACAGCTCTAACATTAGACTTTTTCCTCCAGCAAAAAAATAAAACTGAAACATTTACAAAATTTTTTCTGCCCTTTTCACTGTAATTTAAAATTTTTTCAATGACAGACTGAAAAGCTGTGCTGATTTCATTAACAATTAAATATGTTCCTCTTGAAATCTTTTTTCTCAGCAGTAGTAAAGTAAAACTGAAGTGAACCACAAAGCATGGTGCTGTTCAAGCAAGTCCTGGACAGTTCACAGCCCAGAGCAGATAATTTCATTTTATTACAACACTTTTGTTGACAAACAGAATGAGAATGAATAACCCTTCCACAAGCAAGAGCACTTATACCTAGTGTTAGTGCCAGCAGCTGGGCAGCTCACAGGAGTACTGGCCTGCCTCTTGGACAAGACCTTCCTCAGAAGGAAGACTTTCTCACAGAGACACCATTTAGTTCACTCCTGGGAACTGGTAAGGCATTTCAGACTCTCTGAATGGGTCAGGCTAGAAAGGACCACACTGGGTCATCTGGTCCTGCTTCTGCACTGTTGTCCTCAGAGCTCAGGGCAAATAACCAAGAGACTTCAAGATTTTAGCATAGAAACCATTGGTTTCAGGAGAAAATCCAGGTGAGTGCTAAGGATTCCAGTCCAAAAGAAATTCAAATTAAAGCCCTCATTCCAAACAGTTAAGCATCTGCATTTCCTGCTTGAATGAACAGTACAAGTGACTAAATGAGATTGCTAAATCTAAAGTTATACATGAGCAGAACCTTTGCAAGAACTAACCCCCAACAAACTAAAATTATCAAATTGGAAAAGCAACACTCAACTTCAATTACACAGGACAAAGCACTGGTGGATATTGGTCTCCTTATTTAAATGGTGTTTATTTAAAACCATTAATTAATAGAACCCTGAGATCACACATAATGTTGCCTGGGTAGAATTTCTGTTTCCATGCCATATACACATGAGATTCAAAGTGAAAGGCTTAAAAGCTTAATGCAGTAAAGACAGAAAATATGAAACTTTTCAAATGCTCATTTCTCTGGCCTTTTGCTCACCCCAGTCTCCTATCACTTTTTTTTTCCTTAAAAGACATTATGTGTTAGGAGAGCAAAGCAGCCTGGGGAGGTGATATTTTACCATTGTCTGTGCCATTAATGCAGTTAAAAAATCCTCAGACTGGAAAAATCAGACAGATGCATCTTCCAGGTTCACATGTGCCAACTCCATCTGTTAAATCATTAAAACACAGGCTTGGCAGATTCTGGAGAAAAACACATTTGTTTTCACTATAAAGAGGAAGAGTAAACTTTCTTTCTGTTCTTACCACTCCCCCCTCCCCCATAATTACTTTAATGTGAAAGCCTGCATGAGTGGGTACTATTTAAGATGCCACTGAAAGAGGTTTTGATTGAATTGGGATGTGTATGTGTTAAATTATATGTCATAATCCAGGTTAGTCAAAGCACTATTAAACCAAGGTCTATAGATACATTAAGGTGCTTAATCATTTACCATTTACTGTGTATATCATGTTACACCACCTATTTAAACACTGGTTTTCCTTACAGCAATGAAGCTTTCAGTTTAGTTTTAAAGGTGCAGTTTACATAAGCAGCAGCAAATCAAAGAAATTAATAACAATAAACCTTTTTTCCAAATCTATATTGAAAAAAATATTTTCTACTTTCAGGATAAAGAAAAGCAACAAGAGCCTAACCTAAATTTAATACTAACAGCCTATATTTTTCCAATATCAATACTACTGATACTGGGAAAACAGATTTATGCAGTTCCCTACTACAGCACTGCACAACCATTTTCACTATGGCAACATTACCTATAGTGCATACATCAAAATACTGAGCATTTTGAGTGCAACTAAGTATAAAATAGGATGAACCTAGACACGAGTATGACAGTGTGAATAATTTAAGCCTCAAGACCTCACATAGCTGCTATTAAAACAACAGATTGCTGCTGAATGCATTTCTTTCTCTTCGTATTCTACAACAGAAAGGAATTTCATTCTCCAGGCTTGTTACTTTAAGTAAAAGGTATCCTATTTAAAGCAAATGTTTGGAATTTTTGTCTTTCTTGTGTTTGCTTACAGTTTTGCAGCTATTTTCAACCATCATCTAAAGAGAGATTTTCTCTGTACTGTTCTTAATAGCAGAGTACAGAAACTAGAAGCTATTGGAGCTACCTTTGCAAAATAAATATATTTTCATAAAGGATATTCCATTGCAGTACCCTGGAGTTTCACCGAGTCATCATCCCTGCCATTCTGTGCAGCAGGGCTCATAAAATAGACTGGAAACCGAGATCCCACTTTGTGTTATGTAACTGCAACTTTTCCTTCTGTCAAAGTACCTACTAAGGGGCTGTATAAGTTGCTTCTTTCCCAAGAAGAGGTTGAAACATTTCTTCGACTGGAACTGGAAACAAACATTTCTTTGACTGGAAATTCTCCTGCTTTCCGTCATGGGTGGACTGCACCCTCATGTTTCACCCTCCTCCTCTTCCAAACAACTTCCGAAAAACCTGGCTGGACTTATTCCAACCAGCTCTCTCTGCACAGAACTGATGGTGCACTCTGTACTCCACTCCCAACTATGATTCTTTTACTTATGCAGTCCTAGAAGTGCTCTTAGAACCTGGGAAAATTGCAGAACTATTGCTTTGAGTCATCCAACACTTTCCCAAATGTGCTCTTTCACGTTACCTATGCACCACTCCCATATGGCTGGGGTCTCTCCAGGGAACTGGCTACAGCTTCTCCACTGGAGATCAACTTCAGTTCACATTTAGTGCAATAGAAAATTTTTCCTCCACTATTGAGCAACATAAAATTTACAATCTTATCATTTTTATAGTACCAGCATAATTTCAGAGCTGTTCTCAGGCAAGACCAAGCAAGCAGAGTACAACATGAGTGCACCAAAGAGAAAAAAGAAAACACAGGCATATCACAGAACACAAAACAGAATGGGTACTTAAAGTGCTTTCCAACAAAAAACTGTTATTCCAAGTATGTACTTTCTTTCTAGCAAGTATTTTAATTTATATGCTCAGAGAATGCAGAGGAAAATGTATCCAAAAGAGACAATAACTTCATCATGTGATGGCTACAAATAGAGAAATTTAAACTTATAACAAATACACTCTTAAATTAGAATACAATTAGATGCTGATATCCCTCCACTGCCTGCAATCACCCTCAAGGGAAGCAAAATTGCATGAGACTAACAGAACATTCACTTGTTTTAAAATTTACAAGAGAGTCAAGAAAGTTCCATGTGCATTTTACCTCAGAAACAATGTGCTACTTATTCTTCCTAGCAATGAGTTTTTACATAGCATTCTGAGATCAAAATGTAATTTTCAACAATAACATATTTTCTGACATTCTCTAAGGAAAAATTGCTGGTTTCTTCCCTCTAAAAGGATTTCGATGGAATAACATCTGTGTTGAGATTATTGTGAATATGTTAAACTGACAGCGAGTCTCTAAGGGGCACTGCTCATTAATGTTCTGTGCATAAAATTAAAACTTGAAATATATTTTCCAATCCTTTTTCAATCATTTAAGCAATTCTCATGCAAAGAAACTATTGTGCAGCAATAATATATTTGCAGAGTAGGCTATGAAAGCTATTAAAATGTCCCAGACCCCCTGCCTTTCAGGCAACAGGAAAAACGGAGACGCTTTCTGATTTCAAACATGAGCTGTATTGAAACAAAAAAAATACTTTCAAAGACCATGAAGAGTTTGATTTCAGTTTATACAATGCAACAAAATTTAAAATTGTGTCTTTCTCCTTCATCTTTAATTCATATGGTGCTTAGGTAGTTCTCATACCAGCAGGAGAGTTTTGTTAAGTGTTGCTCATTGGCATTTATAAGAAATTTCTCCAGTGGCTACAAGTGGTGGCCATATTCTTTGAAACTGCAGCAGGGCAGCATTCTGCAAACTCCCTGCAACTGCATCTGGGGCACTGTGCTCTGAGACAATGCCTGGGACTCAGGGATTTTAATGCAAACACCTTCTCCAGTTTGAAAGTGACAAAGGTCTCCATATCCATAGAACAAATAATTTTATTTGGAGGGCATGTATACTTCTTCCATCCAGTACAACAGAAATATAAGTGTATCCATGAGGTTTACTATAAAGCAGTCTCTCATGCAAATCTTTAGTTTGAATAAAAAAGGAATGAATCTGCTCAAAATCAAATAAAATTCAAGGAATTATTGAATTTTTCAAGCACAGAAATCTCCATAAAGCTGTAGCTGTAAGTGCCATTTTATGGATAAAAAAAAGGAACATATTATCATTGGGAAAACAAACATGCCCTCACTGTTTCAAAAGCCACTAGATGATTAGAGCCACAATAAGATGAGAGTTCTAAATTTTGCCACAACATATAATGATTCTAACCGGGCTGTCGGATTACTTTCATAAATGGAAATTCAGGAACTCCAATTAACATGTTCTTGATGTGATAGACTTTAGCAGGGCTTTTTTAAATGAAACCAGTCTGTGTCAATGGGACTTCATTACTTAAATCACAGTAATCATAACAAGGCAGTCTCAGGCTGCCTACATCTGAAATATTATGTAAAAACATTACAAAAAGACACTGAAGTTATGCTCAAATATTCCTCTTTTAGACTTCCACACCTGACATTGCAAACTGTGGAGCAGCAAACACTGCCAGTACTAACTAAAAATTTTTGGTAACAATTTTTAATGCAAAAGCCTAAGCACAGATACACATGGATCTATAAATGGATATATAAACACCTCAGCAGCGAGCATCACTTTCAGAGGTTCTGACATTGCTGAGGTGGAGGGGAAGACACCAGATTAGAGCAGCTGAAAGAAAATAACAAAGCTGCTCTCCAAATTTTAGATGTGAAGATGGCACTTCTGGGTGTGAGGTGCAGGCCTTGAGAAACACAGAGAACACAGACCAGTGCACCCCACTGCAGGTTTCCTCAGGGATATCTTCATTCCCCCTCGGTTCCTCAGGGATATCCTCATTCCCCCTCGGTTTCCTCAGGGATATCTTCATTCCCCCTCAGTTTCCTCAGGGATATCCTCATTCCCCCTCGGTTTCCTCAGGGATATCTTCATTCCCCCTCGGTTTCCTCAGGGATATCCTCATTCCCCCTCGGTTTCCTCAGGGATATCCTCATTCCCCCTCGGTTTCCTCAGGGATATCCTCATTCCCCCTCGGTTTCCTCAGGGATATCCTCATTCCCCCTCCCTCAGTGCTGTTATGTGCCATCAGAGGAGGGCTTTTGTTGCCCTTTTCCATCCCAACCAGAGCCAAAGCACCACGGGAATGTTTGGGACTCACAGCTCACACCCTGAACTTGAACATGACAATGTTCTGTTTCCACAGTGTCACCATGAGAAGTTTCATCTCTCATTTCTTCTTGACAAACGCTGGTGCACTTTAAGCCCTGACACAGTAAACCACGGATTTGATTGTTTCATTAACAAATTATCTTTTTCAAGGAAAGCATCAAAGCAATAAGAAAACTCCTGAGATAAATGTGACAAAGCAGCAGGAGTTAATTAAGTAGGACAATGAGTAAGCATTTATGGGTGTGATAGGAGACCCAGCTGATTTAATTGCGAGCCTAATTATCAATTAGAGAATCAAGAAATGGCGTGTAAGTGAAATATTCCATTTGTTGATACTTTAATGATTTTCAGAGACTCAGAAGAGCAGTATTTAATTGCTATTTTAGAACTACAGAAGGCATTTTTATTCTCCTCTTACTCAGACAGACATTCTTAGTACTTCTAAAATAACTAAGAAATGTATATAGTCTTCTTGTGCTCAAATATTTAAGTGCTTTAGGTACTTCAGATTCTTTTTAAGTCTAACAATTAAATATTCAAACACACTGCCTCTAAACCACTCAGCTGAAGTCAAAACCTTTCTGCATTTATTTTCTAATAAGGATAATAAGTGTTTAGTAGTGTGAGAGTCCCATTAACTATTTCCAGCGTGTTTACACAAGTCAATTTCAAGACAACATGAAAGAAGTTGGGAAACAATTTAAACTCAGGAAGTCAAAGAGCCACCTAGCTCCACTCATTGTTGAAATATTTTAGCCAGAAAATGCAAGAAAATAAAATTACTAAAAGAATTCACATATTGGAACACAATGAGCCCTTTACAAGCTGTAAATATATTCTGGGCTGTCACAGAGAAGTCATAAAGTATGTTGAGATCTTTCTCAGAACTTCTGACATATGCATGGTAGGTTGTAAAGGACATTTATGAGATAAAAGAGACCCAACACTGTATCACAGGACTGGTGTTATTTCCCAATGAAATTATCAAAACACAATTTTGCTGTGTAGCAAGAGGAACCCAGAACAGGATAGCAGATTTAAAAGAAGCTTTCAACCACCTTACCCAAACATGTTTTCCTTTCATTTGAAGACACACAAAAAAATTATCAAGCACTTCCCCGGGCCTCCTGAGGGGCCTCAAGAAAGCAGGGAGGAGGGATTTTTTTACTTGTTTTTCCCCTGAGAAATGGCTGTGGTGCTACCTAAGATGTTCCAAAAGACAAGAGAAGGCAATCCTTCCCTTCAAACACTACATTTGCACTTCCCGATATTAATTTATTAGGCGTTATGACACGCCCCTCATTACCTTGGGTCCGCCCCTCCGCCATCTTGTGCCGCCCACACGAGTTCCCGCCCCTTTCCGCCCGCATGTCCCCGCCCACCGGGGCTCCCCCCGCCGCCATCTTGTGCCCGCCTGAGGGGCCTCGAGAAAGCAGCGAGTTGCAATTATTTTATTTCGCTTTTTCCCCCTGAGACATGGCTGAGGTGCCACCGGAGAGCTCCCAAAGGACGAGAGAAGGGGATCCTTCCCCTCGGAAGGTGTGTGGGCGCCTCCCAACATTCCACCGAACGCGTTCCCGCCCCTCCCGCCATCTTGTGCCCGCCCACACGAGTTCCCGCCCCTCCCTCCGCCGTTGCCCCGCAACGCCCGAGCGGCCGCGGCGGGGCTGAGGCGGCGCGGCCCCGGCCCGATGGAGCCCACCAACTTCATAGCGAAGGACAACAACTGGTAACAGCCCGCCTGGCCCCGGCAGTACCGCTGCTCTGCTGCTGCTGCCGTCCAGCTTCCCCTGCTGGCCCGCAGCTCCGCGCTGAAAGAGTTCTGCTGTGTTCAGAGAGCGTGTGCGCTGGGTGAAGCGTGCCTTGGTATCGTTTGGGTTTCGAGGTGGCTCCGGTGCACCCCTCCTGCCCCGCCGGCTGTGGGGTCGGGGCATCTCGTCAGCCAACACTGTAAATGAAAGTATATTTGAAAGCATCATTGGTGCTTACTTTTCAGCCTCCTGCGCTTAACACGATTTAAAAGCGTTTACATGTGTAAAAACAGTGCTTACATGCAATGTTCACTGTTTCACATGCAGGGTTTCAAACCTCTGGACAGTATTTTCCCATTAGCTCCGAGTCAGATAACGATAATTTGTTTATACACGTCTTGCTTTGAGATGGAAGTTTAAAGATTCCTGTGCTTTGTGACATCAGTGGTTCGGGTTGGCGTGTTGGGTTTTTTTTTTAATTAAAGTTTTCAAAGTAATCTTAAATATTTTGTGTTGGTTTCAGGAAAAACCATATCGAAACCGAAAAAGAGGCTGCAAAAAGATGGGCTGAGAAATGGGGATTTTTGAAAACACCTCTTGAAGAGGTAAAATTGAATGGCATGTAATATGGCTTATAATACAGGCAACATATGAAATCTACTTGAGCACAAATTTATCTGGACATAAAATTATGAGAGCACAGAAGACCAGAAGTGTACTGAGTATGCTTTACTACACTGACGTCCAAGCTAGCAACTGCACTACTTTTGAAATGATCCAAATACTACATTTTCTTCTGAATAAAATACATCAAGTGGTAATTTATGTGCTGTGCATATTCTGATACATTTCTCTTGAGAAGCATGACTCCTAATAGTGCTAACAAGTACTAGATGCACATTGACAGGAAAATATTTCCCCTTTGTCTCTCCATATGGTATTTTAAAAATCTAGGGGAAAAGGTTCCAGCTAATTAAATTGTCAGTGGGGGAATATACAACAAATGAAAATATTTGGAGTGATGTCTCTTCTCAGTGATGTTTAGATATTAGAATACAGTAGCACATGATGTTACATTTACAATCACAGTATTTCATTGCTAAAGAACAGGATTGATGCAGCCTCTGCATAGATATAAATGAAGTTTGCGTGTCTTCTGAAACAAAAAAAAAGTCCAGTAATTTCCAAAGCACTGAAGTAAATATTCCTGCTTGAGGTGGAAAGAACAGGAAGTTCATCTGCAACAATGAGGGGAATGGTGTGGATTTCACATATTATAGTATATTTCCAAAGATAAAGAGTCCAGTTTTTTAAATATGTTTTGATTTTAGTTGCTTGGACCTGAAAAGAAAGAAGCTGCAAAGCCCAAACTTCAGCTTCCAGATCACCTGCAGGTTCGACCTGTGACACCTGTGGAAAAATACACTAAGGTTAGAAAATTAGATTTTAAAATTGCAATACAGCAACATCTGTTTTAAGAAACCACACAAGCTCTGAAAAACAGTTGTCTTATAGAGGGAGGGTCTTTAACTAAAGGTCAAAGTAAACTGCATTTGCAAGCCCAACTATGCTTTAAAAGCATTTGTTTAAGACAAGGAATTGCCCTTTGGATATGGTTGTAATTTTTCTATCTTTATTTAAGAGTCTGCTCTTTGTCAGAGACAATACCACTGTCCTCTTCAGTACCACAAATTAATAAGAAGCCAGTTCTAATAAGCCAAGTCATAATTATTTTGTTTTACATGATTTATATGTATATTCAGGGTCTTAAAGCTGTCAAACAGCTGGAGAGTAGAATGTGACTGATGGTTTAATTTATAAATACAGTGTGTCAGGATCACCAGTGAATAGGGTGAGTCCACAGGCAGCTACAGGAGTGACATTGGGAGAGGAACTTAGGAAAGGGGAAGCAGAATATGCTAATGAAAAGGAAGGTTAGTCCACTTACAGAAGATTAGGGAAATAAAGGAGATTGGAAGTTCTTACTTGCTGAACTAGCTTTCTTTCAAAGGATTCCAAGGGTGGGGAGATAAGGCATGGAAGTAGTAAAAGCTTTTATTGAGATTAAATTAAAATAAAAATCAGGAGCTAGTGCTGAGTGTGGTAAAGCAATGAAATGGCATAATTTCTGCCATTACTGCTACTTGTTCTTCAGTTTTGTCCCAAACCTCCAATCTCAGTCCAGTTGCAGTTTCAGTCAAGTCCCAGCCCTGTGAGGGTGTTGGTGCATTAACAAATCCTGCAGGTTTCAGCTGCTCCCCAAGCATGCAGAGCCTGGAACAGAGTTTCCATTTCACCTCAGAACTGAGAGGAAGAGAAGGGTTGGCTGTGATTTAGGTCACCCTTTACATATTCAGAGTGAAGTTTCATACATCCTTTTCAGAACTGTCTTTCTGCACATTTACCTTGTGGTAACAGTCAAATCTGTTCTCTCTAGGTTAGACTAATAAAAGCTCCTGCATAGTCCCCTCCCCCAGACCGAAAGTGGGACATGATTTCCTTCATTATCCTGCTCAGTGGGTGGCACTTTTGGCCATAAAAATTATCTTTTCTGAGGAACTGCTCCACCTAAATATCATAAACATTTTCTAATCCTGGCCAAAGAACAAAGTGAAGCAACTCTGGCAAGAGAACTGAAACATTGTTCTCTTGCTGTGTATTTCTCTGCTAAGTCCCCAGATGCTGAAATGATAGAACGTGCCCAATTGAGATGATTCAGCCAAAGTAAGCACAGCAGTCACTGAACAGAGTCTGTTGGCTTTTGTTTTGTTTCCTTTTTAGCTAGATTAGTTGCAGATTAACTTGCTGCTCACCCATCTTTTAAAGTAGAAGGAAGGTAGAATGAATAAGTAGTTCTTGATGTAAAAGCCAGCTTGGTCAGTAATATCTTCAGCATTTGGATTTAAAGTTATTATTTCATAGCTGCATAGTTACCAAATATATTACAGCAAGGAGGAAACACTATTTATCCTGTTTACGGAAGTTAATTTGTTTTAAAGATGATGATGGTGATGATAATGATGATGATGATGATGATATTCTGCTTGAGCTTTTTCCATACATAATACTAATACTACTACTAATAATAATATTCTAATAATGTTAAGCAATTAAAGTCCTTAGTATTGAACCAAACTTGGAAAAAAAAATCCAACATGCACTACTAAACAATGACTTGATTGTTGGTTTAGAACACTACAGTACAAAAGGCAATGTTGCAGAAACTTCAACCAAAAACCTTTTCATCATTCAGTTTTGCATGTTACTTTGATTTTAGGTGCTTCCATCTCCTCCAGTACCTAAAACCACCCAGGGATTTATTGGCTGGAGATCAGGTGTTGCAGCACTGGCACTTGAACATTCTGAAATCCAAAGCTGCAAAGGAGCTCTCCGTAGAATGAAGTGACCGTGTGAGTCCTCTGAGTGACATTATGAAATAAAGAGGCACTAAGATCCATCTGCATTCCTAAGGAAATATCCTGGAGTGGACTGTTGGACTGTTGTGCATTTCTGTTCTTTGTGTAAAAATCCACAATCATTTTGGTAAAGTGTGAACATTTTCATTTTACTTCATGGAATCTATGGCATCCAGGCTGCTAACTCTGCTTCATTGCTTCTGCCTTTAACTTAGAATAACAATGAATAAACTGAGGTAAAGATCACAGAGCACATACTATTTTTATTCTCACTAATAAGATTATAATTTAAAAATATTCATTAAAAATTGGAATGACAATATAAATTTTTATAGTTGTTTCTCCATGAGAACCTCTACTCATAAAATACTCATAAAATATACTGGGTTTGTGTTGGGTGTGCTTTGCAGGTATTTTGTGCAGTTACACACATAAGTGAATAGTTCCTAGTACAGAAATAAAGTACACAAGGGCCACAGTGACCCAGAATAACTTTGAAAAATCAGTTTTGGTATCAAAACAAGGTTTTTCCATTCAGTATGCAAATGGGTTACAAAGGATTGCTTCAGTTTTGTGTATAGCAATATTTGCACCAACCAGGGAAGGATGCTCAGAGCCAGCAGGTGCTTGCTCTTGGAGCTACTGGTGTAGCTCCCTCAGTGCCCTGAGTTCACTCTTGCTCTTCATTGTGCACCTGAAGGTTTGCCAGGATTTCTGGAAACCCAGGAGGAGACTCATTGAGCTGCAGCAACTGTTTGCATGATATAATTCTAACTGACCAAGGTGCTTACACCAGAAGGTTGTTTAAGCAAAAAAGAGCCTCCAGGAAATCAACACAGGCACCTCCCTCTAACTCCTTATCACTTAGAGGGGAAAGGTTTTCCTCTTTAACCCTGCTGCAGGATCTCCTTTGTGTTCTGCAGCCATCAATATCTACTGCTTGAGTCAGCACTAAGTCCTTGGCGTTCACAGCAGTAC
The DNA here is from genome assembly GCF_963513975.1 of Fringilla coelebs. Taxonomy (NCBI): domain Eukaryota; kingdom Metazoa; phylum Chordata; class Aves; order Passeriformes; family Fringillidae; genus Fringilla; species Fringilla coelebs. The sequence goes on from NC_140044.1 coordinate 3,077,759, forward strand.
GGCAGCAGCCAGTGTTTGTTCTTCCCTTCTTCCCAAGAAATGACTCACAGTGATCAACAACCCACCTTTTTTTTTTTTTTTTACATCCATTTCCAAAAGCCCACAAAATAATAATATTTTACTTTTTTTCATATTCTTTACAAATAATGGAGACGTGAGTCACATCCTTTGGAAAGATTACCCAAGAAGGAGAACACATAGCAGAAGTAACTTCAGACACTTTATTTAAAAACCAGAATAAAGAATAACTTGGAATCAGACTCTGGAAATTGTAGTTTAGCTACTAACCATAACCTGTGTACACTGTTTTTTGGACAACCAAGATAATTGTAAGAACAATATTTAAATTCAGTGTGCTTTCTTGTCGTTGCCAGGTTTGTGTGTCTTGCTTATTTTAATCATGTGGTATGTGGTTCTTCAGTTTATTTTAAGGTCATAAGATCTTATTCCTGTCTGATTTATATAAACAGGTATAATAATGATTGATATGTCATTTAGTAGCAATTAAATTACATTAATTCGGGCCAAGTAAAAGGGGAATTCCACTGGCTTTTAAAGAGTTATATTAAAGAATCAAAGCACCACATACCCATTGGATGTTTGTATGAAGTGAAATCCAAATCCAGATGAGCATGGTTTGATTTTGAAAACCAAAATAAATTCTTTGTCCAGCATGTACAGTTGGACATTCCTGACTCTTATTCCAGTGTCTGAATATTAACTCTGTCCTGACATTAAGGGTTTTGTATTGTACATTCTACCATTGACGGTACCTTTACTTCAGGAGATACTTTGATAGACACTAATTTGGGATGTGCAAAGAATATAATCTAAAATTTTAAGTCATTTCTTTATCATAAATCTGTCAGTTGTCCCATGTATTCAGGGTTTTGGTGTTATGTGAAACTACAAACCTGACTATTTTTTTCCCAACACTTCTGAAATTTTACATGAAAAAAATTTATAGAAGTTGCAGCTGACAAAGGACTGCCCAGTCATCTGCCCCAGTTATGAATCCTAAAGATCATTACAGAATTATTGTATCACCTTGTTATGTTTGAAACCTGGCCTTAAATTTGTGGAAATTAACCTATTTATTGGAACCAGCTTGGGTACATAAGTGCCACTGCACACTAAAATATCACATGTCTCCAAGGTCAGAACAATGTCAGTAAACTCTGCATACACCAGAAAATGCTTCAAAACAAAATTAAATCACTTCAAAAGTGCAACAAAAAGCTAAACAATTTTAATTCTGTATAAAAGTGTTAGACCTGTGTTTCTGTGCAAGTCAGAGCAGAACCAAAATACGAGAACAGATGGAAGTGTATTTAGATGCCTTTGATGCTCCAACCAATATTTCATTTGGTCTTCTGCAAAGCTTCTGGGGAGCACAGGGAGCTGCAGAGCAACTCCTTGGTTGACAAAAATTTCTCAGAAAGCTGAAGCCATCTGGCCTTTAGTGCTGTTTTCAGGTAAACTTTGCTAACAGACTCATTTTACAGAAGAGCTGTGGATGGCCTTTCAGAACTGCACACACAGAAATGTTACTGGATCTGATACCCAGGCACCAGAGCCAGAGGTGGAAACAGGTCAGCCCCACATCTGCCATCAAGAATGTGTCCCTGCAGGTGCTCTCCTGGGTGTGTGATGAAATAACAGCAAAGGCTTAAATGGCAGCTGTATTTAAGGTGAAAAACAATGAAATCAAAATTATCTTTTTCACAAGCACTCATTTAACAAACAACAAAACTGGGGGACAAAAACCTGGTGTTTTGCTTCACAATGTGTTCTTTTCTGTGCTGTTAGAACTGGCACAGAACTGGCACTTGCTATTTATAATTTCATTAATATAAGATACTTTACCAGGAGCTCAGAGTCAAAAGATTGCTATTTATTTAAAATGCATTTTGCAGAGAATAAAGTTTTTTTATTAGATCATAGTTGCTGGTGATTCTGAGTAAGTAGCACTGCTGAGGTTGCAATCACCATACAAGAGTTGCTGTACATTTGGAAAGAACCAAAGTGAAAAGCAGCCACAGCCTGTGCACAGACAAGTGATCAAACGCCTAAAAGGGCGCTTGGAGAATAAACCTCAGTGCTCTGCATGAGACATCTCTGCAGTGACATCTGTGACATCCCAATGACACTCAGTGCAGTCCTAAGCCTGAGCAACAAACTCCTGTTTCCAGCTCATCCTATTGGCTGCTCTGTCTGCCTGAGATACCTTTAGTTCTGAGATTGTTTCCTTACAAACCAGAGAATGTAGATTGCATTATTATAATTTTCAGAGACATAAGGCTCCCCATTCACACACATCATTTTCCTCCTTTAGTAAAGGATCCTTTTTGGTTCCTTCCACACTGTACAAGGTAGCAAAGTGGCAAACATTGATCTAACAGAGTCACTGGCAACCAGACCAGAAACCTCTGCTTCCCTGTGAAGCCCAGCCCAGCCTCTCCTTGCTTTAGGTTCCTCAGTGTTGAGTTTTGTTCCCCTTGAAGCCAAGCCCTTGTAGCAAGACAGATAAGGGCTGCTCACAGACTATTACCTTCTTCCTGACTCCTGTGGGTTTCACATCCCATCAAATTGTCATTTAGCTGAAAGCATGTCAGACCATTTCACAGGACCATACTGGAATAAATTTAACTGTACTGGAAATTGATGCTGTTGTGCTGTGAAACTGATTGGGTTGGAAGTGAACAAAACATCGTTCCTCAGTCATACATGGAAAAGACTAATGGTATTGATAAATAATTTTAAAACATAACAATAATAATTCTAAAATAGAAATCATTTTAAAACATGACATTCTGTTAACCTCATGTGCCCTGTTTTAGGTGAGCTGCAGTCTGCAGTTCCAGATGAGATCTAGCTGAAATGTGGAAGTAATGGATCAATACAATGTGTTTTTATTAATGGAAATTAACACCTTTCCACCTTGTGGTCGCAGGTTGTGTATGTGGCCCAAGTGACTCTGAATTTAGCCCCTTCCCTCATATTTTCCCCCTCACTGCTTTATCTGCCTCACTAAAGAAGTGAAATAAACTAAAAATTCACTAAATATTGAAATAAGCCTGCAAATTTCAAAGCACAAAAACAGATGCAACTATGAAGAAATAAACAGAACAAAGAATCTTCACTCCCCCACCACTTTCAGTTTGCTGGCTCCATTGGCTGGCTGCAATATCAGACTCGCAGGTGTGGGAGTGGGATTAAATGTGGACACAACTCTTGTTAACCTAAGTTTTTAACAGCTCTAATAACAGCATAATTTAGAGTTCCAATACAGGGCTGAAGAAGTGGCCATTTTCTCTGCTTCCTTGATAAAGGGCTCTTTATTCAGTCCATTTTCCTGACTGCTCTCCCAAAAGATCATAAATGTGGAGAGCAGCCGTGCACCCAAACAAACCATGGCAGCCCTCGCCCCCAGCCCCTGCACGCACATTTCTGATTTCTGTCTGCGGCTTTCCCGGCCGTGCCTCCAGGCTGCCGAGTGACACCCGGCTAATCCGCGATGCTCCAGCCCGACCCGAGCCTGACAATGCCTTCTCACTTCCCGCAGCCCCTCCTCCTCCTCCCGAAGTGAGAGACGGGCAACGCTTTTATTCCTCACCGGGGAGCAAGACGAGCCCAGCTCTGCTCGTGAATCTCCTCTGCTCGCTGACACGCGTCAGACACAACATTCTCATCCTTAAAAGCTGGAGCAAAACAAAAACAAAGCAAGAGCCCAAAAAACCCCAGTGAGCTCCAGCCCCTGTCTGGAAAAAATAAACAGCCATTATGTTCCTCTTGCCAGAGCCCAGCCATGTCCTTTGTTTCATGAAAGCTGTGTGATTTCTCTGCTCCCATCACGTGTGTTACAGATTCCATCTTGGCACTGCACTGGTTAAAGAACAAACCCCACATATTTACAGTCTCTCAGGAGAAGCGGGATCCACGTGAGGAAGCATGAAGGGATGAGGTTTATGGGTTCACTTGGACACGGAGACCTTCTCCCCCAGCTCATTTCCTCCCTGGCTGTACCACAGGCCGAGCTGGGAGCTCTCCGTGGCAGCACCACAGCCCTTGCTGCTTAGGGCCAAGGCCTGAGATGTCAGGCTGGCCCTGCTGCTTCTGCACAGGACAGCAGAGTGCAGGGGAAGTGGTGCTGCTGGGTCAGAGAACTCTGCTCCAGGAGATGGGCCCTGAATATTTAAAGTAGGAAAATTCACTTTAACCTACAACTTTTGGGAGTTTTGAGCCAGGTGCCAGGTAAAGGGAACACACTGCAGTGCTCACTGGACAACAGCCTGGTTCCCAAGAGCACTGCTGATGCTTTTTGCTCTCCCAGAAGCTGTGTCCACAAGAATTCATTACTTATGTGCAGATGAGAAAAGCTCTTGCCATAAATTTGACCAAACCAGGTTTCTCACTATGTTTGTTTGCCCTTCTGCTTGTTTAAAGTAGGAGTGCTGAGCACATCAGTATTTTACTGGGATAGCCACAAGCAATGGACAGCTTGAGCCTTACTCCTTCACCTTGGGCCAGAGCAGTTTATCTTGAGAGGGAAACACCTTCTTCAAACTCAACAAATCTCAATAAAAATGCCCTGCAGGCACAGATGCAGAACTCTACTCTTAAAGGACTCAGAAAGGAGAAAGAATTTCCTAAATCTGCTTTCCATTTTCCTTTCATTTGCACTGTTGGAGTCACTGCTAATCCATCCTTACCTGGCAGCAGGGACAGCCAGACCCTGGCACTCCTTGTGCCCCTCTCAGCTCACTGGTCCTGCTGGGGCTGACCAGCTGTTGAGGGTTTCTGGAACACACAAGACACCAAATTACATAAATACTGCAATTATTTGGAATGTATTTTGCATTCATCTCATGTGTGTGTTTGGCAGTGGTGGTGGACTTGTTTTGAAGCTGAATAAAGCACATGCAGAATGGCCATCGATATGTAAAAGAATCCAAATATGAGAATGGCTCTTCAAACCTAGTGAGCCAAATCTTTATCTCTTGAAGAAGGGCTCTCTAATGAAGATTTATACATTTTATTGTGGAAAAAGTAGATAAATAGACAGCATTGTCTTGTAAGCCTCCTGAACAGTCCCCATAAGGGCAGATTGCGAAGTTTATCCTGTAGCTCAGGTTCTAAAATGTTGGTTTGTTCACCTGGTCTTGCCCAAAGCCCGTGAGATGTAAAAATATAAAGTCTTACGAGACTCTAGCCCCAGTTCAGGTCTCTCACAACACTAACAAAACAAACAAGCTTCACTTTCTCTCCTGATGACTACAGCCTTCCCTGAAAAATTACAGCTTTATTATGCATAATTCAATTTCATCAACTGCTTTTCGTTATTGTCCCTCCTAATTATGCACACATATACTTGTTATTTATTGCAATACATAAATTATGCCCCAAGCATAGCACAGAAGTACACACACATTTCTTATGCAAGAAGAATGGAAAAATCAGTTAGGTCAATTAGGAATTTATTTACTCCCCTGTCCCATTCTGGATTTGTAGGTGTTTGTACAGATTCAGAAACCACATCTGAATTCTGTCTGAATTCTCCCTTCGGTCATTACAAGGGCATTAATTACCTGCATTCCAAAGTGTATCACACCAGCTTTAAATGCTTTTTTATTTCTGAAAAACAAGGCCAGATGCACAGAAGTTTTTATGCTTCTGACAGCCTACTGATGACAACACAGTAACTCAATTTGTTGCCTGATTTTGGCTGAGAGGCTCAGGGGTCAGCAGTGTTTGATGTGCCACATGTGTTACTTTCAAACTCTAGTCATGATTCAGGACTGCAGTCCAAATTCAGACTTTAAATGATACACCACAGGATCCTTGTTCTCCACAAAGCCACAGAGAGAGCTTGGGCAATGAGATCTTATCTTTACACTTCAAAGGTATTGTCTGAAACGAGTCCCTGTGGATAAACCCCTTCAGGGCAGGACTTTCTCCTCCTGAGCCCACTTTGATTGTGCTGACCACTCACCTTCCCTACAAGAACATCTGCATACAACCAAACTAAGCCCAAAATGTCAGGGTTTTACCAGCACATATTGAACCACCTATGGAATATAATTAATCTCAAGGGTACATTCCTTCTGCAAGGTGTCAGGATCGCACAGAGTCCAGAGGCATTTGTGTCAATGAAGAATGTGATGCCTGCAGGTCTCCCTTCTCCCCCAGAGGAGAGAGACTCGAGAGCCCCCTGTAATGGATGTTTATTTGTCTGTGGCATCGATTTATTAATTTGTTACTAATCATTAATCAGCATCTGGTGCTCAGACAGTACAAAGGGTCACACAGTCAGACATGCAGCATCACCCACTGCCCTGCCAGGCCTCTCCAGAACCCACAGATGCTAAAACACCAAACTTTCATTTCATAAAGTAAATGCCAACACTGCTTTGCAGTCCTTGGATGAGCCCAGCCATGGAAGCGCTCCTACCCAGCCAGGGAGCACTCCCCTCATGTCCCTGAGGTCACAATTTGGCTAAACATATGCAGAACATGCTTGGCTCATTACACATGTGCATATCAAATCCACACTCAGCAGCAAGGGAACAGAAGACAATACATGGTAAAATACTGGAACTGCACTTCAAAGATCAGGATGCAATTCCAGGGACTCCCAGGGTGACTTTGGCCACAACAGTCACCTCCCCTGCTTCAGCTCCCATCTGTAAAAAGCAAAATAACCATCCCTCATTTTTACTTCATCCATCTTTGCAATTTAAACTCAGAATTCTTTGTAGTGGTGTCTCTTTCTCAAAATACATCCAGCTCCCAGTACACTATGTCCTCCTCAAAACAGCCTTATGAAAATGCATCCAAAAAATAAAATAAAAAGAACCATATAAAACATCCACTGATGAGATAAGACCACCAGCATAACAATGCAGTGAACAGCTGTAATCTGTGGGAGGATTATTTCTCTTTACCATAAATGCTATCTATTTTTCAAGACAAGCTCTTCTCTTTCATAGATCAGGGAACTCAGTATCTGCAGACAGCTTCCCTTCCCACCAGTATGGTTTTTAAAGGCTCACAGTAATTTGTGACATTAATTAGAAGATGTCACATCTTAATGACAAATATTAGTACTAGTCTGCTTGATTAACATAATTTATTTCTTCATTGGACATTTTATTCCAGATGAGCTGCTTTTCATCCATCCATATTTGCTGGGGGAAAAAATGCATCCTGACATGCAATGTTAATGTGCCCTCTGAGCTGACCTCTTTATCTCTTAACTTTTCATTCTCACCCCCCCATTCTCTGCAGTGCCTGAAATGAGCTTCAGCAGCAGCTCTTGGTCAAGACTCTCATACATTGGACCCCTGCCAAGGCTTTTGGGGTGTTTAGCACTGACTAAAGGTCTATTCCTATGACATACACATTTAAATTTAGCACTAAACTGGTGGGGAAGAAAAGAGAAAAATATGTAAAATGCCACATTCTGACAAGCAGAAAATTAGAATTCATTCCCCTGAGAATTAAATGGACTTTTCTGCTTCCAGTCACTAACTATGACAAGGTTAACATTTTTCAGTCTAATGACTAAGGACATTAAGTGTGCATGTGAATAAGAAATAAAATTACTGGAGGGTATTAGCTGAGTGTGTGACAACAGCCCAAGCTGACAACAGAACTCAGAGGCTGCAGATTGTAGCCAACACCAATCCTTTGCTGTGCAGAACCAATGGATATCACAACATGGAGGGCACCCCTCTGTCCTTATTACTGCAACAACATCAAAATCACAGCAAGAGCCACGTCTGGCTGGGGGGAGAGCTCATCTCAAAGGGCATCCAGCACATTCCCAGTATCCCAGGCAGGGGTACCATGTCAATCAGAGGCCACAAACCCCTGAAAATACTCCAAAAAGAAAAATCCCAAGTGCATCTCTTACTTCCCCAAGGATTCTTTCACCACTCCTGATTTAATTCTGAAATGACACGAGGATTAGGGTAGGAGATTAAGTTGTAATTTGTGATTTGCCTTAGATTCTTCCCTTCCCAGTTGTGTTTTCCCTGTAGCTCCTCACTGTCTTACTCAGCTGTGGCAAACTGAAGCTGTGGCTTCCAGACAATAAAGGATTTCATGGGATGCAGCATGGAGAGCTCAAAGGAAGAGAGAAGTCTCTGTCTTATTGATATGCCCTTAATGATCAGCATTAAGATACTGGAAATTAGAGACTATTGGGAATCTTCCAGGATATATGTAAAACTGGGGCACCAAAACGTAAAACAGGAAAATTTATTTTCAAATATCTAATTTCTTCAGTGAAAAATAAGTGTAAAAGGTCAAGTTAGAGAAAGCCCTTTTAAACAGGGACAATTAATATGGATTCTATCAGAACAATAAAAGCTGTGAGGACATCGACAGAATTCAACACAGAGCTCTCCTTTTATTGTTTCTGCCTTTGATTTGGTTTCAAAAGCTGCTTGGCCACAACTGAGGAAAATCCAAAGCTTACAATTTAGGAGATAAATGAAGCATTTAAAAAAATTAAAATAGACATTAGGACTAAAAAGAAGGAAAGAAAACCAGAAGAAAACAAGTACTTTCAAAACCACAGAATCCACCTCTAGATTAGCCAACTGGAAGGATTCACCAATTTCTCTTTGCTATCCTGTGGCTGTCAGGGTGCTCATCAGTCCAAAACAATGCATTTTTTAATTTTTCTAGTCTGAAATCAGTGTGATGAACTATTAGGCAGCTCTGTAACAGACCATGTTTGCTGTAACATCAAAAGCTGGATTCTCCTCTCTTCATGTATAAACCACCAGACACATCTCAGCCTCTGAAAGGTTTGTGCTTTGCCAGAGCAGCGTGAGAGGATTCCTGCATGTTTGACACCAATGAGGAGTGCTGCACCTGCCCTCCCACAAGCTCTGATCCACATTCCACACCACTCTCACTGACTGCACTCTCATTACTTTTGGTCCCTGGTCTCATTACCTCACACTTCTCTACAACAAACTGCATGAGCCACTTACCTGCCTGTAATCCTGATAAATCCAAATCATTTTGAATGAGTTTGTTTTGTTCCTCTGCCCCTCCAACTTCCCCAGCCTTACTTTATATCATCAGCATATTTCAGGCACTTTTGAAATTACATCCTGCTCGAGGTCACTGCACTCATTTTAATTCCAACCCCCCAGCACATCAGTGCTTTAACTCCCTTCTGATTTATTTATACTGTTTATTATCAGAGCCCAATTCAATCAATAAAAGCTGGAATTCAAACACATGCACACGTTTGAATTATGCATACAAACACTCATCAGGGGACAGAAGACAACTGCTATTGTCTAGATCATTCCTCTAACATATGGCAGCTCATAGGTAAGGGGGCTCAGAGCCATGAATTTTTATACCTTGACTTCTGCTTGACCCCAGTGGTTGTTTGGCTACTGGAAACCAAATGAATTGAAATAGTATCAGAAATTCCATGGAAGAGGCTTGGCCAAGGGATCTCTGCATTTCTTATCCCAAGCCACTAGAACTGTATTTATGGGCCTTCTGAGCTGACAGTTCCTTTATTAGCTCCTGTACACACAGGAATTCCAGAAAAACATCAGCAACCCACACCAGACAGTCATGTCAAGCAAATGCTGCAAACAGAACAGTGTACAGAGAACTGGAACCTGAAGGGAAACCAAAGCACAAACCTCAATTGCAGCCTGGCTTAGGCATCAAACCAACCTAAACAGGCTGCTGGAAGCAGAGTAGGAAATTAATAACTTTTGGCTCCCCTCTGCAAACCACCACCCTCCCTAAACCTTACTGGTCAGCAGATCCTCAGGCACAGCTCACTGCTGGCTTCTGCTTGCCTTTGAACACAGTTGGTGGTTACAACCCAACAACACTGCAAATTCAGAAAATGAAGGCAGAGAATGTGTGGACATGCTACAGACAGACTGCCTTTGGAATTGTGTGCCCCAATTCATCTGCAGTTCCATTTCTCTCAGTCCTTTGCCATCTCCTCACTGCTTTTCCCTCCCCATCCCCTCCCTGCCATGGATCCTTAGCAGTCATCCCTCATAAGCAATCATCCTCCCTGCTAATCATTCTTCTGAAAAAGCTGTTTCTATTTTTCCTTACTGCTCCAAGCTCTTGTGCCACAGAGGAGCAGCATAGAGAGGCATGGCCTGAGTGCTGAGGACTAAATCACAGCCCCTCTGCCCCTCCTCATGAATTTGACACTGACAAAATTCCCTCCTGAATCTTCTCTGTCCTAGAGTTATGTGAATTCCAGGAGTCTCTTTGAAATCCTGTTTTAATATTTCACAATTTATGCACAGAGTATTTCAGCTTTTCTATCAATACATTTCTGCTTGGTAACTCCCAGTTTGAATGCTGATTGTGTTTTGCATAAATTAACTAAATTGCAGCCCTTCTGTTTCATTGATACTTTTTGTCTGCTTCCATCAGGAACAATGTCAGGGAGATTGCAAGCTGACTACAATTCTCTTTTCTAAGCAAGAGGAAAACATGTAAGAGCCCAATCAGCGCCAGTTTCCTGATGTCTGTTGAGCTTTATAAGCTGCATTGTACTCTGGCATTTAACAATTTCTGTTCATTTGGTTCACTTTAAGAAGGGAATGTAACAATTGCCACAGTGTTCTGAGCCTCTGGTGTCTATTGATAAATATGGAACAGGTGTAACAACAGCTTCTCTTTCTTTCTCCTTAAAAATTCCCTGAGCTAAAAAGTTGTTTGTGCAATGCCAAAGCAAGAACAGGCCCCTGCTCCCAAGTTCCAACACTCAGATTCCAGAGAGAGATGTGCAGCAGACTGGAGTTCACAGGTAAGACAAGACCAACCGTGGTGTGAAGCTGGCAAGAACACAAAGCTCTGCTCAGGTGCTGCCTGAGCCTGGAAGGAGGCTTCCCTGCAAGTTCCATAGCCCCACAGGTAGGGGAAGTTCCAGCAACTGATGGCACATTTTAAAGATTCTTTTACTACACAGCACAAATAATTCCACACTCAGCCTTGGTCTGACAGCCAACAGTGCTTACACAAGGGACACGTTTCATTAACCAAGAAATGCACTCCCACAACAAAACTCAGTTACCACAAATTGGTTTATAAAACAGTCACAGGATTTATTGAGATAAATACAAAGTTACATAGATTCTTTATTCTGACAAATGAGTGACACTTCCAGAGTGTCCCCACTTAACTGGGCTCTAAACACCACGGTGTAGTGACACAGCTGCCACATGCTCATCCCACCACAAGTGAGGCTCAAACCTAAGCAACATGACCAACATGCTTTGGATCACAAGTGCTGGATCATTCCCTACAGCATCCCAGCAATATTGCACCAACTACCGTTATTGTCATGTTCCTTAGCTAGAAATGCTGAAAAGTGATATCCTTACTGCTGCTGTGAAAGTGGACTGACTACCTAACTTTGCTCCACCTGGCTTTTTAAATACATATTTTTGCATAATTTAAACAACCCAGAGAACTGCACGTGAACACACTCATTGCATACATTTGTCTAGACAAGACGTAAAGTGCAGCCTTTTAGTCATGCTGAAATCATTTCTAGTTTAAAACTAAACCAAAAGGACAAACTTGCAGAGGGTAAATCTGGGTAACAGACCTGCACATTGTCTACAAAAAAACCCATCCCAGAACTATGCTGGCCCCCATTAGGACATGCAACTGTGGAGGTGGAACAGGAGGTTTGAAACGCTTGACTGAAATCACCTCGTTCAAAACCAACCTGAATTTGGGAGCCAGAGAGGTACCAAAATATTGTTAAAAAACAAAGAACTTTGTTCAGCTTTTTATGAACTTTTATAGCTGGTGGTAATACCCTTCACACACATCCTAGTTAAAAACTCCTACTGAACACTAACCAAACATGCTAAACCCTATGGAAGCTTGTGTTTTCCAGTGGATTATTGCAAGTCAAAGTAACTATTGAAGGTGATCTGACAAACAGCAACCTGGGTTGGGTTAACGTTCAAGGTATTTAATTTATATACAGTATATTTCAAACATACTTACATATACACACACTTAAAAAAATCTGTTCAGTGCTGAGAAATTTAATGAACTGATAATAAAAAACAGAAGTGAAACCTTGTCAGAAAGGCCTTAGAAAATCTGAACTGTTAGAAAATATCAGTATAATGCCAGCATTAGAAAAAGATATTAGAACTAGAAAAAATTAACTTGAGGGGTCTTTTTGTTAAGAAATTGCAATCATAAAAAGTCTGTACTGAAGAAGCATTTGTTTTAAATTATAAAAAAACTGTAAAAAATTAAATGCAGAATATTGCAGAGTTTACACTGTTTGCTGCAATAGCAGCGGTGTATTTCTGCCTGCAACTTCCAAAGAGCATTTTGTGACCTTACAAGAAAACAATTTGCTACAAATACTGTACATATTATAATACATGACTGGTTAACTCATACAAAAGTGAGCCCTCCCAAAATACAGAAGCCGGCTGAGGAACCTACTCACTGTATTGCCACATTCAAACAAAACCAAAACTGGCATTCTGTGAAAACCTTCCCCCATGTGAACTACTTACTATGGAACATGAAATAAGGGTGAATATTTACACAGGTCTGCTGAGGAGAAAGGACTCTGCTCTCAGAAAGTAAGTAACTGTTATCACATGAAACCATTTCTTTAGTATTTAAGCATTAGTTTTTGAGCAGGACAAAGTTTCAGTCCAGGATCCACATTATTGCAGATTTGGGATCCAAAAGAAGACAGGGTTCAGCAGAAGTATAAGCTTTATAATTATTCTGAGGCTACTCAATTTGACTAACACAATTCTGCTCTTTCTTCCAAGCCCCTGTTCCAACAGACAGGAGACATCCCACGTCACCTTACATGTCTGACTTGGTGTTTGCCCCAGACCTTGCCCTAAAACCCACAGAGGTTGCAGAGCAAACTGTGGCACCACCTTTCCCCAGAACACTTCCCCACTGGGGTTTTGCAGAATTTAGAGCTCCTTTGTTTCTTAGGAAATGCTGTTTGGGGTTTAACCACTGGGCAGGTTAAAAGGTGTTTGTTAAATGAAGTGTGCATGTAGAACAAACAACTCAAGCCTGTATCTCTCTGTAATACCCTTGTACAGCTCCAGCTCCTGTTGCAGAACTGAATCTCTCAACTCAAGTGACCTTTGCTGGGGCAGAACGAGGAATTTTCCGCTTAGGAACTCTCCAGTCTGCCTGCTCCTGGGAGAGGCAGCAGCAACAAAACCTGACCTGTGAACACCTGCAAGGGCAGTCAGAAATGTTGCTATTATGATCTGTTAACACTGTAAGGGTGTAGCTCAGAAGGAACAAATTAATAGAAACCTCACAATATACAAAGAATCTTGAGCTCTCTGTGCTTTGACAAATATCACACATAAACATGACCGACCAATGCTTAATTCTAGCAGTGTAACTGCTTTAAAAAATGAAATGATTTTTGAGCTATTCCCACTGATACAGAATTAATTCTTCATTATTTTTGTTACAATTCAAAACTATTCACATATATACACTTGTTCAAATAAATGCAGTAGGTGGAACAGTACAAAAGATTATAATAAAAGTGAGGAAAGAACAGCTCTAGGAAAGTTTGCTATAATCAGGTTTTAAGATTTAGCAATCTTTTTAAGCTTACAGCAAACTTGTGCTAATGGAAATATTTTGTTAAAAAAATGAAATGTAAATTCTAATTAGGCTTAAACACAGAGTGTAGTGTAAGACTTTACAGACAATACTGTAGTGCAGGTGAGATCAGAGTTAACACCTCCATTTATAAAGGGAAAACCAAACGGAAGGAATTATTCACAAGAATCAAACACACTGGTGTAGATGAAACAAGGTCATGAAATGAAGACCGTAATATTTCTCAACACCCCCTTTCCTGCTCAAATAGGTAACAAAACCCACCTTATCTGTCCTCATTACTCACACTAACAGAAAGGTGAAAAACCATCCTGCTGTTCAGCCTTCACTGAACAACAACTCCTTAGTTTTGTTTTTCAATGGTGATATTGTCCATGTTATCCTGTTTCAGTTTTATGGTGGCAAAGAAAGACACATCTTGATCTCTGTCAGACTGCAGGGCTAGAATGGTCTCTTCTGCAGCTTCTAGATGAGGATTGCCAACACTTTTAAAATAAGCTGGAATAAGGGGGGAAAAAAGACAATTTTAATCACTTCCAAATGAATAAACCCTAGAGCACAAGTAGTGCAGAAATACAGAGAATGCCAAAACTATGTGGGGCAGCTTATCCAGCTTACAGTCTCCTTACAGAAACTACAGGAAACTAAGGAAGCTGACAGAGAAAAAGAAATATGCTGCTTCTGATTCATCTCATTAGGTACTTAAATACTTCCAAGATAAACTTTTTTGCTGAGCCCTAAATAGAAATGTATCAATGAGTGACAGGAAGCTGCTACTGTACAATGCATTCCAAACCCTTCTCCATACTTTATTCTGAAAAAAAGATAGGAGATTTCTGTGCTTCTTCCTCTGAATAATCAGAGGGCAGCACACAAATTACATTTGAGACACACCAGAACAGCCCAGATTGGCGTTCAGGAGCAAGGCTGGATGCCAAAGGCAGAGCTGCCTCGGGCGCGGTTCGCGGGGCCGCACTGCCCCCTTGTGGGGCCGCTCGGCACCTGCAGCACCGGCCAAGGCAGCGTCCCACGTTCCGAGGCTGCAATGACGCTCGAGTACTCTCAAATCTGAATTTAAATCCTAGATTACAGTGCGTGACTTCTGTTTTACAGCCTTGCACCAACTGAGCTACAAGGGTTGTGCTGCCAGAGGAGAGCCCGAGGTGCTGCATCTTTCCAAGGAAATGAAGCACCACACCTTTCTCCAGCAATGTCTGCCTGAGAGCCTTGGCGAGCAGGACCCTGACGTTTGGCACAGGATCTGATGCAAGGCTTAGAAGGCTGGGGAGTAAGTGTTCAACAAACTGGTCCACAGGCATGCATTCCTCTTCTACTACAGCCTATGAGACAAACACACAACAGAAAAAGCAAGATTTATGTTAAAAACACACTCTTTGCCATTCCTTTCATTTCTTTCCACCTTGTCCTTAATTTGGCCTGTTAAAAAAGCTCTGAATGAGAACACCTCACCCTGTGTCTCACCATTTTGAATTTCAGCCAAAGATGGGCCAGGAAGAGCAGATTAATTTCTTTCAAGAATACTTTAAGAAATGCTGCTCTCTTGCCTGTCATCCCCTTTTTCCCTTTTAATGTTCAACCCTTGCTCCTCACTGCAAACCAAGTAAGCATTTTTGGTTTGGAGGGGGTGAGTGGTGGCAATAAAGAGGGAAATAGTTCCTGGCATCCAGCACCCGTTGGTGGTGTGAAGAGCTCTTTGTGATCCTTTAGCCTAACATTTGTTTAATCCTTGGCCATGCATCTCTGTTTGGGACTTAACTCTTGGCTTTGCCACTGGGATACCAGATAGTCCAAGGACCAGCTGTGGCAGCTGGAAGCACAGACCCAGACAGGGATCCAGCCTGGGGTGGGACAGCCTGATGCCAGCACTGAGACCACACTGACTCTGACCAAACCAAAAATAACCAAAAAATTCTGAGTCAAGTTTCAGTTTTGCCCACACTGCTGCAAACCCCAAAATTTAATGTACACAGAGAAACAGAGAGAGAACATTCCAACCTGACAAATGAAGGCAAAGGCTTGTCTCCCAACCCACTTGGAGCAGTGGCGAAACCGCACTACGAGCTCATTGATGAAATTTAATCCCAGGGCATTGGCACTGTTTGCATAGAACTTCTGTAGTATTGCTACAACCTGTGAGCCAAAGGAATGGGAAAAGGAGGGGAACAAAAAGAACAAATGAAACTTCAGCTTCAGCCCTTAGACTTAAAGAGACATAATTTCATTTGAATTCTACAAGGGACACTGTATTCAATGTAGTCAGCTCTGCTTGTAGGCTTCATAACAAATTAAATTAACTTTGAGGAAAGATCAGTAGTTGGTTGTTCTGTTTGTTGTGTTTTGTTTTTTTTTCCCCCAGAACTGGGGGAAGGTTTTCCAAATCACATATACTGGCTTTCATTCACTTCAAAGGATTTCTCATTCACATATAACCACAGAGAAAAATTTCAGTATCTGTGGCAGTCTGGCAACTCAAAATATTTTATAAACTTTCCACTTCACTTTTTTCCTTATTGATTCCTGTGTTTATCAAAACATCCCTATTCACCCTACTGTTTGAAAATACAATGATTTCAGGTACCCTCTCCAGGACCATTTTCCTGCTCTCCTGCCAGGAAGTGAACTAAATCCCCTACCAGTTTGAAGGAGATCCACCGAACTTCTGAAACTTTATCGGAGCACAGAGTTAGTGCAATATGCCTTAAGTAGTCATAGACATCATTGGGATTGTAGAGCTCCAGGATCAGGATCAGCTGCCTGGAACACAAAGGAAACCATTAACTGTACCAAGTGCAGCACCAGCCTGCTGCCATTCACCAGCATTTACAGGTGGGGAAGGAGCACCAAAGCACCAGGGTTACTACAGAGCCCTTGAGCAGTTTGTTCTTCTCTTCACTTGTTACAGGTACAGGCTTTAATCCATCAGAGAGGCCCAGAGAAACTGTGATCCAAACTACAAGTACCAGTGTATCAACATTATCCAAAAGAACAAGCAAAAGCTACGAACAGAAGAATGAGAAGCCTTTTTCAGCTTCAAAACCAATACCCTGTACATTCTTGCAAAGCAAACACTGCATATTTACCTCAGTGTGGAAATCTACATTGCAGAAAACAATTCCTATCACAGAACCACACAGAACTCACTCCAGCCACAGAACCAGCAGCCACACAGAGCCCAGGCAGTGGCAGCTCCCCACCAGCGCTCAGGGAGCTGCTGTGTAACTTCTGTACCACTGCGAGTTTGTTGTGCCAAGCTACAAAGGGAGAGCAAGTCCTCAACAGGCCAAACACAGCAACAAAACAAACATAAAGGTCAGACTTTATCTGCAAACTATGGCCACAATGGTGCTGCAAATATCTACAGGGCTTGTAGAAAAACAACTGTGGGATGTTAATCTACCTTTGTTATATACCCAGTCTTATAGAAGTATCAAAAAAAAAACCCCAACTTATTTTAAGAATTGTTTTTTCTTTCCTACACATTAAAAACATTGCTTTTTACATGCATTTCACTAATTTTTGCAAGAGAGTCTCAAACTAATAAATTCTCACTGAATAGTATCTATCAGATTGTCATGTTTCATCAGCTGCAAGTGAACCAGATCTCCATTTTAGTAAATCACAGGCATTTAAGTTTTAGTCACACATTACGAGACAACTGGTGAAAAAAAAAAAACAAAAACAAAAAAACAAAACTAACAAAAAAACCCAAACACCCTCAACTCCCCCCAGATAACCCTAACAAGCCAGTGGCTTTTTCCTTCCTAAAGAAAGGTTGTAAACTTTTAGCTTCTAATTGAGATGTGCTAACTTCTGAATGTAATTACTTATTTCTAAGTTAGTAATACAGGTTAAAAATCAGAAGTTAACAAAATTACATACTCTGCCAGCTCGTAACGAAACCTCCAGTTCCTGCTGTTATCAGTCACCACAAATTCTTGCAGCTGGTAAAGATACTCTCGCCTTTTGTCTGCATGAAGTAGCTAAAGGAAAAACATTACTGGTATAAAACTGATAAAACTTCAGACTTGCAGTTCTCTGGTGTGCCACTATTCACACCTATGTGCATTTTCCTACTTGAAAGCAAGTGACTAATGACAAGGTGCTTCCTAAAAACTGTGCACAGCCAGCTGAGTGCCTGGACACACACAAGTGGCAGCCAAAGTACAAGAAGTCATCCCTTTAGCAACACCCAAAGCACCATCTCTGGATATGAGAGTGAGTAACCAAAAGTGAGGATCTGTGTGCATTCCACAGCAGCCCACTAGGATCTGCTCTCTTCTCTCCCAGCCCCAAACACAAATTGCTACTGGGCCAATTTTCCCCATTTACAACAGCCAGCAGCATTTACAATCACATTTACAAAGGGTTTTCAGCTTGGTATTTTGTTGGGATATGGAGAAAAGAGAAGTGAGGCACATTAAAAGAAGGAATAGAGGCAAAAACAAAATGGTAGCACGGTGAAAAACTAAACATTGATTAGATACTGAGACATGCACAGCTCATTCAAAAACTCTTCATATAATGGAGACAGAAAAAAATTTATGTTGAGAAATTAATTACATTTTCCTACCTTCAGAAAGTCATAGAGATGTTTGAGGACACCGATACGCACTTCATCCAGGTCTTTCAAGAAGCCATTGAAAATTGGCACCAGATCAGCAGCTGTTAACTGATCCCCCAGGATCACAGCCAGCTCGTGGATGGAGAACGCCAGAGTGCGCCGCACCTTCCACTGCAAATGGGCCAGCAAGGGAACCATGAGGCACCATGACTACAATAAACAAGCTTTTGAACTACCCCTGTGTGAGGATTGACAGAGCAGGACAAACAGGGCTAGTAGAAAGTGTTAATCATATTTATGAAGTCTGCTTTAAATATAGAATTTTATATTTTTAGTGCACGTTGATTCCTCTATATGAAATGATGTAATCTTATAACTACAGTACAGAGTGAAGAAAAAAGTCTCCTTCTCAAAATTCTGATTTTTTGTAACAAAACTTTCTTTTCTTACCTGTACATCTGAAGCCAGTGTCTCATAGGTGTCCTTGAGGCAGTGCCAGTTCTGCCGGCCCAGTGTCAGGGCCACCCCGGGCAGGCTGTAGGCGCAGTGCTTGGCAATCTCAGTGTCAACAGTCTGTGCCCGAGCAGGGTCAGTCATGGACAGGTACTGGTCCAGTAGAGGCTGAGGGATGATGTCCTACAGACAGACACACTTCCATTTAAGAGCAGAAAGACATTACAGCTGCTGTGCTACAGTTCTGCCAATCGGCCAGCACCAAAACACAAGAGACACGACACCCCTTGTGTGTGTTACCCTCACCAAGGGTACATGATGCCAATGGTTATTTATCCTCTCATTAGGACAGAGCAGTCAGCAAGGAACAGTCATTACAGCTTTATCAACACCTTGCAACCACCAAGCTAAAAGTTCCTTCTATGGTCATGCCAACAGTGAATCAGTGACAGAGCAGGACAGTCAGTGCCTACCTTGGTTGCACAAGTTGCCTCTAAGGCACCAAAAAGGCAACAGAATGTTCCTAATTTTCCCATCTAAAACAGGGTTCTCCTTGAATTCTGGAGCGTTCCTTCCCATTCTGCAACTGATCCATTGCAAAAGGTATCACTGCACTAAAGTAAGATGAATTACTCCACTAAATCCATTAGATGCCATTTAAATCACCTGTAATTTTGACTTGTCATCTTCAAATGGTGGATTACTTTCTTGCTCTTTCCTCAAAAAGACACTGGTTCCTCTGTGTTGTTCCTCTGAGTCCTGTAAAAGAAGGTACCAGGTAGTGAAATGAAGGAGACTTGGTGCTGTTTGGGCTATTTCAAAGCATCACAGTGCAGAACAACTGAGCTCAGATTCAGAACAGCCCTGTACAGGCAGAGCCTTGTTCAGTGTGTTTATGCAAGTACAGAAAGACAACAATTGCACACTGAGGCAAACAGACTGTAGCAGCGAGAAGGGAAGCAGTAGTAAAGATTTACTTCTAAAGAAAGCAATCTAACATCTCAAACCCAACATTCATACACATTTTGGATGGTTACTTTTAAATGGTTTTTATACTTGAAATTTACTTGAATTATATTCAACAGAATTTAATCAGAAAAAAAACTTGCACAAGACTACTGCAAAACTTTACTTCCTGGGTCATTTGTGTGCAAACAGAAATGATAACCCTTAATGGCTTTTCTTTTGTTAATTAGAGTAAGTAGAATATGATAGCTTTGGTCTAGTAATGTTCAAAGACTTTGGGTCAAAAGTGGGTCAGTTATGCCAGGACTACATAACCCCACACAGCTCAGACATGGAGCACAACGTGTACTTACCGTGCTTTTCAGCACACTGGTGCTTGACTGGTCACTGATGTCCTGGGAGGCAGGGGATGAAAGAGTGTCCCCCTGCACCTGGTTGCAGGCAGCATCTGAAACCACTGTTTCATCCAAAATCATTTTGTTCTGAAGATTGTCACCATTTTCGTCCATTTTTTTGGCATCACAGTCACCAACAGAATCAAACTGAGCAGCTCTGAGAGCAGCAGACAACACTTGGACCTGAGCTGTATACAGCAAAAGCTGGTTATTTAGTGCCCTTTCTGCATTTAAAGGCATTAAACTTGTAATTAACTCATCTGAAAAGATAAAAGGAAGCCCAGCAGAAGCTGCACACAAATGCTGTATTAGCAAACATTTGCTCTTGGAAAGAAAAGGCCTTTTACTGCAAAGCACTCAAGAGACTTGGTGAAAACAAGAAACTGAGCTGACTATGGATGACAAGAAGGATTTGGTCCATGAAGCACAGATCCCACTATCAGGCCAATATCCTCTCAATGCTTTTGACAAAGGGCCTGTTTCAGGTGGGTAAGAAGGAAGAACTCAAAATTAGGGCTATTCTCAGTCAGCTAATATTAGATGAATTCAGTTTGTAACATGTAGCACTGTCACTAAACCCACAGTACCTACAATACTCAAAACCTGTTAAAACTGTCTTTAACAAGTTGTTTTCCCTTTTGTAGTTAGATCAATTTATTTTTCATGCAAACAGAAGCCAGGAACATTTCCCCAACTGCTCTAAAAAAAATTTAGGTCTTATGAAAAAAGCTGTTGCATAACCTTCTACTATAATTTACTACTCAAGGTAGGTTCATCACCCTATAAAGATCGAGCTAATTAAAATGCAGTCAAATGTTTTGTAAAGGCCAGAAAACCTGCTCAGAAAAAACACAATTTTACTGTCACAGAGTCTCACCTTGAACATCTGGATCATCTATGTGCTCTTGTAAGCTTTCCAGAACCTTTTTTATTTCATTGCTAGCAACACAGTTATTACATGGCACAGAGCAGGTATCGTTGTGCTTCTCAGCCTTGAACTGCAGCAACTCCAGGTCCTGACTTATGTCGGGCAGAGGAGGGCGCCAGTACAGGAATGTGTTAAACACGTCCTCGGCAGAGCTCAGCCCCAGAAAACTGCTCTCCTTCGTGCCTTCAGTGGCACCAGCAGCAGTTTTGTCACCCTGACACAAGCCAGACACATCTTCTCCAGGGCTGGCACAACAATCTGAACTTTCTTCCCATGAATTTTTATTTAGGTCCTCAGAGAGCTTTGTACGAGCTTGTGCTGAAGTCTCCTCAGTCGATGATTCCGGTTTGATTTCCATTGGTTGTTCTGAGCTAGAAACAAAGTTATTGAAAGTAAATTTTAAGAACTCTGTAACAAGAAGTTTTCAGTTAAATACTTCATAAAAGACAGCAGCAACAACAGAAGCTTTTCTTTAAAGAAAGACAATTTGTTACCCCTATGCTTTACTTCACCAGTTTTCCCTTTGCCCTCCCGTGAAGCCAAAGTGAGTTTTTCAGTAATGTGGTTACACTCAAATGGCTGATCTCACTCTTCAGACCTTTTCTGGAACTGCATTCTTAAACTGAATTTTTAGCTTTGACAAGCAACAAAACCCCCTTTTTTTAAACCCCGTCCACTACATCACACCTTTCCCAGGATTTACCTGGACAATGCAGCATTTGCACTGGAAGACATCACAGTGATATTGTTGCTTGGCTGACAGGAGTTGGAATTCACATCTTGGGCTGGTGGTCGGATACTCAGCGTCCCATCTTCTCGAATGTAAAGACCAGCACTTGAAGGGTTTGCAAAGGTAGAAATAAATGGGCCAAGAGACTGAAAAGCAGCCTGACGAACCTGTGGTGGTGCGAGAGCAACAGTCAGGCTTCATGAAACTCTCACAGTGTTGTAAAATCTAAATTTGGTGCAATTTTCAGTAAGAACCAATTGGTTCTTAATATAACAGCTTCATTTAATGCCAAATATAACCAATTACCAAATAAGTGCCACTTAAGAAAAGAGTGATGCACCTAAACATGTATCTACAATCATTGTACAGAAATCTTCTGGAAGTTATAAATTTGAAGGACATCTGTTTACTTCAACTCATCTATTTAACGCAAGCAACCTTTGCTTAGAAGAGTATTTACATTTATAAATTGTTCAGAGAGAGGAAACATAAACTAACTCATTAGAGATTAATTTTTAGCACATTAAGCTCTGATCTCAGCAAATGCACTTCAGAGCACTACTAAACTTGTCCATTATTTGTTTAGAATCTGCCTGGGAGGAGGCATCCATTCCAGAGGGAGTTACTCACCCATCTGCAGGTGTCACTGATCAGGCTGATGAACAGTGGGGACAGTTTGCTCCTGCGAACTTCTGGAGACGTGGTGTAAGAGACTGCCATAAAGCATTCAGCACAAGCCTTCCTCATTCCCCACACACTATCAGAACACAGCTCAAAGAACTTGGGAATCTGCCAAAAATAAGCCAATCCAAAATTAATTAAAGACTAAACAAAGACTGCAGCAATATCAAAGTATTTGTTTGAAAACTGGAGACAATAAGTAAAGAACAGACGAAACAGGGACAGGTTAAATGCATACACTAATTAAAGGAATTGGAAAAAACCCCATCTGTCTTTCACTTACTCCATTAGGAATGTGTGTACAACTATTTGCAGAACGAAAGAATTATTAACGGCCTATTTTCCCAGAAATCATAATTGAATTGATGATCATCTAGTTCAGGGAAAAATGAAAGTGGTAATTCTACAATGTGTGTGTATACATAAATATATGTGTGTGTATATAGATATACACATACACACACATATATATATAAAATCTGCTGTCAATTACATTGTTTAACATGTTTTGCAAAGCAAGAATTTTGCATTTCTCTTAATTCCCAGTTTTGCTGTGTAATTGCAACCACAGCCTTAGCCAAATCAATTTAAAAATGCATGCACACTGATTAATTTATAGAGAAGACAATAAAGGAACTCATTATTAAACTTTCTGAACTGAGAAATACAGGTCTTGCAAATTGATTTGCTTTTTACATACCAGCAGTCTTTCGGTGGCTTCTTGCCCAACTGCATTACAAATGTCACCAAAATTAGCTGCACAAATCTAAGAAATAAAAAGTCATTAATAACGCTGTGTCTCTTTCAAGGGCATTAGTTTGATTATCAACTCCACCATGCATTATTTATCCCATCAAACAACTGCACATGTTTTGACTCTTCCAATTTCAGGCCTGTAACTGCATCATGTAATATTAACTCATCCAAACAAAGAGTCATTGGAGCAAGTGTCCATACACCACATGCCTCTGGGATCAATAGTAATAAAGGTTTCTGCATGAGGAGCATCATCTGCTCCAGTAACCACCAGAAGGGACAATAAGCCCACATGAAAGTTTAAATCACTTTGAGCAGCAGCTGTCAAACCCAAAGCAGGCCAGAACATGATACCAGGGTCAGGACTTAGGTGTACTGACAGCACTACCCTGGCTCAAGGTGGCTTAAGTGCTTTGCTGAAGCAAAGTTTAATCAAGGTCTCAAGTTCGTGCCATTTACAGGCCATTACAGAAGCTCTAATTAAGGGAAAAAGGACATCCCCTCAGGCTGGAAAAAGATGTTGGCAAAATCTGAAATCATTTAAGATAGAGATGTGTTCATACACATTTTAGTCACTCTCTGTGCTTATTTAGAAGGCAATAAAAGCAGCTCAAATTCCAGCAAGTGCAGCTTATATTGCAGACCAAGCTGAAGCTTGGTGTGACCCTTAAGTCTACACAAGTATTTTAATACTTCTTATGCTACAAGTCTCCTTTTGTACTCAAACATGAGTTAAAGTAAGTCTTACACTTTGGGGATTTCTCCTTTCAATAATAACAGATTTCTTTTTAAAGAAAGGATGTATAACTTTTAAATTTTGAAATAAGATGCTAGAGATTATAAAAGTTGCTACTATCCTATAACCAAGCACAGAAGCTTACAAAAAACCATTGTGCAAGACTATTAAATGTGCAAGACCAGTTTAATTACTGAACCCAACCTACTGGCCAAAGTCTATTACCTGTTTCTTCACTGAACCACAGAAACTAGAACCATGCTAATAAATCAAAATGTTTCTTCCAGATGCTTTGAAAGCCCATCAGCTAGAGTTATGACTAAATTATGCATGAAAGCATTTGAACAGCAGTACAAACTCATTGTCTAGCCCTAAACCACCTGAAAAACACCAACCTTTCGGACTTGAAACAATTTCCCATCACTGCATAGTTCACAGAAACGAGGAAGCAGCATGTGCTCAACTGTTGTTCTGCTCAACATAGAAGCCATTTTACAGATTATCTGAAAATCAGGAAAGGAATACGAGTAAGGAGAAGAAAATTATAAAGCTTTTAAGCACAGCCAAATATTCCTCCTAAAAATTACTTCAGAGAGTAAGACAGTGATTACAATCAAATAGATGAAACTGCTACACATTACTTGTATTTCCATACACCTGTTTTATATAAAGCACAAACACAGCTTTACTTTAAATCATTCTATGCCAGAACATAACATTTCTGCATTTAACTCCTTGTATTTTTTATCTGGTTAAATAGACTTTTTATTAACAGATTTGTTTTCAAGGTGTTTGCAATGTGGCAAACACTGGCATTTTGTATGGAGAAGACAAAAATTCCATTGCACTAAGGATCTTACAAAAACCACACTCTTGAAGCATATTAGAAATATCCCAAGCTTCAGCATGCAAGTAAGTGATTGGTCTTTAACAGCTCAGATACTTAAAAACATGCACAGTCCCAGGTCTGTAGGCTCAGATATCACAATAAAATAAAAGTTTGCCATACAGCAGGAGACAAAAAAAAGGGAGTGCAAGAAAAACAAGTTATTTATGTAACCCACTGCACACTTTACAGGAATAATGCTCAGGAAATTTAGGAGTTAACAGTGCATATTTAAAGGAAGTTAGCAACACACTCCTTAATTGAGCTTTCTCTGAGGAACCATTGGTTTCCTCTACCAACACAAACCATGTTTCTGCTGTAAAAATCATGTGCTTTGGGTTGGGTGTTTCCTTTCAGCTCCCACTTTCTGGGAGAAGTTGCTGTAATTCTTGTATTTGCAAAAGGAGAAAGCAAGGGGCTCTGATGCACCAGGGTTTTAATCCTTACACAAACATCATCAGATTACAGTCCTCATCTTTCTGGTTTTGTTTTTCAAAAAATATTGAAGCTTTCTACCTTCACAAAAAATAAGCTTTAGTCCTTTCTAGGAATAAATGCTTGCCTTTGTAATAGAATGCTAAACAACTAAGGAAGAGACCATTCAAGGACTTTCCTACAAATTTTCCAACTCCTAAAAGGCATCTGGTGCTCAGATGTCATCCTGGAAAATTGCCTAAGCAATTCCCAACTCCCAAACAAGGAAGAGGAAAATCTAGCTGGTAAAATATTTTACAGGTCAAGTGTCAGATATCCATGCTGAAATGTAATTACACACCAGCACTTTTCTGTGGAGTCAACTGATTTCTTGAAAGTCACCAGGCAATGTTTTTTTCAGAACACTTCAGAACAGAGATCAGGTCACATTTCTACAACATTACTGTGAAACCTGGTAAAGCAAATGTAAAGAACACTCTGGGGAATGTAACAATCCTAACAAGAATTTTAAAAAAGGCTGCCAAGGACCAATTGTATTTTAAAGCCATTCAGCTACTATTTTGACATCATTTAGCATCCTGAAGCATAAAGATGGTCTCTTTAAATCTGATATTTTCAAAAATTCAGAATAAACATTAAAGACTTGTTTTGTTACAGAAAAAATCCAAATATCTTACTGAATAAACACAAAGTTTGATGGCTTCCTTTTTTTAATGTCAGCATTGTTTCTGGACCTTAACTTAATCACCACTATAAATTTATGTTATCAACTTACATTGACAGCTTCCACCTTGTACTCATCATCACTGTCAGGAGCAGAGAGGTCCAGCAGAATTGGACACACCTTATTTTCAATGTCACTCTGAGCCACAAGATCTTGTTCCAGCAGAATCAGCAGCGCTTCCTGGCCTGCCTTTCTGACCTATAAACAAACACACAAAACCAGTTTGTCACTATAAAAACAACATTTACAGATACAAGAACCACAAAAGCTTCTATCCTTTAATGGACACACAGGTACAAGCTAAAAAAAGCAAACCCAGAAAAAAAGTCTTATTATCATAAGGAATTAGTAACAATACTAAAGTTTAATATAATCATTAGATGACATTTCATCACATTCTGAAAATAAGACAAAAGATGAAGTAGAAGACAGGGTTTTCAAGTCATGACTCCTGTAACAGATTCTGTCCATGTGCTGTCAGGCAAATCCTGAAGTCTCCCATTATCTATCTGCCAAGGGAAGTATTAAAAACAAAAACCAAAAATACAGAAAAAAAAAAAATCAGACCTCCCTAGCAGAATGTACTGAAACCAATAAACAGAGAGTACTACATAAAAGCCAGATATCAACCAATGTGGAATTTCCTCTTATCTCTTTCTCATGCCTTAAATTCACTGAACCACACAGAATTTTCCAAGGATTCAACTCCTGTTGTCTGTTTTTCCTACCTGATTGTTTACATCTGTGAGGTACCTCACTACTATGGGCATAAGGTATTCAAAAAATGCTGTTGGGAACTTTGGTCGACTTTCTTGTAGAAAGATGGCAATAGGAGGAATCTGTTCCATCAGCTCTGTGCGAACAGTTGGCTCTGGAAATAGAAGTCAGATCACATTAGTAAATATGAAATGAAGATCAGGTACCTTAAAGAAGGTGGCATTTTTCTTTATGTTTTCACAACAGAGGAAAATTAAAATAACCAAAACATAGAAATAGCATCACTGAGATTTCCTGTTCTTAAAGGAAAGCTGAATAAAACAGAATAGCCTTACATACATCATCACTGTTCAGAGACTTGGGATCAGTTCCCAAATCAATCCAATAAAATGAGATCACAAGCTGGAAAATCCAGTCACCATGAATGTATGCACAAGAACTATTAAAACACACAACTGCTCTGTGCCACTTACACCAGATACAACAAATCAAATTTAACAAATCTCTTGAAAAATGTTGCTTCAGGCCCTATACTAAGAATAGGCCTTTCATTTAACATTTACCATACAAAATATTTCAAAAACAAGAGATAAAAATGAATCTGTCTTCATTGACAGATCTTCCTGCTAGATGATTCAACTTCCTTAGTTCATTCATTGCTTTCTCAAAATCGGAAGTCAGCATTTCCTATGTTGCAATTTACCTAAAATAACTTACACAAATTAAAAAACAAACAAAAGCAAACTTGCAAACCTGCATCTTCGGAGAGCCTGACCACTATTTCCATTACAGTCAGAAAGTCTTCTTCATTGTTACTGAAATCTCGAAAGACATCCAGAAGACCCCTGGCAATAATTTGCCTGTGGAGTGAACACAATTGCCTTAATATCCAGCCAGTGACATTTAGAAGGGATGCAAGGGGAACTTATCAAATGTAAATGGCACCATAAAACAGATCAAGCTGTTATCTGAACATTCCACATACCAACAAAATAAAGATGGAATCGAGAGGTCTTATTTGATGACAAAGATTGAAAAATCTCTTCATAGAAGTGTTTTACAAGTTACTCAAATAGAAATAACATCAGGCATATGTCTGGGAGAGCAATGAAAGACACAGCAACACCTAAACATGCACAGTACACCCAGACTCAGGCACCACCACGTGTGACTGCTGCGCCCTTACCTGTTAAATACATTATCACTGAAGGCGTATTTCTCTAGACGAGCCAGTGGAGTTAAGTTATCCTGTCCAGGAATATCCAGGAACGCTGTTATCCTCATGCTATCACAGTCTGGTCCATAATCTTCAAAGCCAACTTGAAAGACATGAAAAGTAACCCAAAAAAAAAAAAAAAAAAATCCAAGAGTCAGCAAGAGATGTTACAATGTAAAATACAAGAAACCAGTAACTATTTCTTTAAAAGAAAAGTAATTGCACATCACTGCACACAGCTTACAAAATCATCTTAAATTGTATCTAATGAAGTTGAGTACAACACTTGCATACACACTTGTAAATTCAAGCTTTAAAATTTAGCTCTCAAAATCCTTGGCTTTAAACACACTTTGCCCTTTCAGGGGAGGATCCACATGCATTGAGTTAAGTAAGAGGGCTCAGCTGACACAATGGCACATCACAAACCGACCCACACATTCAAAAGAAAACTAAGTCCCATTAGAAGAAACTGTGATTTTAACAATCATAGCAAATTTCAAACTGTATTGCTTTAAACCAGCAAATTCTTATGTCTGTTTCAAAGTTCCTGAGGTACATTTTTCTCACTGTAGTTACTGGGTCCCACATACCTAAAGACTTGGGGAAAAAACTTCAACTTCACAGTACTTGTGAACATGCTGGGAGCTCCCTGCTGCACTATGGTCAACTGTGGACCTTTTTCTGTGTGAACCCACTCTTCTCTGAATCTTTTTTGCACTTGCAGCTTCAGATTTTTACCCAAATATTACTACATCAACTCTTACAATGTGCCTTACCAAGTCTAAGAGTCACCATCACAGACCACCGGCAGGAGGTATGACTGTGAAAAGGAAAGGGAACGGGAGAACTTTGTTGCAAACTTATTTTAATCCTTCACCCCTACAACCAAGTGAAATAATGTACCTGCAATACAAATCTTTCACAAAAATGCTCTTATTTAAGCACTGGATACAGGAACTCCACAGAAAGAGTTGCACTGGAGTAGTTAATATTGCTGCTCTGAGTTTACAGCTGTCCCAAGCACTCCTAGAGCCAGGCACATTTCTTTTACACAAAAAGAGCAACTGGGATCACACTTAAGTAAATGCAAATTCTGCCAACACAGCTTCTCACATGCATGAAGTATCTCACAAACCAGCACATGTGCTGACAGTGACAACCACTGAAGAGAAGAAGCCACTTCTTTGGTCTAAACTCCATTAATACCCATTATAAATCACTTTGTATGTTAAAAACCCCTCTGTTCCAAGCCTGGTTTTTCCCCAACATTTCCTATGTAAAACTCTGCTTTCCAATTATTCAGCAGAAGTCAAAACACTCTCAGAAATACAGCTCAGTAAAAGAGGAAGTCATCTGAACATACTTGGAGAAAAATGCTATATCTGGGCCTCCAGGGGGGAAAAAGCAGATTGGTTTAAGGTCTCCAAGGAACCCAGGTGAGTTAAAATACTACAGAAGTTCCAAATTCTGCTTTTCTCGCAGACAATGTGCTGAACAATTTCAATAGACTTTAAACAAACAGAAGTGAGGGATTAGATTAAACACTGACATTTCAAATGTGCACACAGATACTACAAGTGAACCCACGGCCACACAATAGGAAACAGATGCTAATTATTCCCAGCTTTTTAAAATGATGACATATTGCACGGACGCCCTTATTTCCCCTCCACTGGTCATTATTATTTCTCATGCCTGCTCCTTACAGAAGGGTCTGTCTGGTTCAAAACATTTTTCTGCACAAGTGTAAACAATTTACAGAGCCCAGGTCTGTCTGGGATAAATCTGCTCCAGGACTTCCCCCCAGTCAAGGCATCTGAAGAGAGAACATCCAGATTTGCTGCTTCAGAAGAAACTTGCTGTGTCCCTGACAGCTCAGGGGGAGTTACACAGTGTCTGTAGCATTGCAGATTTCCTTTCTGAGGTTGCAACAAACTCTGGCCATCCTTATGTCTATGCAATTATAGTGTGTATATTTGAAATTCCACACAGACCAGACACTCAGTAGGTGATTTTTGAGGTTAGTCACCTGTTGTACAAAGAAAGACTGATCAGAATCAATATACTTGTCATTAGCTTTGCCTAGTTCCCACCTGTCCCTAATTAGAAACACTTTAAAAATTAAAGGTATTAGTTCACTTCAAATAGTTCAGAATTCCTACAAATTCAAAACAATGAAACAAATCCCAGTTCTAACTTTGACTACAATACCACACCTGGGACTAATTTTGTAAACATGATGTACATGTTTAATTTCACTGCACGGAGCAGCTCCATTATTCATTTAAAGTACTTAAGCACACACCAGTGCTTCCAAGAGCAGAGAGAAAACAGAGCACCACTACTTATGCTCAGGATTGAGAGTTAAATACCTGGAATTTTTTCCATACACTCTCACTACACATAAGTAAGGAATAATCATGGCAGAATCCATTTTGTCTTCTCTCAAGAATTTTAGTTTTCTTCTTCCATAAAATAGGACACCACAAGTTTCAGAATACACCAAGTACTACAAAGTAAATCCCAAATACTGAACTAATATTTCTTATCTAATGTTCCTTCACAGGTACATCCATTATTCAGTATTTTTCCCTCTAACTAGATCAAACAAGTGAGCTTGAAATCTGTTCACCTATAAACAGAAATAAATGTGACAGTATTCACAGTTGAACTTGAGTTCACTGTGCTTAAAAGCTGCTCAGAGGTGTGAGAAACTCAGGGTCACAGGACCTAGTGGAGCAATTCAATGTCATCACCCAGTGTCACTATTCAGATTTCACAGCACAAACCAGTAAATACCAGCACCCACCACAACAATTCAATCAGCTCACAAGGTAATTTTCCCTCCTGGTGTTTGTAGAAGGAAAAACAAATTATTTAAATACTTTCTTATTAATTACACAAAGGGCATAAATAAGTTAATACTTTCTTCCAGATGACCCATTACCTTATGAAAAACAAGTTTTAAGCTGCACCTGAATTTAGCTAGATTTTACTACAGCTTTTTCCCACATTTAGAATAAGTCCCTAGATTTCCTGTTTCAACACAATCTATCTTCAGTGTGCATGACACTATTTCACCAACTTACTTAAGCAAGTAAGAATCCAGTTCCAGTGATTTATTTCACTGAGGCTTTCCTAAAGCACATCCTGAACTCTTTGCTAGCCTAGTCTCTGGACAACAGTGTCTTAGTCATGGGACACCTGAACTCTGCTAAACAGAGAGCTTTTGATTCCATAATTCTAACGGTAATGTAAAATTAATTAACATAACAAACATTTTTAAATCACATTATTCAATTTTCATAAAGCTCTAAAAGGTACATTTATTTACATGCCCATCCTGGAATGGATAACTTCTTTTATGAATTACCTTATGGCAAAACTGTCTTTATCTGGACATTTTTATTCACTTGAGTTTTGCCTTACAAGCATCAAGCTTCTTAATCAACTTAGCAGGCAAATCAGTTACAGTCTAAACAGAACAGCCAAGGAGTGAACACTAATGGACAACAAACACTCCCAAGGATGGTCCAAGGCCAAAACCCATAAGAAAACGACTTTGAAGTTTGCATTTACTTCTGCTCCTCACACTTTACACACTGCTACCTACTAGGGAAAAGCAGAAACCTCAAAGACTGAGAGCAACATCCAACAGAATTCCACAGAACCAGCTCCTCCCACAGAGGCAACTTCCCCTCACATCTTCCAAATGAAAGACTTTAGATGCCAATTGTATTCAAACGTTTCCCCTGGTGTTCCCGAAACCCCCTTTCTCGTGCTCAGCTGGGAAGGTGGGTGGGATGGGTCCACCTGTTTCACATTGCCAAGCGGTATCAAACAATAAAAGTCTTGTAAGAAACAAAGTTTCACACAAGAAACAAATACAACATCTTTCTTTTTTAATAGAAAAGTCAACCAAAGCGTTGCGGAAGCCACCCCACAGAGAGGGTGGGGTGAGAGAGAGCTGCTTTCTAAGGCAACAGAAGTTCGTATTCACTGTTAGTCAAAGCTTTTTCTCCTGAAGTCACAGCGCTTACCAGGCTGGTTCACGTCTGACAGGTGTCCAGCTCGTCTAGAACACAGCCCTGGACTACACGGGTGTGTGATGGAGCCGTTCCCTGCTCTGGGACCGAGTCACGGTACTCAACCCAAACCCACCGGCTTGTGCGATCCAGCCGGAACACACACGGAGATCTTCCCTTCATCCCGAGGTGCGCTCGCAGCACATCCCCGGGATGCAGGAGCAGCGGAAAACGCGTCCTCACAGCCTCTACAGCTTTGGAAAGTCTCATTGCTCAGCTGAGCAATCCCTGGCCTAAGTATCCTAATTCCCACTGACAACTGGAGCGGGGTTGATCCCCTCGTCCCCCCGTGCGCCTTTCCCAGGCTCAAGCGCTGCCGGAGCTGCTGTTTACACCGAGCCCAGCGGCCACTGGAACCAGCGGGGATGGTCCCAGCACCCCGGGAACCTTCGCCTGCCAGAACTGCCACAAAATCCTCCCCTCGCCCTCACCGGGGTGAAAATGCGGAGAGTGAAAGAAGACGACAGGAGGACCCCGGGGTGGGAGCGCGGGCCTGAACAGGGAGCGGAAAAATAAAAAACAGTTACTCACAATCATCTAAGTCATCCTGCAAATCCACAAAATACAAAGGGATCCCTACAAACAAAAAACAGAAGAGAGATACCAGGGTGTTGGTTTCGGAGGGACGGTGGCAGCCCCGGCTGAGCCGCCCGCCCGCCGGCCCCACTTACCGGCCATCTTGGAATGGACATGGGCGAGGAGGAGGAGCGGGAGGGCACAGGGAGGAGCCGCGGGTGCTTCCTGTCGCCGGGTCAGCCCCGAAACGCCACCGGGTGAAGGAGCAGCGGCTGCCGGGGGTCGAGTGGTCGCTCAGCACCCAAGGGGGACAACAGCGAGCGGGGGGCACGGGCGGGGACTCCGGCGGCCGCCCAAGATGGCGGCGCGTCCGCGCAGCCTGAGGAGGAGCGCGGTGTGCGGGTAACTGGGGCGGGCGGGGGGCGGCCGCCGCGGGGACGGCGATGATCGTGCTGGGCCGCGTCTCAGGCGCTCGCTGAAGGCGCTGCCTGCCCGGCCATGGCTCTGAGGGAGCTGAAAGTTTGCCTTCTGGGGGTAAGTGCTGGGCGGCGGGAGAGAGGGTGGGAGCGGAATGAGGGGCTGGCTGGAGAAGCTCTGTGGTGACGGGGAGCGTCTTGTCAGAGCTTCGGGAAGCCTCTGGTGATGGCGGAGAATCCCTGTCAGAGACTGGAGAGGTTCTGTGGCGATGGCGGAAAGCTTCTTTCAGAGCCTGGAGAGCCTCTGCCAGAGCCAGAGAGGCGCCGAGCGTGGGGAGCTCTCCCCGGCGCTGCCTGGCCCTCGCCCCGTCCCTCTGAGGGGACCGGGCGGATGCGCCTTCCCCTCTGCGAGGGAGGCGTCTGCCAGGGGTCAGGATCGCTCCTTTTCTGCCCGGTTCTTCTTTTTAAAAAATAAGAGAGGAAGCATGAATATCCAGCACCTGCTTCCCTCTTCCCCCCCGGGCCTTTCGGGCTTGGAGTCCACAAAATAAATAGAAGCACCTGAAATCAAACTGGAGGGAGCGAGGGAGGGGCCTGAGCTTATGTTGTAGGAACATATGCAAGAACGTCTTGCAGGTGGTGGAAGGAGGAGACGTGAAGTTTAAAAATTTGAAGGGTATGAAGCTGCTTGTTGGCTCGATTTGGTTGGAAAGCCCCACGGTGAACAGGTGGAGGTGTCACTACCAAAACTCTCTGTTCAAAGTTGTTTTCTGCTTCTGAATGGCCACCTTGCCCTTCAGAGGGGAAGATTATGTGTTTGCGTGCCCTTCGTGTTGTGGAGGTATCTGGGGTAACTACTGTTTGTGTTCACCTGGCCTGAGAAACCTTTTGTCACAGAAGAAAAGGAGAATAAGCACCCAGGAAAACTTGTCCTTGAATTCCCTGAGCTAGGAACCACATGTGTGTTTCTCTTTTTAAGATTAGCTCTGAGTAATGAGACTGCAAACAGTGTAAGGTACATAGCTATGATAATGTGCTTTTTCTCAAGAGGAAAATAACTTGGTAAGATGAACATAATCATGCCTAGTGTACCCAAATTACTGCAGTATTCAGGAGGTTTGGAAAAAAAAGCATGAACGATGTAAAACTTCATTTTCAGTGAAGCAATTCCTCAGGGGTTTATTTCTTAAAGTTTTTATGACCCAGGAAATGTAAAGCAAAAGGTTTGTCTTCACACATCTTAAATAAAATACAATTTCAAACGTCCAGCTTCTACTGAGAAGCATTTTATCACTAAAAGATAATTTCACTTCTAAATGAGACTTCTCTACATCTTTTGCTTTTTAACTATGGAGTCGGTGGTGCAAAGTTATACACAATCCAGACTTTTCATGGTTTGTTTCCTCTTTCACCATTTTTAGCGCTGTAGAGTTGCATTAGTAACGTGTTTCAGGTGTGTCACAGAAGAAATTTCAAGTCTTTCATTAAGCAGGGAGGGACAGCATTAGTCACAGGTTGAATGCATGTGTCACACTTGTATAATTTCATGTACTCCACTGGTCCTCTATCCTGGTAAGCTGTACTCAATTGCTGTATGCTTTACCAAAAGTGGTCTTTTCCCACTGCTGTTCTATTGGAAGGTGTGCATAGCTTTGTAAAAAAGCCCTAAGTTTGAGTAATAGTAAGTGTAAATGCAGGTTTTTGTGGTTCTTCGAAAAAAATCTTAACAATTTTGCTTAGAAGACTGTAACTTGTTACAGACTTTTCATTTTCTACTAACTTATTGTAATACCTGAAGTATTTCACAACTTCTCTGAGATTCTCTGCAGGAATGTGTTACTCACTGCAGTGTACTGCAGGATTTGAGAACAAAAACAATCCTCTGTCTATAGTAATTAATACCACTCTCAATTGTTTCTGTTCTTTTCTTAGGACACTGGTGTGGGCAAATCAAGTATTGTGTGGAGATTTGTTGAAGATAGCTTTGATCCCAACATCAACCCAACAATAGGGTAAGAAACTAAATGAAGTAAATGTGATTTATGCAATAATAAAATGAAATTACCTGAATAGATCACTTGGCAGTTCTTCGTGTGTGGCAGCTGAATGTGGTAATAAACATAACTGCAGCCTTAATTGAGCTTGTGAGCTACCTCAGGACACATAGGAGTGTTCTCAGCACTCCTGCAGCTTCCATTTTCATATGTGAGGTCTGGACCCATTTTTGTATTGCTAATCTAAGCTAACAATGAATAAATTACACTACAGATGCTTCTTCTAAAGGGACAGCATGCTTTTCTCGTGCACAACCCTTAAATTTCAAATTCTAATTATTATGCAACTCCATGGTTTTTAATTAATTTAAGACTCAAGTACTCTAAGTCTCCTAGGTTTTTGAGGGTGGTTAACATATTAATTCAGGTAGGTCTCGCCATTAATTAGTTAAAATGTTATACATCTGTATGCAATGCACACACAAATCTAACTGATGAAACTGTTTTTGCAGTTGGTCTCATAGG